>NC_043709.1:104109029-104184304 GCF_006229205.1 Suricata suricatta
GCCCCCCACCAGAGCCCCGGCACGGCACCGACCGCCGCTAGGCTGCGGAGCACAGCCATCCGGCCGCCCGTCGCGCGCACGTGCGGACAGCTAGCCCCGGCCCGCGGCCACCCCCGCCCACGTCCCCGCCGCTCAGCCAATCAGCGGCCGGGGAGCTCTCGGGCCCATTGACGCCCGCGGCATCTCGGGAGTTGTAGTCCTGGGTACATGTCTGAAAACCCGGCGGAGCGCGAGCCCTTTGGGGATAGGAGTCTGACTGGGTTCAGAGTCGAAGATGCACGGAGTCAAGCAGGGGGCGTGGCGGGACAGGGGCAAAGGTAGGGGCAGGAGCAGGAGCTGGGACTGGCCAGGTGCCGAAGGTTCTTGCCCAGCGGGCGGGGCCCCGGGTTCTGTTTAAGCGTTGAGGCGCAGGCAAGGTCTGGCCGCTTTGTAGACAAGACACTTGGGATGAGCAGGCCCGTATGCACGGCCTATGTATCTGCGGACTTCGTGGATCATGCGTTCCAGACTGAAGTTTCGGCTCCCTCAATTCTCTGTGACTTCACGAGAGAAGAGAAACTGTGTGGAGGGAACCAGTCCTTGTTTGCAAGGGGGGAGGAGGAGGCAAAGTTTTCTTTCGATGTTCAAGTCTCCTGAACCCCAATCAAGGAATGCTTGTAGGATACTAATTATTCATTCTTGTAGTCGTTCAGTAAATATTCGCTATGGTTCTCCTTCCTGCCCCGCTCTGTGCTAATTCCTGAGGAGACTATATGCATAGATAATCCTGCAAACTCACACTTTGTAGGGAGGTTGAGTCAGGACTAGAATACAAGGGAGAAAATAACTGTCCCCAAAGAGGGTCAGATAACTAACGAACACCTTTGCTTTTGAGCACGGCTGTTTCCACCATTTGAAATGTGTAATATGCCCCCTTTTAGACCTTTGACCTGTCCCTGGATATGGTTATACCAAGAATGGCTGAGCCCACAATGTATTTGGATCTTAATTTTGTCAGTTCACATGCAATTGAGCAGGATCTGGCAGACTGATTCACATTAACCAAACCTATAATAGCGCAACTCATAAACTCTGCCAGGGGACATGGCTTTCCAAGATTGAAATGTTCCTAATCTCTTCCTGCTATCAAACTACCTAGAAACTGCTTTAGCGGGTACAAGATTTCTTGGTGTGATGACTTTAAAATATGTCCACAATTTATTCGACAATACTCTTCTAAAAAGGTGTTTATTCCTCTCCTATTGAGTGTGGGCTGGACCTAACACATTTTTAATAAATAAAATGAAGCATCCATAAATATAAGTAAGTAAATAAATAAATAAAATGAAGTAGAAGTAACACTCTGATGGCCAAGGCTAGGCCCTAAAAGATATTATGACTTCTACCTTGTCCTTGTTTGGCTCATTCATTCTAAAGAAGTTAAATATGTATCTTAAAGACACTCAAGCCAACTCTCTAGAGAGGCCCGCATAATAAAGGCCTGAAGCCCCCCACCATCTTGCAGGCAGATCCTCCAACCCTCATGGATATCTTGGCCAAAACCTCATGAACAACCCAAAGACAAAACTACCCAGCCAAGTCACTCTTGAATTTCTAACCCTCAACACTAGGAAGTAAGTGTTTTTTGTTTGAGTCAGTAAGTTTGAGGGTAATTTATTGCATAGCAAGAGATAACTAAGACACTTGATGATCACAATTGTATCATAATCACTGCTACATCTCCAGAGGTGGGTCACTGTGTTCCGTATCTGAATCTACCTTGCTTTCAGTCTTCCCTGGCTGTGCACCAAACTCCATAAAACTGCAGCCATCCCTGGCAGGAATCAGACATAGCCTGGTTTGTTTCAGAAAAGGTGACAAAACGGGTATATCTGGGAGGTTCCAATAAGGCTATTGTAGTTAATACTCTATGTGTGTATGTGCATGTGTGTTTCAATATTGATAAGTATTCCTTAGATTTTCTAGGAGTTCTTAAGCCAGAAAAGACTAAGAAAACTCCTTGAGGGGTGCCTGGGTGGCTCAGTTGGCTAGGTGCCTGACTTCAGCTCAGGTCATGATCTCATGGGTTGGGAGTTCGAGCCCCGCATTGGGCTCTGTGCTGACAGCTCAGAGCCTGGAGTCTGCCCTGGATTCTGTGTCTCCTTCTTTCTCTGCCCCTCCCCCATTCACGCTCTGTTTCTCTCTGCCTCAAAAACAAACATTTAAAAAAAATTTTTTAAGAAAAAAAAGAAAAATCCTTGAAAGCAGTCTGCCTCTCTGATTCAGCTTTGTCTTCCTCATATTGTGGCAACTTGCCCTTGAGGGGTGCTCAATTAATAGTAGGCAAATGAATGAATATCCTTACTCCTGCTGTCCCTATAAACTTGCTCACATATGTTTGTATGTACAGGTGTGTGCATAAGCCTGCTCATATCTGTGCACATACTTTATGTTAGTTAGGACTAGGACTGGTTATAAGTAACAGAAACCTCCAAAGACTAGTGGCCTAAATAAGATATAATTTGTTTCTTTCATATAAACAAAGTTGGGAAAGAACAGTGAGGCTTGGTATTATGACTCTGCCAACTTATTAGCTACCCAGGCTCCTGTTTTGCTCCTTTACTGTCTTCACAGCTTCCACTTCATGGTCCAAGATAACTGCTCAAGCCCAAATATTACGTTCACATTCCAGGCATCAGGAAAAAAAGAGACAAAAAAGGGTATGCCGTCTCCCTCTAGTTACAATTTCCAGAAGTCTTATACAGGCATACCTCATTCTACTGCACTTCACAGATAATGCATTTTATTAAATGTTTATTTATTTATTTTGAGAGAGAAAGAGCACAAACAAGGAAGGGGCAGAGAGAGAGAGGGAGAGAGAGGATCCCAAGCTCTGTGCTGACAGCACAGAGCCCGATGCCACACTCGATCCCACGACTGCGAGATTACAACCGGAGCCGATATCAAGAGGCACCTGAGCCACCCAGTTGCAAGCAAGTCTATCAGTGCCATTTTTGTAACCGTGTTTGCTCACATCATGTCTCTGTGTCCCATTTTGGTAATTCTTGCAATATTTCAAAATTTATTATTATTATTATATTATTATGGTGATCTGTCATCAGGGAGTATGACTTGCTGAAAGCTCAGATGATGGTGAGCATTTTTAGCAATAAAGCATTTTTTAATTATGGTATATCAGGGATTTTTTTAGACATAATGCTGCTGCACACTTAGTAGACTACAGTATAGTATAAACATAACTTTAAATGCACTGGAAACCAAAAAAAATTTACTTGACTTGCTTTATTGTGGTATTCACTTTGTCTCAGTGGTCTGGAACTGAACTCACAATATGTCCCAGGTGTGTCTGTACATCACACCTGCACACACCTCACTGGCTAAAGCTTAATCACATGGCCATACCTAGTGTCAAAGAAAGTTGGAAAATGTAGCCTTGTACCTGGTTAAAAATAGGGGTGTCCTTTTCCACATAAAAAGGGTCACCTGAGTGGTTCATTCGGTAAAGCATCTGACTTTGGCACAGGTCATGATCTCACAGTTCATGGGTTCAAGCCCTGCATCAGGCTCTGTGCTGACAGCTCAGAGCCTAGAGCCTGCTTCAGAGTCTGTGTCCCCCTCTCTGTATGCCTCTCCCCTGCTTGAGCACATGCTCTATGTCTCTCTCTAAAAATAAATAAATAGTTAAAAAACATTTTTAAAAAGAGGGAATAAAGGAAATTGGCATTTTATGCCTCATACTAGGAAGTAGACAAAAGAAAACAACAGATAGTTCATGGGTGCCTTGCTGAGGAAGGCCCGGAATGCTGTGGCTGAGAGAAAGTGAATGGAGAATGAAGAGCAGACAACAGGGGAGGTGGATTCGTAATGGGACACACACACACCACACATATCACACACACACATACCACACACACACACACACACACCACACATACCACACACACACACCACACACCACATACACACACACACCACACACCACATACACACACACACCACACATACCACACACACACCACACACCACACATACCACACACACACCACACACCACACACACACACACACACCACACACCACACACCACATACACACACACACCACACAGACACCACATACATACCACATACACACACACCACACACACCACACACACACACACCACACATACCACATGCATATCACATACACTCACACACCACGCACATACCACACACACACACATCATACACACACCGCTTTCCCCAGGCCCCACCCACTCTTGCTGAGGGAGAATTTTGAGTTCATCTCTGTTGGGGAATGATACCTATTCCCTTCTCATATTTCCCTGAAGAAACAACTTCTGTTAGCAACACTACTAGCCTTTCTTCACCTGGGGCAGAGGACACATGACTTACCTGATGGGTGGGCTTGTAAGAAAGAACTAGGTGCATGTGGCTCTGTCCTCTCTCCTTTTGGGGAGCCCGCCCATCAAGGGGGCCTGATGCTCCAGCCTGCCCTGTGGTGACGAGGCCTGGGTTTTACACCTGTGCCAAGATTCAAGGGTAGAGGGGTAGCAGGCCCAGTTTGTCTCCCAAATAAGCCATGTTCTCCAACAGGCTTTTAACAGTAATAAATCTGACATTTATTCCATCTCTCCCATGTCTATTCTTCAATGGAGTCAGATTTAAGCAAAAAAGTGAGGAGCATTTACGGACTTACCCTATCCCCGCTGGTTCCAGACTAGCAACCCCTGGCGATTAGCAGGTCAACTGACAACCCATGTGGTAGGGAGGCTCCAGGGGCCCTGGCCAGCTCCGGCCCCTCCAGACCTCTGGAGGCAAGGAATAACATCTTTTGCGCCACGATTAAAGCTCTGACTTGAGACTTGGACAACAGGGACACAGCAAGTTGAAACAAGTCACTGCATATAAATAGCTGGTGCTCTCTCCTATCCTGAAAGCAAGTTTTTCAAGTGGGAAGAAAGGTCAGTTGTAAAGACACTACATGACAATGACAAGTACAAAGCAAAGGCCCAAAGAGAGGCCCGAAGGCTTGAAACTTCAGCATCTCACAGGGCATCCTGCTCAAGCTTCCCCCTTCATGTCCTCTAGCCCACTGGTCGCCCCTGCTCAGAAAAATTCAAGACAGGGGATGTGGCCATGCTAATCCTGGGCTAAGGGTGACAGGACATTTAGTATGGCTGAGCCGAGTCTGGAAAAGGAGGCACTTCTGAGGCTCTATGTGAGCTTCCCTAACACCAGTGCTACGGTTGGAGGTGGCAGTCCTGGTCACCAAGCTGGTGACCCACTCTCAGATGAATTATGTGACCCTAATTTGTAGCCACGTAATATATTTACAGAAAAACTTTAGGGTCACCTTGGTGGCTCAGTCAGTTAAGCGTCCAACTTCGGCTCAGGTCATGATCTCATGGTTCATGAGTTCGAGCCCCACACTGGACTCACTACTGTCAGCCCAGAGCCTGCTTCAGATCCTTGCCCCAGCCGGCAGGTCGGTCAATGCAGGTTCCTGAGGGAGGGAGTGAGAATAGGGTAGGGCAGGGAGCACAGAGAATGGAGGCAAGACAAAGTCTCTGATCAAGCCTCATTTATTTAAAAAACACACACACCTTATAAAAGGTTCAAGGCGGGAAGCAAGGCAGCTGACCTAGGTCGGTTGCTAGGAAAGAGTCAAGTGATAAAGGCTAGGGTAAAGGAGGAACCAAACTGAAGTTTTAGCACAGCGCCTGAGGGGCCAGTAAGAAAGCCCAGCCTGTCTCCGCTCTGAGCTGGAAGTGATTAACACTGCCTTGCCTGCAGACGGCTGATCTTTGTTTTTCTGACAGCTCCCGACAGATCCTCTGTGCCCCTCTCTCTCTGCCCCTTCCCTGCTTGTGTTCTCTCTCTCAAAAATAAATAAACATTAATATAGATAAATAAATAAAAGGAAACTTGAAATCCCCCAAGCTAAAGTACTTTATCATTGAGGGCACTCCTCCACACCTTTGCCCTCTTTACCCCTGGCTGAAGAAAGGGTGAAGAGGTGACCTTTTTTTTTTTCATATTTTATTTATTTCTGAGAGAGAGAGAGAGAGAGAGACAGAATCCAAAGACAGGCTCCAGGCTCTGAGCTAACTGTCAGCACAGAGCCTAATGCAGGGCTCGAACCCACCAAAGCAAGATCATGACCTGAGCCGAAGCCGGACGCTCCACCGACTGAGCCCACCCAGGCACCCCTGGAGGGGTGACCTTCTGACATCTTGTCCCATCTGTAGAAGAAAATGAAGAACCCATGGAGCCATCAGGCCACACTGATGGTTCTCCTCACAGCCCCATGCTCCTGCTCAGGTGCTCCTTGTCCCCAGCACTGCCAGTGTTTCATGCCTTTGTCATATGCCCTGTTCCCTCCCTGTGTCCATCTATTCTCCCAGGCACTCCAGGATGCTCCAGCCCGAGAAGCTGGGTGACCCAGGGTGTGTGTGAGAGGTTAGCTGTCCTGAATACCAAGCCAGGTCATGTTCCAAGAGCAGCCAGTAAGGAGAGGGCTCCTCAGAGACTCAGGAAATAAGCAGGTGGCTTGGCTTGGCACACAGGCCTTGTTCCCTCTGCCACACCTGAGTTCTGTCCAACATATCCATGTGAAATGTAGGCAGATCTCTGAGGTGGGGGATGGCAATAGAAAGGAAAGGAGAGGGGTGAGTGAAAGAAGGAGGAGACTGGAGAGGAAGAGTAGAGAGTAGAGAAAGAGAAAAGACTAATCAAGGAAATGCTAAAAGTCCTACACAGAGATGAGTGAAGGAAGAGGAAAAAAACAACAACAGAACAGAGAATCCTAAACATCTTGGAAACATGTGATTCCAAGTGAACCCCTGGGCTGGATTCTCAGTAGCCCCAGGGGTCTACCCGCCGCCCCCCCCAAAGCCTGTGGCCCTTCCTCTGACTCCCTGCTACTTGCTCTTCCTGGGCTTTTTGTCTTTTTTTTTTTTTTTTTAATTTTTAGACTAGTCAAGTAAAGCAGTGAAAATGGAGAGGGAACAAAGAAATCTGTAATGGCTGTGATCAATTAATTGTAAAACTACTGTACTCAGACCCGCCCCTCTTAGGCATTTTCAGCTCCTCAGAGCTTCCCTGGACTGGGTCCCCAGGCTTCCTTATACTTCTGGGTCACGGCAGCACCAGGCTCCTCCAAATATGGCTGCTTGTCCATTCCCTCCTTGCAGAGCCCTAAGGGGAACCAACCGCAGCCCAGCCCTCACACCCTCCTGCCAGAGGCCTCCAGGGAGACTCTGGGGATAACCCACAGGGCCCCATCCTGCAAGCTCCATCCTGGCTGACTAGCACACAGGTGGAGGCCTCCATTCCTGTGGCTCCGAGCCCTCACAAGGAGGGCTAAGGATTCAGGCTGGATGGGGCAGCGAGGAGTCTGACTGCACTCCAAGGCCCAGGCTCTTGAGTAGCCTGAGCAAAAGGAGGAGCTGTCCTCCTCCAAGCCCTGACTCCGTGAACCCCCACCTGGTTGCTGCATCCCCAGCCCTGCACAAGTCACAGACTGTCTGGACTGGCAGCTCTGCATTGGTATGCAAAGACCTAGGGACATCATCTATGAAACAGCCTTATGGGAAAAATCACACCTACATCTTATCAAAAACTCTAAGTCTGGGGTTCCTGGCTGGCCCCGTCAGTAAAGCACACGACTCTTGATCTCAAGGTAGTGAATTTGAGTTCTACATTGGGTACAGAGATAACTTTAAAAAAAGAAAAAGACTCTAAGTCAAACTACCAATTTACAGGAAATATGCAGTCCAGAGAAACATGTTAAAGAATATTCCTGGGCTCATTTCCTTCCATGGACACCACTGGTAACACCCACATCAGTATACATAACCCAGAATATGGCCAAAGACTGGCAGAATATACTCCCCAGAGTTAAATGTAGAGAAGCCATGTTGAAGAGGGTAAGAAGGGTGGAAATGTGGTCAGGAGCTAAATGGACCCAAGGACTGTCTGCACTTGGGAGGAACACAACAGGCTCAGAGAAGAGGGGCAAATCCCCAACTGGGCACCCTAGGCACGGGGGACCTGCACAGGGAAGATGAATCTCCAAAACATTTGGCTTTGAAAAACAGAGAGGCCCAACAATCAGGGGAGCTTAACACCTGAACTTTAAAAATCTGTGGACTCTGCACTTGGGAGAACCAAGAGGGTAGAGTCTCTGCCCTTAAGAGACAGCACAACAAATGGCCCCATTGGGATACAGCATAGAATCAGTAGTTTGAAAAATGCCTGAAGCATATGAGAAGACATATTTACTAATCTCAGAGTGTGTGCTGGAGGGGCAGGGATTACTAGGAGACCTTTCCAAGAGCAAAAGAGCTAGCAGACATCATTTCCTTCCTCTGCCTCAGCCAAGGAGACACAGACACCCACAAGAACCAGGGCAGTGACAACATTCTCCACCGAACTTGCTAACTGTGGCCCTGACCCTGTTCTCTTCTGCAGACCCACTCCTCCAACCTGCCCTTGGCAGGAGTTTTCCCAGTGGCTACAGGTCTCCCTGGCAGCTGATTGGCTAGGACCTTGCTGGCACCATGTGGCCCATCCCTGCATTCTCCTGTGGAACTGTCTCCTCCAACATGCTCTTGGTAGGAGTCCATCCAAATCTGCACCACAAGCCTGGCAGTGTGTGAGCAGCCCCAAAGGGGCCAGCACCACCCTCAAAATGACTACTACCCCCAAGGAGAAAGGGAAAAAACCACACACACCAGTTTGACTGCAGCCCCAGCAATGGAGTGGGGGCAAACATCTGGTCTGACTGCAGGCCATGCCCATCATGGAAGGCTTCTCAGAGGACAACACAGGAAGAACGCCCAGAAGCTCTGGCAAACACCTAGTGTGACAACTCAAGCCCAAAGTGACCCCAGACTGGACCACTAACAACCCAGGGACCAAACCCTAATCACAATAGGCATTGCAGTTGAATGAACTGAAGGCAAAAGTGGCTCAGCCACAAGAGCAGGGCAAACATAGCACACATAGGAGACATCCCTGAAGCACCAGGTTCTAGAGAACAGGAGACACTGCACGGCAGGGCACTAACAAGACCTCCTCTTCACAAGACCACTACTTTCAAGAGCAGGAGACACAGCTGACTTTCCTAACACATAGAAACAACAGAGTTACACAAAATGAGCAATGGAGTAATATGCCCCAAATGAAAGAACAGGAAAAAAATCACAGCAACAGAACTAAATGAAACAGAGATAAGTAATATGCCTGATAGAGAATTTAAAGTAATGATCATAAAGATACTCACTGGACTTGAGGGGAGAACTCTAGTGAGACCTTTAACAAAGAGATAGAAAACATAAATAACAAATCAGAGATGAAGAACTCAATAACCGAAATTAAAAACACACTATAGGGAATAAACACTAGACTAGAGGAAGCAGAAGAATGAATCAGAAGCACAAGAAAGGTGTTGGCAAGGATGTGGAGGAAAAGAACCCCTGTGCACTGTTGGTGGGAATGCAAAATGGTGCAACTTCTGTGGAAAACAGTATGAGGTGCCTCAAAAATTAAAAATAGAATAACCATATGATCCAGTAATTTCACTCCTTAGTATTTACTTAAAGAATATGAAAACACTAATTTGAAAGATACGTGCACCCTTATGTTTATTGCAGCATTATTTACAAAAGCCAAGTTATGGAAGCAGCCCAAGTGTCCATCAATAGATGAACGGATAAAGAAGTGGCATAGGGGTTCCTGGGTGGCTGAGTAGGTTGAGCTTCTAACTCTTGATTTCAGCTCAGGTCATGATCCCTGGGTCATGGGATTAGGCCTCACATCGGGCTCTGTGCTGACAGAGCAGAGCCTGCTTGGGATTTGCTTGCGCTCTCTCTCTCTCTCTCTCTCTCTCTCTCTCTCTCAGCCCCTGCCCTGTTATATGTACTCTCTCTCTCTCTCTCAAAATAAATAAGCAAACAAACATTAAAGAAGGGTGCCTGGGTGGCTCAGTTGGTTAGGTGTCCAACATCAACTCAGTCATGATCTCACAGTTTGTGAGTTTGAGCCCCACATCAGGCTCTGTGCTGACAGCTTGAAGCCTGGAGCCTGCCATATATATATACACACACACACACACACACACACACACACACACACACATATGAAACTATACATATGTAATGGAATATTATAATTATATAATTATATATAATATTATAATGAGAATTATATATCTATGTAATGGAATATTACTTGGTCATAAAA
The DNA here is from genome assembly GCF_006229205.1 of Suricata suricatta. Taxonomy (NCBI): domain Eukaryota; kingdom Metazoa; phylum Chordata; class Mammalia; order Carnivora; family Herpestidae; genus Suricata; species Suricata suricatta. Next base: position 104,119,279 of record NC_043709.1, read on the forward strand.
AAGGAAATCAGATCTTGGGGTGCCTGGGTGGCTCAGTCAGTTGAGCATTCGACTTTGGCTCAGGTCATGATGTCACCATTCATAAGTTTGAGCCTTACCTAAAGCTCTCTGCTGACAGCATGGAGCCTGCTTCAGATCTTCTGTCTTCATCTCTCTACCCTTCCCTCTCTCTCTCAAAAATAAATAAACATAAAAAAAAAAAGAAATCTTGCCATTTTCAACAACACCAATGGAACTAGAGTGTATAATACTAAGTGAAATAATACTGAGACATGGTTATGGTTTTTTGGGAAATACAATTAACTCAAAAAGTTAGTAAGCATCCAGTTCACCTACTGAGAGTAACACCATGGCAAAGATCATGCCTAGTTATACTTTTTATGTGTGAAGACTCTGGTCTTCTACCTGCTGGATTCTGAGCTCTTCCAGTCCGTTCCATGTCAAGGGAATGGTAGCCTCCATGAGGCTGGAGGAAATGTAGGGCTTGGGCAGAGGACTGACACCCTCAGCCCTCTCTGCACGTGTCTGCTGAAGTCTCTCTGCCTTTGAATGAGGAAGCACTTGTCTTATCCTGCTGAGGCTGAGAGCAGTTGGAGATATGGACACAGCTGGCCTGTTCAGTCTGACATTGCTAACTTAGATGCTGGTCTCCCGAAGAAAGCACCTTCCTGAGGAAAGCTATATTCTCATTCCCATCTATCTCTGCTGCCCAAGTGCCCATCCTCATCTGGAGTTGACTTTCCTGAAAGTGGCAAAAAGAAGCCAGCAAATACCAACATTGTGAATTTTTCTTTCCTCTCCATATAATATTATATATAGCCTTGATTGGTGCATGAACTGCCTTCCAGGGAAAAGCCAACAACAAGTAGAATAGATTTGTATTGAATCATACCACTAGCTTTCTACCAGCCAGAGATATCTAACTCCTCTACTGCGTCTCTGCTTCCACAGAATGAAAGCCCCGTATTTTAGGTTATTTTACATACTACATTCAACTTCCAGGTACTATATTTGGTATAATTAGGATTGAGTTTAGTTGTGAAAAACATAAAATCCAAAGTGACAATAACTTCAACAAGAGGAACATTTCTTTCTCTCTCATGTAAATAAAGGCTGGAAGTAGTCACTCCAAAGCTGGCAAGATGATACACAGTGTCAGAATACAGATTCCTTCCATTGATTTTTCAGCATACACATCAACATCTAGCTTTAACCTCATGGTGTAAGATGGCTGCCTGGGCTCCAATCATCACATTGACATTCTGGCTAGCGAGAAGGTAGAAGAGATAGAAAACTGTTGGTCCCTGGACAGATACCATATGTTTGCCCTCATAGGTCTAACAGGAGAAACCTAACAGAGGACCATAGGGAGGGGAAGGGAGAAAGAGAGTTGCGGAGAGAGAGGGACACAAATCATGAGAGACTATTGAATACTGAAAACGAACAGGTGGGTGGGGGGGGGCTTTGAAGGGGGAGGATTGGGGGGTGATAATGGAGGAGGGCACTTGTGGGGAAGAGCACTGGGTGTTATATGGAAACCAATTTGACAATAAACTATTAAAAAAAAAGAAAAATATTGGTCCCTTTTAAGGATGCCTCCCACAAGTTATACACACACTTCTACTCGCAGACCATTGACCAGAACGTAGTCATATGGCCACGCACAGCTGCAAAGGAGGCTGGGAATTGTAGTCTTCATTTCAGGCAGCCATGTTTCTAACTAAATATCAGAAGTCTCTGTTTCTAAGGATAAAGGGGTACAACATCAGTCTCTGCCATACTACCCCTGAAGCAGAGCATAAGAGGAGTAGATTCTCATCCCAGACCACCAGGCTGCATGGCTGCCCAGCCTCTCCTCACCAGGTTTCCTTCCAAGATTAACTTAGGGTTTGATGGGTTTTTTTCCCCCAAAAGGATGATATCTCCTTCCCCCATTCATTGTTCCTATTGCCTTCCTATAGACCATAGTTTCTTCCTGTGGTGGTAACTCTTCCTTAAAAGCATAGGAGAACAGGGGCACCTGGGTGGCTCAGACGGTTAAGCATCTGACTTTGGCTCAGGTCATGATCTCACCGTCCCTGGGTTTGAGCCCCATGATGGGCTCTGTGCTGACAGCTCAGAGCCTGGAGCCTGCTTCAAATTCTGTGTCTCCCTCTCTCTCTGCCCCTCCCCCGCTCACACTATGTCTCTCTCTCTCTCTCAAAATAAAGACATAAAAAAATTTTTTTTAAAGACCACAGGAAGGGCACCTGGGTGGCTCAGTTGTTGTGTCCAGCTTCGGCTCAGGTCGTGATCTCACAGTTCATGGATTAGAACCCCACATCAGGCTCTGTGCTGACAGCTCAGAGCCTGGAGCCTGCTTCGGATTCTGTGTCTCCCTCTCTCTCACCCTCCCTTCCTCGTGCTGTCTCTCTCTGTCTCTCAAAAATAAATAAAAACCATTAAAAAAACAAAAACAAAAACAAAAAGAGCATAGGAGAACAGAATGTCAAAGCCAGAAAGGTCTCTAAGAAAACACACAGCTCAGGAATCGGAGAAGATATTTGTGAATGACATATAAGATAAAGGGTTAGTGTCAAAAATCTATAAAGAATTTACTAAACTCAACACCCAAAAAACAAATAATCGAGTGAATAAATGGGCAGAAAACATGAATAGACACTTTTCCAAAGAAGACATTCAGACACATGAAAAGATGCTCAATGTCACTCATCACCAAGGAAATATAAATCAAAACTACACTGAGATACCACCTCACACCAGTCAGAGTGGCTAAAATTAACAACTCAGGAAACAACAGATGCTGGCAAGGATGTGGAGAAAAGGGAATCCTCTTGTACTGATGGTGGGAATGCAAACTGGTGCAGCCACTCGGGAAAAGAGTGTGGAGGGTCCTCAAAAAATTAAAAATACAATAAACTATTATTAAAAAAAATTTAAAATAGAATTGCCCTATGACCCAGCAATAGCACTACTAGGAATTTATCCAAAGGATACAGGAGTGCTGATTCATAGGGGCACATGTACCCCAATGTTAATAGCAGCACTATCAATAATAGCCCAAGTACGGAAAGAGCCCAAATGTCCATCAAATGATGAATGGATACAGAAGACGTGATATATATACACAATGGAATATTATTCAGCAACGAAAAAGAATGAAATCTTGACATTTGCAACAACAAGGATGTGGAACTGAAGGATATTATACTAAGCAAAATAAGTCAGAGAAAGACAGATGTAGTATTTCCCTCATATGTGGACTTTGAGACACTTAATAGAAGACCATGGGGGAAGGGAAGGGAAAATAAGATACAGAGATGGAGGCAAACCATAAGCAACTCTTAAATACAGAGAATAAACTGAGGGTTGATGGGGGCAATGGAGGGGACATTAAGGAGGGCACTTGTTGGTATGAACACTGGGTGTTGTATGTAAGTGATGAATCATGAGAATATACTCCTGAAACCAAGCTACACTGTATGTTAGCTAACTTGACAATAAGTTTTTTAAAAAAGAGAAAAAGAAAACACCCAGCCCAGCACCTCTAGTGACAAAAACGAGGCCTTTGAATTTAGAGGCAGTGAGCAGGTTTGACAAGGGTCAATGCGCACACACAGGCGAACGCGCACATGAGCTAGAGCTCAGACCTCTGGGGCCAGCACTCTGCTCTCTCCTGCACTGATCTTTTCATACAATCCGTGCGTGCAGGCAGGTGTGCCCGCTCACCTGGATGGGAATCAGTCCAGAGCAGAGTGCACAGCCCCGGCCACGTTCCTCCTGGGGAAGATGGTCTGCTCTCCATCACTCTATTCTGCTTTGTTGCACTTGGCCTGAGATGAGTTTTCAAGGCTAAAGAACAGCATGGCTTTTCTGAAAGACATCTGGGAACTTAGATGAGCTCCAAGCATCGGGGCAGGGTTGAAGCAAGTGAAGGGGGTGGTTCAGAAAAAGGCCTTTACTGGGGCACCTGGGTGGCTCAGTCATTAAGCATCCAACTTTGACTCGTGGCATGATCTCGGGATTCATGAGTTTGAGCCCCAACTCGGCACTGCACCTGCCTGGGATTCTCACTGCCTCCTTTCTCTTTGCACCTTCCCTGCTTGTGTTTTCTCTTGAAAGAAGGAAAGAAAGACAGAAAGACAGAAAGAAAGAAAGCAGGCCTTTACAAGACCTCATGGACCCCCTGGCCGTCCACCCCTTGCCAGAGCAGACAGTGACACAAGAGTCCCTTATATACTACAGAAAATTGTGTCTGATAGAAAAGAAAACCAAGGGGAGCCTGGGTGGCTAAGTAGATTCGGCATCTGACTCTTGATTTCAGCTCAGGTTATGACCTCACAGTTTTGGGGTTCTAGCCCCCTGTCGGGCTCTGTGCTGACAGTATGGAGCCTGCTTGAGATTCTCTCTCTGCCCCTCACTGGCTTGCATTCTCTTTCTCTCTCAAAATAAATAAATAAACTTAAAAAAAAAGAAAACGATTCCTCATTTTCCTTAAAAATCTCATTTGCGTATTTTTTTCTTTCTTCCATTTCTACTTCTAACCTGCCTAGCCCAGGCCCGGGACCTATAAAGCAAGACTGCTCTCCACCAGTGCAGGGAGGATGACTGAATACCTTCTCTAGGCCTCACCTGAGCTGCTGGTGAGCTGCTACAATTTTTGAAGTTTCCAAATTTGCTACCATAAGAGTGTTTTACAATCAGAAGGTATTATTACTGTCACTTATTATATTGTTATTCCCAGGAGTGACAGAAGGCGACAGCAGAGGATAAGGGAACCAAACAGAGCTCGTAGATCTTGGAAGAGTTTCTGTGGTGCGGCGAATGGCCACCAGGGGTCAGCAGCATGCCGCAGTCCGCCCGCCGCCAGCCACAGGTGACGGGAGACGCTCCCGCCGGGAAAGGTCCTTCCTGCCATCCTCAGTCTCACCCTAAATCGCCATTTGCTTTCCACATGCTTCTGTCTCGGGCCATTTCCCACTAAATGGCAGTCACGAGGGTCTCCGAGGGCCACAGCTGTCTGCAAGCTGGGGAGCGGGGGAGGTGGGAGCTGGTGGAGATTGTCGGGACCTGCGCTCTGCCCGGGGACCCTAGACAAAGAAAAGGCTCTTACACTGAGGCCCTGGGCTCCAAGAATCCATCCCTCCTGGTGGGGGACAGGAAACTAAGCCCGCTTCCGGGGCTGGAACTCTGCCAAAGGAGAGCCAGGGGTCACAGGAGGGGTCAGCCTGTCCCAGGAGGATAATCTCCGCTCCCAGTAGGGCTAATGGTTCCGTCCTTATCAGGCAAGCGGACGGGTTGTTTGAGGTGGGTTCAGAGGCTGAGGCTGCCCAAACTCCACCGTCTGAGCCAGAGAACAGACCTAGGCCCACCAGGAGTTTACGGAAACCTGTCACTGAGAGGCGCTTCAGACAAGAAGAGAACAGCCCTCTGTTGTATGAGCCCAGACCTAAGACTCTGGAAACCTGCTATCACCTACCTGTGACCTTGGGAGAGCTGTTTAGCCCCTCTGGGCCTTACTTGAGGCCTCTGTAACACAAGCAGTTAGATAAGATGATCGTTAGGCCTCTCCCAGCTCTGATATCCTATGAATCTAAAAACTCCAGTCTTCCTACTCTTTCCCACCCAGAAGGGGCGTAGCTCCAGGAAGGTCTAGCTGGACCAGGCAGACCTCATCCCCCTAACCTGTGGTTTCATAAGTCCCCAGGCAAGTTTCCTTTGGAAAAGTAAATGCAGAGGCTGTTAGCTAAAAGCTGGGACAAAGTGAGGCTCAGCAGCTTGGCCCTGGAGACACCAGTATGTGTAAGCATTGAATACTATGGATGTTTCTCTGGCGAAGCCAGTTCAGAATTGCTCCCTGTCCCCACCATGCTTCCAGACAGCCAGCAGCTCTTCCAACCCCCACACTTTCTATTTACACCTTTCCTGGACAGATGAAAAGACCAAGAAGGTTAAGTTATTTTTAGAATAACTGCTATGTAAAGTAAGACATATTATGTATGTGAAAATAATATTTATAACTTAGTGTGCTAACTTAATGTTTGTCAATAGACGCAGTGATCAATTCTTGTGAGAAGCAAGGGTCACATCAGTCTTGGGAAAAGGGACCTTCTGGGATTCTAGACTGTTCTAGACTGGGTGGCTAGGGCACGTTACAGAATCCTATTCTGCTGAGCTTTAAAAATGAAGCAGGCCTGATTATTCCTGATTATTCGGGCAGCTCCTCCGGAAGGGGTGATGGTTTATATAGCTGCACAATCCCTATGATGTTTATCTCAGTTGTGCAAGTCTTTTCCACCCGAGGTACCTCCCCTTGTTTTCCTTATTCCAAATGAAGAGCTGACCTAGAGAAAGACCAGATCCAGATTTTGTGGGACCCTGGGGCTTATACATAATTGAAGGAAAAATTTTCTTAAAGGAAAAGAATTTTATTATTATTTTTTAAATGTTTCCTTGTGTATTTATTTTTGAGAGAGAGAGACAAAGAGAGACAGAGAGACAGAGCGTGAGTCGGGGAGGGGCAGAGAGGCAGGGAGACACAGAAACCAAAGCAGGCTCCAGGCTTTGAGCTGTCAGCACAGAGCCTAATGCAGGGTTTGAACTCACCAACTGTGAGATCATGACCTGAGCAGGAATCAGATGCTAAACTGACTGAGTCACCCAAGCGCCCCCCCAAGAAAAATAATTTTAAATCACTAATACACGGTTTCATTTAGAGGAGGACCATGAAGTGCAAGTCCCTGAAAGGAAAGCTTCAGTAAGACCACAGTGAATCCGTTTATCTAATGATCTCTTCAAGCTCTAAAAAGTCCCTGTGATTCTCTCCTTCTTTCAAATCTTTTTCTCTTCCTTTTCCCTGTTGTGTATTGTTCCCTTGAGGGATCGGGGACCAGAGGTATCTGCAGGGCCAGCTGATGAGTTGGCGGTGGGGGGTGAGGATGGACAACACAGATAGCCATCAGTAGTTATGAAGACACATCGAGGACAGTGGGAGGCAAATGTCTCACTGTTGGGGAACAGAGCTAGACATGGCAAGGGCTGAGGCCAGAATAAACCCATGGTTTTTAATGGAGTTGGAGGTATAGGTGCACATTCATAGTTTGTGGGTTTTTTTAAACTCTAGGCCCAACATGGGGCTCAAATTCACAACCCCGAGATTGAGTGACATGCTTCCACCAAATGAGCCACCTGGGTGCCCTGCAAATTCATGGTTTTTAAAGGTACACAGATAAATTTGGAAATAGATGTAAATATATATGTATAAATATATTACATGTGCGTGTGTGTCTTATTGGAGAGCGAGAGAGAGAGAGAGAGCGTGAGTGGGAGAGAGAGGCAGAGGGGGAGGGAGAGAGAGAGAGAGAGACAGAGAGAGAGACAGAGAGAGAAAATCTTAAGCAGGCTCCACGCCGAGCACAGAGCCTGACATGGGGCGTGATCCCACAACCCTGGGATCGTGACCAAATCTGAAATCAAAAGTTGGATGCTCAGCCGACCAATCCACCCAGGCGCCCCTATACTGTTAACAAACAAAAATTCAACTGAGTAAATGCAAAGATCTAATTGGCTTTAGTAAGCAATTCACAGGCTCAAGCAGCCTCCCATCTAGCAAGTAGAGAGGACCTTGGAGGAGTTGTACAAAACGGGAGGTTTTTATAAGAAAGACGGTGAGGCAAGAAGTTATTAACAAAAGAGAAAACTGTTCCTGGCAAGGTCACCTTCTCTTAGGATGAAGGGCAGGGGCTGTTATTAGGTAGAATATGTCATCTTTGAGGGATGGAGACGGCCCACATGGCGGATTATCTCATTGGTGCTGATCAGAAAACTCCTGACTGACGGGTTAAGACTTCTATTTCTGGCACAAGTTTAAACTGCAGTTAAGTTAGGTATTAAGCCCCAATTGGGTGACTTGGCCTAAGTGACACCATTTTGGGAATGTGATTTTCTTTGTCATAATATAAACCATAGTTACATATGCATATATATGAATTGTATTCATGCGTGCATGCACACATGCACCCATAATAATGAGCACATCTAATGCTCAACTCAGGCATTCTTTACTAAAAGGAATCATAGTTCTTTGGAGAAGAGCTTATGTCCAGCACGAGACAAGGAAAGTGCAAAATGAACCTAAAATACTTAGTTGTGTCGAAAAGTTCGGAAATTCTCAAAAAATCGTAAGAATTTTCAGAGTTGCAGGAGCCAACTTAAGAGAGGTCCTTCCCATGGCCAAACCTGGAACAGTATGAGCATCTTAAAAGAAATAATGCTAGTGTTAGATTTTAGTACATTGAGTGGAATAATGAACCCTAGTGACAGATAGATAGATAGATAGATATAGATAGATAGATAGATAGATAGATAGATAGATATAGATAGATAGATAGATAGATAGATAGATAGATAGATAGATAAAGTTCTTCCTTATAGAAGAATGGCAGCTAATATGGAGGAAATAAATATTTGGTGATTATATTTTCTGAAACATTTTGTAACAGTGTCTCTAATCCTATATGTTCTTCTTACATTGTGACTTTGATAGTCTTCCAGCAAAGAGTGGGGTCTCTGTCCCCTCCTCTTGCAACTGGGAGGGTTTAGACTGGAGAGATAAGACCAATGGAGGATGGCAGAAGTGATACCATGTGATTTCCAAGGTCATGTTAGAAAAGACAATAGCAGGGGCACCTGGGTGGCTCAGACGATTAAGTGTCCGACTTCGGCTCAGGTCATGATCTTGCAGTTCGTGGGTTCGAGCCCTGCACTGGGCTCTGTGCTGACAGCTGAGAGCCTAGAGCCTGCTTCAGATTCTGTGTCCCTCTCTCTCTTTGCCCCTCTCCCACTCGTGCTTGCTCATGTGCATGCTCTCTCTCTCTCTCTCTCTCTCTGTTTGTTCATTTTTTTGTGTTTTGCTCTCTCTCTGTGTTTATTCATTTTTTGAGAGAAAGAAAGACAGAGTATGAGCGGAGGAGGAGCAGAGAGAGAGGGAGACACTGAATCCAAAGAAGGTTCCAGGCCCCGAGGTGTCAGCAGAGAGCCCGATGGGGGGCTCCAACTCATGGACCACAAGATCATGACCTGAGCCGAAGTTGGATGCTTAACTGACTGAGCCACCCAGGCGACCCTAAAACAATGTTTTAAAAAGAAAAGACAAGAGCATTTCTGCTTTATTGCCTGAACACTTACTCTTGAAGCCTTTGGCCTCCACACTGTGAGGAAGCCCGCACTGGCTGATGTGGACACTCCCTGGCGAGCCTGAGACGCCGTAGAAAGCAGATGTCTGGCCAGCCCCTAGCTGCCCCAACTCCACCACCATTTTGACTGCAGCCTCGTGAGAGACCCCCAAACTAGAACTGCCCAGCTGGTCCCTTTCCAAATCCCTGACCTGTAAAACCTGTAGCAGCTAACAAACTTATTTCTTTAAGCCATTAAGTTTTGGGATAACTTGTTATAGAGCAGTAAGTAACTTAAACAGTGATGATTGGAGTACGAGAAGATTCAGACGATAATCTTTAGTGGCTGTAAAATTAATGGGTTAAAGATTTGATGAGGAATAAGATGTTTACATAGAGTTAAAGTGTTTCTCCATTAAATGTTTATTAATCACAAAGTGGAAAGTTTTACAAATCCTGGCAGACATTTCCTTAACAAAGTGATCGAAGTGAACATCATCGTAATGGGACAGATTGACATTGTATGCATTGGTACACAGATAAATGTTTAACTACTGACTTGGGGGGTGGGCACGGATTTGAATTTGCTGATTTCTGTAATGTAAAAACTCCCACCATGACCCAGCTGCCTGGATGACTCTTAACCTCAGTGTTAGGAGTTTGAGCTCCATGTTGGGCCCTAGAACTTACCTAAAACATATATATACATATTACAAAAACTCCCACAATGACCAATTTCAGACCACCATTGGTTTAATAACAGGCTGAAGTTGTAACAATTGGCTGTTGCTTGCTGGTGCAGACCACCTCCAGGAGGCCCTGATCCATGTTTTCCCTGATATGATACACTGAGAAGGACAAAGATCACTTATGAGGTATTCCTCCTAAAAATGTATACCTGGAATCTCTTCACAAGGACACATTACATAGATCTGAAATGAGAGAGGTGCTACAAAATAACTGGTCTGTACTCTTCACATCAAGGTCACAGGGCGCCTGAGTGAGTGGCTCAGCCTGTTGAGCATCTGGCTCTTGATTTCAGCCCCAGTCATGATCTCATGGTTTGTAGGATTGAGCTCTGAGGTGGGCTGGGCATTAACAGCAAGGAGCCTGCTTAGAATTCTCTCTCTGCCCCCGCCCCTGCTCGTGCATGCATGCACACACATGCTCTCTCTCAAAATAAGTAACCATTTAAAAAAATGTCAACAGGGGAGCCTGGGTGGCTCAGTCAGTTAAGTGTCTGACTCTTGGTTTCTGCTCAGGTCATGGTCTCATGGTTTTGTGGGTTTGAGCCCTGCATCAGGCTCTGCACTGAGAGTATGGAGTCTGCTTGGAATTCTCTCTCCCTCTCTCTCTACACCTCCCCCAATCACATCTCTCTCTCTCCCTCTCTCTCAAAATAAATAAATAAAAAGTTTTTTAAAATGTCAACATCACAAAAGACAAGGAAAGACTGAGGAATTGTTCAGACTGAAAGAGACAAGATGCAGGATAACTAAATATATGATCCTGGGTCGGGTTCTGGGCAGAGAGAAGAAACATGCCTGGAAGGACCAAGGAGAGAAGATAGTATCTTAACAATGTTAATATCCTGCTTTGGATGGTTACACTGTGGTTACACAGGAGAATGACACTGCCTTTAGTAAAAGTGGGCTGCTGTGTTTATGAATAATGGGCCATAATGTCTGTTTCTTAAGTCTCTATTGGTTAGGAAAATTAGGATCTATCATGCAGATACTGAAAGAGATACAGATACACAGAGAGAATGATACAGTAAATGTTATAAAATGTCAATAATTGGGGAATCTAAACAGAGTATGTTAAAGTTCTTTGTACTATTCTTGCAAATTTCCTGAAGTGTAAGTTTCACATTATTTCAAGATAATACAAATGATCCACGGTTTTCCTTGAGTCTGGATCCCAAATTCTCACCTGCTGTGAGATAAAATAATTCACATCTCCAACAACATTCTCTCAGTTTGAATTTCCAAAAGTCTCCCTTCTCTTCCTGGGAGCTGTGCCAACTGACAAAAAGCTCCAGGACATAGGAGGAGGGGGCTGGACCAGGGCATTCATCATAAGCCAGATGATGGGGACTTGCTGTACAATAAGGCTGACAAGTCAGGGACTCTTGGTGTCCCTAGCCATTAGGTTTTTCCAACCCAGACAATTCTCCTGACAAAGAAGGAAAAAGGATTTAACCTCACTCTAAGAAATAAATAAATATAGACTACATGAATTCAACTTACAAAAATATGTTTTGTTAACAGAAGGTTTTGCTTCAGATGTCCTTTAAATAAATAGTGAGCCCCAGGTAGAGCATGATTTCACTTACAAAAATTCAATTAATACACAAGTTTTCCCAAAAAATATATGTCAGGGTACCTTCTGGGAAGTTCTACAGGAGGAATATGTGAAATCAGATTCAACTACCCCTGGAAGAAATATTACTCATTTCCAAGAGGGCTACAACCTATTTCCCACATCTTCCTAACTCAAGGTCTGGTTCTGTTGATGTTTCTAGTTCTCCATTAGGACTCAGCCTATTGAGCCAGGCATGAAGACAAGACTTATAGCTGGTTTAATTTGCCAAGTCAGTGACCACACCAAGTCTGGGCTGGAGACCTTAAGCTTCTGGGAGACCCTGAAGTCAAGACAACTTGCTACCGAAGCCCATTCAGTTAAGTTTCATTTTCTCCATTTATTAAATGTTAAGTCAGCTGAGCTGGGACCTATGCACTATCTACTGGGATTGGTTAAGGCAATAAATCAAAGACTCTCAGAATTAGACAGGATCTTAAAGGTCATCTTGTCCCATCTGGGCACCAGTCTGTGGTTGAGGACCCCTAATCAGCAAGACTTTTCCCAGTGTCATGAACCAATCAGTGATAAACTACTAATGGAGGGAGGGTTGGCTGCTGCCTATGAGCTCAGATGCAGGTGATGGGTGATGGATGAGAAGACATTTGAATCCACCTGGGACTTTTAAGGAACTTTTGGATCTTCCTTTACATCCTTCAGTCAAGTGAAAACAGGGCCGACTTCTTGCCTTCCTTCTCCTGAAGACTAGGCTAGGAGCCAGAATTTGATCACATGAGGCCTTTTCTTTGGGGAGTCTCTGCTCTGTTCCCTCCTGCTTCAGCAACTGGCTCAATGCATACAGGTTATATCTATTCCTTCAACACATCTTTTATTGAGTATAACTAGGTTTGGGGCATGAAGCGAGGCTCTGTGTTCACAATGTACATGAAACAGTCATTAGTTTCTACTCACATGGAGCTTACAGTCTGGTGGGGGGAGACTATCAACACAGAAATAAATATATAATTACAAATTATGCTAAGAGTCATGAAGAAAAAGAGCAAGGTGCCATGAGAGATATTAACAAGTTAGGGGCCTAGGAAACCTTTCTGAGACAATGGCATGGAATGTGAAACCTTAAGGGTGAACAGGAGTCAGTTTAGACAAGAGTGGAAAGAAAGAATATCCCAGGCAAAAAGGATGAGAAAAGATTCTAATGCAGCATAGGGTTTGGGATATTTGAGGAAAAATGGACCAGTGTACCCAGGGTCCGGTACACTAGGGGAAACTGGGATAGGATAATGCCGGAAAGAATCCAGGTTAAACAGGATGCTACATTCCCTGTTGAAACATTTGGATTTTTCTAAGAGCACTGAGTTGTAAGCAGTGTAACCTGACTTAATTTAATTTTTAAAAAGGCATTGCTCTGTGAACTATGAAATGAAGAAGGCAAAGAGAAGAAAGGAGAGGGCAAGTAAGAGACCATTATAATTCAGACAAGAAGTGATAGTGGCTTGAACTCAGCCAATAGCAATACAGGTAGAGAGGCATGGAGGGTTCAAGATACATTTTGATGCAGGGAACAGAGGAGAGAGAAGTATCATGAATTTCATTGAAAAATTTTACTTTGAGAACCTGGATAGAATGGATGAAGGTGACATTTACCAAGAAGGGAAAGACCAGGAAAAGGTTAAAAGGGAAGAGATTGAGAGGTCAGAATTGCATATAGTAGGTTTCTTTATTTCTTTTTAAACATTTATTTATTTATGAGAGACAGAAAGACAGCGTGATCAGGGGAGGGGCAGAGAGAGAGAGGGAGACACAGAATCCAAAGCAGGCTCCAGGCTCTGAGCTGTCAGCACAGAGCCCGAAGTGGGGCTCAAACCCATGAACTGTGAGATCATGACCTGAGCCAAAGTCGGCTGCTTAATCAACTCAGCCACCCAGGCACCCCAACACATAGTAGTTTTCTGAGATTCTTGTGAATGCTCCAAGTAAATATATAAATTTGAGGATCATCAGCAAATAAATGTCATTTAAAAGCAAAGGAGTGAATGAGACTACCAGAAAAAGAGGAGAAGAAGCAGAAATATGAACAGAAGAGAGGCAAGACTAAGTCCTGAGGAAATCTAACACAGAAATCTGAGAGAAGAGTATCTGGAAACAGGACCCCAGAGAGAGAGGAGGAAATGGAAACCAAAGAGTTAATGTCACTGGGGTTGAGAGAAAAGAATATTTCAAAAAGATGAGTTTGGTAAACTGTTTAAGTGTTTCTGAGAGGACGGTCAATGTGAAGGCCATTGATGACCTTCATGATATCGATTCTGATAAAGAAATGGAGGTAGAAACTATACTGTGTGTGTTCAAGGATGACTGACAGGCAAGAACAGCTTGCAGAGGGAAGCAGAGGAATAGGGTAATAAGTGGCTATCTTCTCATGCTGGCCTCCTGGCCAGGTCAGCTACAAACTTATTCCATCTCTTCTCCCAGGTTTTCATGGCAGCCTTTTTATCAGTATCCAACAAGGTGCTGAACCTGAGGAGAAAAGGCACCCAGGTCAGCCCCAGGAGAAAGGGTTGGGAGTAGGTAAAGGATCTCAGATGCTTGCAGAGCACATTTCTTTCCAGTCCAAGAGCAGTAACAAAACAGGTATTGTGGAGAAACCTTCTAGGCTTCTGCCCCAAGCCTCTAAGAGAGATAAACACAAGTTGTGAGGTGGAAGAGAGAGTTGGGGAATCTGAGAAATACACAGGACACTCACTTGATAGAGTTCATGGCCAGTTGTTTGAGTGTCCTCAGATCAGCTGCCATTCCCCCAATGCCCATGAAGGCCTCATAGAAATCATAGGACAAGCCTTTGGCACCAAACACAGCCGGGTCATCAGAGCTGATCACCATGGGGTACCCAGTGGCCATCAGAACAGCAGCAGGGTGGTTTCGCAAGTCAGACACCAGTTTCAGAACCTGCCCAACAGGAAGCAAAGGAGAAAGACAAACTTTGACCCATAAAAAGTTGTCACAAGAGAGGCAAGGCCGTGAGCACAATCAGTTCCTGTCTTATCCTCATCACCACTCTAAACACTGGGATGACTTCTGGGCACAACACAAGGAATAAAGCCAGTCCTCATGCTCTTCCCAATTTTCTCCAAGTTTCCTCACCATCACAAACATTTGGTCTCTCTCTTGGTCTGGCTCAGAGCAGCTCTGCTGAACACAGCAGGAGAGACAGGTGCACAAAGAACCCCAAACAGCTGTGGAAGCAGCAGTATCCTATGGCCCCTCCCACTTCCCTGGTCTTCCTCAATGTCCCTTAAGCTTTGCTTTTAGCTCTGACCCAAATTCCACTAGACTGGCGACCCTCACTACTGCCTCATTATTATGAATAGGTTAGGCAAAGGGCCATTCCTAAATAACTTACTAAGGGGAGAGAGACAGCAGAGGACTATAGAAAACAAGTGAGCTCAGGAGCTAGAAATCATACACGAAAGTTTGGAAATCAGAACAGAGGTTGAGATTGGAAAGAAAGACTGTCTGGGTTGGTGCCATGGATCATGCATACCTGGTTGGAGATGGGACAGACTTCTATGGGAATGTCCTTCTTCCAGGAGTCAGCCCAGACTGCTGGGTGTTTGGTCAAAGCAAATCCATGGCCAATCCTGGTAGAATTCAGTATTAGTGCAACCAGAAGGTTTCTATCTATGGAAGTACCCTGCCAGTCTGTGGATAAAGAGGTATTCTCCAATCAGATGGATCTGACCCATAGACTATCCTCAGGTAAAGGCTCCCAATCCCCAAGCAAGAAAAAGTTCACACACACACACACACACACACACACACACACACACACACACACACTGTTTCATATAACTTCTAAGAGAGGTAAAAGAGAGGAGGTATGGCAAGTCTTTATTTTATGTATGTAAGTGACAGATGAGGAAGTTGAAACTTACATAGGCTTTGTAACTTGAAGGAGCATGCTCACTTAAGTAGCAAGACTGGGTTTCAAACCTTGGTCTATCTGACTCCACAGCCTATATTCTTTCTTTACATTTTTTATTTGTTTCCAGAGCTATTTTCTGGGAATTTTGTTTATGATTTTTACAACAATGTGTTGCAAACTCTCTCAATATAATTAAACATTTAAGTTTATTTCTTTATTTTGAGAGAGACAGAGACAGCACAGGTGGGGGAGGGGCAGAGGTGAGAGAGTGCATCCCAAGCAGGCTCTGTGAGCTCATGACCTGAGCCAAAACCAAGAGTCAGACACTTAACCAACTGAACCACCCAGGTGCCCCCATAGTTGCTTCTATGTACTTACTTAATTTATATCTTTAACAATATCAATTGCAAGATCATAATAACCAGTACAAAGTGGTGGCAGTGTGGGCTGCCTACTTATCAGCCATCCCCCCTGCATCTTCCTTGCTAGCAGGGCTTTCTATGGAGGGTGAAAAGAACAGGTCCTGACTCTCCCAGCTTCCCTTGCGACTAGGCTAGTCCTAATGCTGGCCTGGAAGGTTATTGGTGGGGAGCTCTTGGACCTCCTCCCTGATAAAAGGAGATGCCCTGGAGGAAACATCTTGTCTTTTGCTTCGTTAAATTTGTAACACCTGAATGTGACTTCACTAACTGACGACAAAGTAAGGTAAAGCCCTGAACTTGAGGAGAACAGCAGAGGTTGCTTATTACGTGAAATAATAGATGACCTTCTCTACTCCATTCCTGGCACCCAAAAGCATCCTAACTGATCCACATGTAAAGTATGAAAACTCCACTGTTCTGTTAGAAATAAAACCCAAGAATTCCCATTGCTTTTTAGGGCATGTGTTTTAGGTGGATTTGCACTGGTTTCCTATCTAGAACTTTCCCCCCAAAGATTGCTTCCTTTAAAAAAAAAAAAACAAGAACATTAGGGGCACCTGGGTGGCTCAGTCAGTTAAGCATCCAATTCTTGATTTAGGCTTAGGTCATGATCTCATGGTTGGTAGGTTCTGTGCTGACAGCAGAGAGCCTGCTTGGGATTTTCCCTCTCCCTCTCTCTCTGCCTCTCCCCTGCTTATGTGTACACTCTCTGTCTCACTCTCCCTTAAAATAAATAAATAAACTTTAAAAATAAAAATAAGAACATTACTCTCAGTTATTAAATACCCAGCTCCTGGCAAAATCCTCTTCTAGGCCCATGTGTCTTGATATTTGGTTAGATCCTATTGCAGTGTTTCATACTATTGAAATTATTTCACACAGGTAAGTATGATTTTCCCAACTAGACCATGAGCTCTTCAAGGCTAACATCCCCCTACTCCCTTGCCCCATCCCCCACAAAACACTTCTTCAAATTTCCCAGAACAGTTTTGATCTAAATTGGATCTAAATTGATTTGAAATGTCAGGAAAAATGAGATTAAGGCACACATACCCTTCCTCTGAGAGATGGTGTGATAAACCAAGGTTTAAGCCTCGTTGTGAAATCCAAGCCCCCACAGCTCCCCACTTATCTCCTTGGTCTTCTAAGGGTGACAGGTACCTACAGTACTTAGGGTCACCAGGTGGGATGTAGCAGCGAGCTTTCCTCCTGAGTTAAGCCCCCCAAATCTTCATTTTAACCTGAAATTGTAGCCATGATCTGGGACTCCTTTTGCTTAGGGCTTACATATTTTAAGGACTGGAATATGGGAAGCTCTGAGAGACGACCCATAAACCTGTGGAGTGAGCTTTGAGGAGCAAAGACATGGCTGGGCTAACGGCATTTCATAAGCAATAGCAGTCAGCTGTTTGGGCTGGGTGGGGTCTCCTCTTCAGCACTGATGAGTGTGGACAGAGCCTCCTCATTGCCTGGTTGTGGTACCTCTTCTGCCACTTACCCTTGTATGACTTTGGACAGGTGAATTAACCTCTTAAGCACAATTCACTTATTATAAAATGGAGATCTTCAGAAAGGACTCCGAATCAAACTCCAATGCCTAGCTCTTTACCTTTAGACCAAGTACTCTATGTTTGGAGTCTTGGGCTCTTCATCTATAAAATGAGGATATAGTTGGTTAGGTGTTCGACTCTTGGTTTCAGCTCAGGTCATGATCTCACATATCGTGGGTCTGAACCCTACATTGGGCTCTCTGCTGACAGCATGGAGCCTGCTTGGGATTCTCTCTCTCCATCTCTTTTTTTCCCTTCCCTGCTCATGCATGCATACTCTCTCTCAAAATGAATACATAAAACATTTAAAAATAGAGAATAAAATAAATAAAATGCAGTTTAAAAAATAAAAAAAATAAATAAAATGGGAATAAAAATACTTTTCTGGCAGGACTGGGGTGAGAATTGGAAATAATATATGTAAAGTGTCAGATACTGTTATTATCATTTTATTCCTTCTCCAGGGGAAATACATATTTCTCCATATGAAATGGACAAGCACCATAAAACGACTATTGACAATATCAGTACTGTCCCAGGATCCCATCAGTTCTCTTGAGTGATGATGAGGAGCCCTCCTTCCCACCCCTCCTCTGCCTGCTCATCCCCACACTGCTCACCTGTCTCTCCAGCATGGAAAAAGTAAGGCAGTTTCACACCTTGCAAGGTAGGAATCATCAACGCCTCCCTGTATTCATACAAGGAGTGGCCAGTGTCCTCACGTCCCACCTGTAGGAAAGAGAGGAGGGGACATGGAGCCGTCTGCTTGGTCTATGCCTTGCTTTGCTGACGGCACCTTCTATAGCCTGTGAACATGCTTCCTTATACCCTGCCATTACTACTCAAGGCCATTGTCACACAGCCTTTTAAAAATGACCAGCAGCAAAATTGGGAAAGAAAAGAAAGTGCATCATTACCCCTATAGTTACCCCCCATAGTCAGAGGCTGTATCTTATATCCTCCTCACCCTTTCCACCTTGTGTTCTCACACCACTTTCCAAGTCCCTGTGGTTCAGCCCTGAGCTCCTTGCTGGGGACAGAGAGTGAGGGAGAAAGCAAGAGCAACAGAGAGAGACAGAAAAAATAAGACAGTGAGACACTGAGAGACCCACAGAAAATGGAGAGACAGCACGAGAGAATGAGAGCACTGGACCAGGAGTCAGGAGGGCTGGGGCTCCAGACCCATTACCCGTGAGTCCCTGGACAAGTCAGTTCCCCGGAAGAGACTGCTGTGACTCAGTGCCTCAGCTGTAACTACAACAAAACTATGCTTTTCTTCGCACTGAACTACACATACCCCCAGGGCTTGTAGCTGCGGGACAAGGGTAGGTGTGCCTTAGGATCAAACGGTACCTCCTTCAGAGGGCCTATTTTAATTTGTTGGGGAGCAACGACACATTTTTATAATAAGCCAAATACAGATATTCAATGTAGTAGAATGGAGTGCAGGCTTGAAAGAGAGTTGAAACTTGCCAGTAGACCCCTTTGAACAACTCCCTACCCCCTTTCCTATCCCCTTTTCCCTCTAGAACTTGTCCATTACAGTCCTTGTAGGAACTGTTCTGCATGTTCTACACTGGAGGCGCTCCTTCTCAGCCCCCTTTGTCAGGGCTGCACACAGAGGGGAAAAGGGAGATGAGAGGGCCTTCTGCCCCTTTCTGGAGAAGCCAGATCCTTGAGCAACCCCTAGGGATTCCAGGGATCCCAGGAAGACATCTTGGTACAAACATAATGATTCATTGAAATCCACTCCTTTGAGCTCTGGATGTTCTGAAAGCAAAAGCTTAAGCACAGTTTCAGTAAAATGTACAGAATCTATAAGAGGGACTCAGGAGTGCCTTTTAGCCAGTTCGTTCAAGCTGATTTAATTTCCTGAATGAGACTGATGGGTTGTCACCTGGGAAGTGTACCTTGGCTCTAAGGACTCAGCTATGGCTTTGATTTGGTGGAGCGGTGGGGGTGGGGTGGTCAAGGCAGTGACACCACTATGGATGTGCAGCTTCAAAAATAGCTGAGGGAGCAAATGGATGAAGGCACAGAGGACGCCTTTCCCATCCTTAACAGTTTTCCCCAGGGCTAGACCCATCTCTGCGTCCAGACCACCCTCTATGTGCTACAGTGTTAAGAGGCAGACATAGGTAGGCCACATGTGTTAGAAGGAAGGCAGAAGGCAGGGGAATGGGAATAAGCCCACCATTACTGCCCAACCTCATTGAATTCCTTCCTTATTCTGGAACTTCCCTTTTCAGCCTCTGGCTCTGTCTGCTCTCCTTTCTCTTGTGACTATCATCTTCCCACAGGCCTCTACACAAGGTCAGTGCTAAACTCTGGCCAGGCCTGTGGTTGGCAGCCTGAGTCTCTGCAGAGGGTTTTGGTGCCTGCTGCCAGGGCCTTCACAAAGAGCTGCCTGCTGGGCCCTGCTCTCAGACAGCTTTGTGCAGAGTCCATTACCAGGTCAAACCCCGCCACCATCCCAGGGAACGTGGTTCGAAGTGCCATAGCTCTTTGGACAGATTTCATGATGAAGGACACATTTTTGAATCTGTGGGAGAGAAAGAGAGAAGCATGGGAGACAGCGTGACTGGGCATTGGTGGAGCTACGTACCCCTTACCCCGGAGTAGCCCCCCCCTTTCCCCAGTGCCTGGGGCTGGTCTAGTCCAGGTTACTCAGCAATCACTTCCCAAACCCTCGGCCCGTGACCCTATTTTGACCACGCTGTTGTTATCCCTTCCAGGGGCTACACTGAGAGATATTTCACCCAAATATATTGAGGAGTCTGCTGGCTCTAGAGGAGCCTATGGCGTCTGCCCAACAAGTCATAAAAGGAGGCCCATGGGACAGGTTTCATCTGTCCACATTTTGGGTAAAGTAAAGAGGCCTTGTCCAAAACTTGCCCTGCATCCCTGAGATGGCTCCTGGAAGGAGGTGCAGTACAGAGGGAGGCCATCTGTTCCCTGGACACCTGTGAAATGCTCCAGAACGCCTGGGCCCCTGTCGAGTCAGCTGGACCCCTCCCTCCAGTGGAATCCGCATGGCCCTGGGGACTCCAGAAATGCTGTAGGCAAACTGTCTTACTTCTCTCTGCACCCTCTCTGTTCAAGCCCAGGACAGGCATGAGGCAAGCAGCATAACAGAAGCACCAAAACAAAAGTCTGGCACAACTCTGTGACAGGACAAAGGTCCCTGGACAGCAGCTGGCTCACTTGCTCCTCAGTTCTGTGGGCCTACATTTCCCCCTCCCTACACCTGCCCGTTCCGTCTCCTGCAGAGCTCTAAGGGATGGAGGGAGGATTTACCACCTGCAGCCCAGCCCTCACCCCCTCCTGCCACTGGCTCCCAGGAGCCTCTGAGGGGGACCACTGGGACCCCGGCCTACCAGCTCCATCCTGGCCCACTAGCACACAGGTGCAGGCCTCTGCTCTGATAAAAGGTGAAGGGGATTCAGGGGGGATGGGGGGGAGGGGGTTGACTGCTGTCCAGAGTCCAGCCTCTCGGGCTGAGCTGCCCCTCCCCAAGCCCTGACTCTGTGTGATCCCCATCTGGTTGCCACCCCTGCATCTCCAGCCCTGTGGGCAGGTCACAGGACTTACACAGGCCTGCCTTTGATAGAGAGCCTTCCTTGTGTAAAATGAAGAGGAAAACTAAGCTATAAAGCTTTCGGTGCTCACTTGGGAAAAAGTGGCTCCTTGTTCACACTGCCAGGCCGCACATCCATGCACGTACTCTGAGACAGCCGTCACTCGGGGCTAGGCCACCAATCACGGCCCAGTACACGCCAGGGACAGCACATGCTTGATGTGAGGCAGAACCCCACCAGCAAACCGAAACAAAGAAATGGGCCAGTTATCTGAGCACACTGGCAAAAACATACCCATACCCAAGCCAACATGAGGTCAGGGCCTAGAACTATCTGGAAAATTGCTACACTTCTTCAGTTCAGTCGGTTGTGAAGATTTGAACTAGAGGTGACTTCGGAGATAGATTCTTGCTCTTGTGCAGGAACATGCATGCTGAGGCCATGGCTCTTTGGCACTGAGAATGGGTCTCTGAAGCCAGCCTCCCAGCCTCCCTCTTCTCCCTTCCCCCCCACTTCCAAGTCTAGTGGCTCTGCCTGCATCCCGTTCTCCCAAATCCTGTGGCTTCAGCCGTGTTCTCTCTCACCTGTGATCCGAATAAATGATTTTGATTCCAATAAACCCAGGATGTGTTTTTGCAAACATACAAGCCACTTCTCTGTAAGTCTTCACTGACCACTCTTGGTTATGGATGGTCCCATTCAGTTCATACACCTGAGAGGGAAGCATGGTCCTGATCAGACATCAGAGGTAAGCAAAACTTCATTCCCATTGCCAATAATCTCTAATAAATCTCTGCAATTTCCTTGTCCAGTGTCTTCAACAGCTTCTCACACTTATCAGCAGTCCTAGTCCTGTCTTGGATAACGCTCTTGAACATCACAAAGCTGGGATGTCTGCCTGTCTCATTCACTGCTGGGTCTTTGCACCTGTAACAGTGTCTGGCAAATGGTAGGTGCTCAAAAGGCATTTGTGCAAAGAATGAAGAACAGGTCAGTTGGGGAGAGGACACAGCCAAAAAAGGGAGTCCTAAGACCCACTTCATGTCCCCACTTTCCCAGCCCTACGTGGGAGGTCCCCTCAGGTGGACATGGTTGGGGGCAGAATGAGAAGACCTAGAAGTGGACCATGGGTAAGACAAAGTAGAAAGATGCAATGGAGAAGGCAGGGGTTTAAAGAAGTTCCCTCCACTGTGCCCTCTTGACAGGTTGGGCCACATCAAGCCCATGGTGAGAGGCTGGAGGGGGCTGGAGTGATGCACATGGTGCCTGCCACTCCCTCCGCCCTCTCCTGTCACTGGGTCAGCTCTCATCCTCTGCACAAAGCAGCAGGTCAGGATCAGGACAGGATGTGGGAGTTTCTGAAGAGGTTGTGGTGCAAAGGAGGATGGGAAGAAGTAATATACAGAAGGTGTTTCCATGAACATCAGTTAAAAACCTATAGTGTATAAGGAACCAGGCAAGGCATTAGAAGGGGTAAACAAATGCTAGTGAGACAAGGTGCCTGACCTTAAGGAGTTTCTGATTCAGTGCAGACGGACTCTGTTCCTTTTTTAAAATACAAAGCTGGAAGAATTAAGTGCTAAATAGAGGTTTATGGGATCTCAGAGGAAAAGGGGGGATAACTGGATAGGATCAGAGAAGCTTTCTGGGGAAATGGCAGTGAGGTGGAAATGCAAGGGGGATTTGATACACAGGAAACTTGGAGCTCCACAGCAGGCCAATGGCTCCCTGGCAGCCCTGCTGGTGAAAGCACTGCTAGTGTCCTGGGGTGGGAAGCAGTGGTTCTACACAGAGCCAGAGCCCACAGGGGCGCAGAGGGCAGAGGCTGAGAGTCAGAGTGGGGGCCACGAACTATTTCACCACCCAACAGAGAGGAATCCTTTCTCCTCACTGGGGTCAGCTCTTGTATCCTGGCATCCCAGGAGCTGGGTGCTCTCCAGGACCCTTTTCTCTTTTCCTGCTGGTCCCCTGCCTCATAGCACCCTTGTCAGCCCCTTTCCTTCTTGGCTGCGCCCTGCAGGTGCTGCCTTCTGTCCCAGGGCAGCCTCCTCTTCTCCCCAGACACAGACACAGCTGAGGGGGGTCCGTTCTGCTGCCCGGGTTGGGGGAAAGTGGGGTGAACAAGCAGATGTTTCCAGCCCCTTCTCTTGGCTCTTTGGTTTCCTCTGCTGCTGCCCCAGGGAAGCCTGGCCTCTCACACAATCTCCGGGCTCACTACCGGAAGTTGGGTCTTCTCTGATTGCATGGTCAAGAGTGGACAAGCTCAGGCTTACTGAATGTTAAGGCTGCCAGAACTTTCCAGAGGAGAGAATCTTAGGTACTGCTAGCTCAGTGTCTAGTATAATCTATTATTATTATTATTATTATTATTATTATTATTATTTCTGTTATTTACTGAAGGGGATCAGAGCATGCCACCCTAAAATAGGCCACGTTTGCATGATAATTTTTTAAATTAAAAAATTTTTTTTTATTTTTGAGAGAGACAGAGAAAGAGCCAGAGTGTGAGCAGGGGAAGGGTAGAGGAAGAGAGGGAGACACAGAATCCAAAGCAGGCTCCAGGCTCTGAGCTGTCGAGGGGCTTGAACTCAAGAACCGCAAGATCATGGCCTGAGATGAACAGATGCTTAAACCAGGTGCCCCAGCATAAGAATTATTTTGAGTGGAAGGCTTGCTCTCCTCCTATCTGCCTAAAAGCAGGACATAAACTTCTGTTGGTGAAAGTGTTCCCGCTTTTATCTCCCACACCAGGAAGACAACCCTTATTATTGGAGACAGAAGGTCAGCCCGGAGACGGGTCTGCACAAACAAACTTTACTAACGTAACTCATATTCCATCAGTTTCCTCCATGTATTTACTACCCCACAATTTACTGCCCCAGGAACCCAAACTCTTTGCCTTGTCATTTCTCCACAATTTATCGTCACTTGTTAAAAAGTGTATAAGTAAGTACCTGTTCTACCCACTTCTTTGGATCTTCACTTTTTCTATAAAACCCTCCATGCACATGAAAATTAAATACTAACATTAAATAAAATGTGTATGCCTTTTCTTCTGTTAAGGTAGCTTTTGCCAGTTTAACTTGCAGGCCCCCAAAACAGAACCTTAAGAGGGTAAAGAAAAAGTTATTTTTGTTGTCTCCTACTTCACCAGAGATTTTTTTATTAAAAAAATTTTTTTTAATGTTTATTCATTTCTTGAGAGAAAGAAAACAAGAGTGAGGAAAAGGCAGTGGGAGAGGAAGACACAGAATCTGAAGCAGGCTCCAGACTGAGCTGTCAGCACAGAGCCCAATGTGGGGCTCAAACCCACAAATTGCAAGATCATGACCTGAGCCTAAGTCAGACGCTCAACGGCTCAACCAACAGAGCCACCCAGGCGTCCCTTCACCAGATATTTTTAAAAAGAGAACTTCTCCTGTCATGGATCAAGGCTTCCACAGACTTCCAGGCAATCTGCTAGAATCTTCAAATCTCTGATGCTGAAAGACCCTATGTGCTGTACTCCAGTAGTTCTCAAAGTGTGCTCAGGGGGCCTTTGTGGGTCTCCTAGACTTTTCCAGGCAATCTGCAAAATCAAAAACTCTCCTCATAAAAATTTAAAGTTTAAGTTTAAGATTTGTTCTTTACATTCTCATCCTCTCTGAGAATATACAGAACTTTTAATATACAGAATTTTCCAGAAGTTGCATCAAGCGTGATGATATTAGTCTGACAAATAATGGATTGTGTGCATGTGTTTTGAAAAGTTCTCAGTTTTAATTTCTAGTAAAGGCTATATTAGACAGGATACAATAGATAAAATCCACATAAACAAAAGTTTTTTGGGGGCGCCTGGGTGGCTCAGTTGGTTGAGCGTCCGGCTTCAGCTCGGGTCATGATCTCACGGTTTGTGGGTTTGAGCCCTGCGTTGGGCTCTGTGCTGACAGCTCAGAGCCTAGAGCCGGCTTCAGATTCTGCCTGTCTGTCTGTCTGTCTGTCTGTCTCTCTCTCTCTCCCTCCCCTGCTTGTGCTGTCTGTCTCTCAAAAAAAAAAAAAATTAAAAAGTTTTTTGGAATCCTCCAAAATTTTTTAGTGTAAAATTCTGAGAACAATTGAGTTAACCCATCCCAGAACTGGCACCTGCAGGCATCTTGGCCTTCCCCAGCGCGTTTGCAGAAGGGAAGACCAGATGTCTCCCCAGTGCCTTGACCGCTATGTCGTTACTGAGCCATGTGCCCACATAGCCCCTGTGGAGTGTAGGCCACCGAGGGCAGGATCCAGGCCATCTGGGTGTTCCCACCTCCCTCCTCTAGCACCAGAGGAGGAGCTCCATAAATAAGCATTAACTTAAGAAGAGTACTGTCCACTTGGAGTTTCAAAACTCCTCAGCCCCAGGCAGCATGTTCTGGAGAATGGATGGATAGATGGATGGTGGAGGGGTGGAGTGCCAGCAGAACAGAAGGGAGACAAAAGAAACTTTAAAAAAATCAACAAATGCTGATTCTGTCTACAAGAAGATCCTTGGCACACTAAACAAGGATGTACAGATATGCAAATGAGACAACCAGAGACTTGATGGGGGCTTGTTTATGACAGCGGTTCCAAGCCATCAATTCTATCATTGCAGTACTTACTGCTGGAGAATCTGGGACCCCTGCCTTGCAGGGTTCCAATCCCACTGTAGTTCCCATAGCATGGAGAGCCAAGAAGATGGAATCTGGCTCCAGGGGCAGCAGATGCTGAAGCCCTGGTCTCTTGAGGCCTCAGTAAATCACCACCAGGCCGCTTGTGCCTTGTGTTTCTAGGTTTCTGGCCTCCAGCCAAGAATCTGCAGGCTTTGTGGAAGCACCGAGGACAGGATCTGAATGCTCAAGAACACCCCCGTTTCAAGGAGCAAGAGACCCTTTGCAGGGGGAGACCTGCAATTCCTCCTGGCCTCGTAGCTAGGCTGATTAGAATAATTGCTGCGAAGCCTGGTATTGGAGGAAAGTTCTCAGCCAGCTAGGGAGCTCTGGGCAGGCTTCTGGGTTTAGGCTTAAAGTGGAGATACAATCTGCCTCAGCCAATCTTACCTCATAGGATCATTGCAAGATCAGACGAGTTAATAACTGTAAAGCATTTAGAAATGATAACTATTGGGAAAAAATAAGAAGAAGAATTAAAAAGGAGGAGGGCACCTGGGTGGCTCACTTGGCTAAGCATCTAACTCTTGATTTGGGCTCAGGTCATGATCTCACAATGGATCGTGGGTTGGAGCCCTGCAGTGGGCTCCACACTGACAGCACAGATCTTACTTGGGATTCTGTCTGTCTGTCTGTCTCTCTCTCTCCTCTCTCTCTCAAAAAAGCAAGAAAGCAAGAAAGAAAGAAAGAGAAAGAAATCGTAATTATTGGGTACCTGGCTGGCTCAGTCAGAAGAGCATGTGACTCTTGATATTAGGGTCATGAGTTTGAGCCCCTTATTGGGTGTAGAGATTACTTAAATAAATACATAAAAACTTAAAAAAAGGAAATGATAACTATTAATAATAATATTATTATTACCAACTTTGTTATCATTAACAGATGTAGAAAACCCAAAATCT
This sequence comes from Suricata suricatta, assembly GCF_006229205.1. Lineage (NCBI taxonomy): Eukaryota > Metazoa > Chordata > Mammalia > Carnivora > Herpestidae > Suricata > Suricata suricatta. Next base: position 104,145,809 of record NC_043709.1, read on the forward strand.
GCAGTTATCCTAGAAAAATGAGTTAATATCTAAGAATTTCAACAATCTGTAAGTATAAGTAGGTGATGTCAGTCATCCATCTAAGACTATGTGATACAAAAGTTGCTGGAATTGAAAGCACATTGGATTCAATGTAGATTGTCTCAATTTTTAATTATAGTATAATTGTGGCACCATAAATTTGTAGGGAAATTATTCAAACTACATACTATTTACATAAGCCAATATAAGATTACACAGTTTTGTTGTCTATGATATGATGGAATAAATGGAATTTTAAAGCTAGAATGAACCAAAGGGAAATTTGGAAGCAGACAATTGCTCAAGGTCATACAATCAGTTTGTATCAGACCAGAAACTAGAACTCAATTTCTAACTCTCAACACAGTTAGTTTTCACTGCTAGAGCACTGTTTGTTTAACAGCCATTAATTGAGCTTCTACTATGTGCCAGGCATATGCCAACACCTTTATGTCCCCATCTCATTTAATCCCTAACACTACAACATTAGGTAGTTCTTTTTTGCAGATGAGGATTTTGAGGCTCAGAAAACTTAAGAAACGAGTTCTACTCCACAGTGGGGATAGGGGCTGGAGGTCTGCTGAGTTTTAGAATCTCACTGACCCTAAGCGTTTCCCAGTCATCACAGCAGCTTTACCTTTATGTGATACTGACAGGTAGGAGAGCTCAATGTCTCAGCTCTGGCTGCACTTTAGAATCATGCAGGGAGAGTGAAATGTCTGGGTCTCACCCCAGACTAATTAATTCAGAATGTCTGAGGTAGAAACTGGTGGGTTTTGGTTTTTTTTACCCTCCCCAGGTGATTCTAATGTATAACGTACAGCTGGGGTTAAGATCTACCATCTTGGGGATTTGAAGCAAATAGCAGGAATACAGCATAGTAGGATAAATGCTATTATGAAGGAGAGCAGTTAAAAAGGTACCCCCAAACTCCATCGTCAGTATTCTTGCAGTTATACCAGCAACACAAAACAGGGGTCACTTCAGCAACAAGCCAGGTGGAATTTTCAATGGAGGCTCTGCCCAGAATCCAGGAAAAACCTTGGGGAGGGGGGTTGGGATGGGTAGAAGTGCCGGTAGTGTTTGTTATACAAATGACAGCATCCAAGAAAACATCTGGGGAAAAACCATCGTGGGTTCTCTGCCACTGACGGTCTCTTTCCCAAGACCCCTTGTCAATAAGTACCAGCAGGGCAATATCCTGTTGATAATCCTCTGGGGTCTTATAAGAGCTCCACTCTGAGGACTGGCCGGGACCCAGTCTGGGCCTCAGATTCCGGCCGTGGGGGAAGGGACTGGAGCCCAGGAGATAAGACCCGCCTAGCAACTGTTGCTAAAGGCAAGTAGCCTTTGTTATCCAGCATTAGTAACACAATAGGAGGCTGAGCAGCCAGGATAGTCCATCAACATCATCCCAGGCCCTGAATTAGCCCCACCAGCAAGAAGGGGGAGGCTGTGCGGCTCAGCAAAAGAATTCCAGTGCAGACGGTTTTTAGTTGTTAATGTGTTGATGGCTCCCCCTACTCTAGCTAATGGGGGGCATTAAGGCATAGACTCTCTATTGCAAGAGGCCTTTGTTCCAGGGTCAGAGCAGAACAAATGGTCACATCCCATCCCCCCCAGCCTCTCCAGAATCCCAAATCCCAGCAGCCTTCCACCTTCTAGGATGGTGGGGGGTGGGTAGAGTGGGAAGAAGATTAGGAGCGAGGCAGGCTCCCCAAGTTAAATACCCTGGAGCCCACTTGGCGTGGTAAGGAGAAAATACCCCCACAGAAAAGGGGGAGCAATGGAGCAGGAAACAACCACTCCAATTGCTCAGCATCTTCCCCTGAATGCTTCTCCATCGGGCTCAAGATGAAAGTCAACAGCCCTCAAACCGACCAAGACCCAAACCCGTCACAGTTTCCCCCCCTCCCTGCTTTTCCCTCCACCCTCCTAAGGAGTCCAGGGCTCTGCCAGGATTTGACGGGCTACCCCCCAGGCCCCACGCTGAGAAAGCTGTCGGGATGGCCCAACAGGAAGTGCCCCCCCATAGGCCCCCAGCAGGGGCCAGCACCACTCTGGGTGAATCGTCAGCTCAGCCAATCCTAGGGGCTCTCTTTGCCCTACAGAAGGACGAGACTTGCAGCCCGAAGCCCGGTCAGGGACTCCTTCTGAGATTGAGCACGGCTGCCTTAGTGCTCAAGTCTAGTCCCCTGGACTCTATCCAGCCACTCTATCAAGTCACCAACATGATCTTGGTCAAACTCTGACTTTTCCAAACCTCATTTCCACATCTGTAAAATGCAAGCTTGCTATGCACCTCAAGTACTCTGCAAAGGACAAGGCAAAAAAGGCCTTCTCACAAAGTGTGGTTTGGGTCAGACCATCTGCATTAGAATCACCAGGTGGAGGGGAAGAGGCTAGTTAATTTTGCAGCTTCTTGGTCCTACCCAAGAGCACGGAATTAGAACCCTGGGAGGTTGGGATCCAAACACAAATTTTATTTAAAAAATTTTTAATGTTCAATTCATTTTTGAGAGAGAGAGACAGCATGAGCAGGGCAGGGTCAGAGAGAGAGGGAGGCACAGGATCTGAAGACAGGCCCCAGGCACTGAGCTAGCGCTCAGCACAGAGCCCGACGCAGGGCTCGAACCCACAAACTGTGAGATCATGACCTGAGCCTAAGTTGGACGCTTAACCGACTGAGCCACCCAAGCACCCCAAAACGCGAATTTTAAAGAACACCTCCGAAGTGTGAGGACCATAACCAACAAACATGATTATCACTCTTGGTGCCTCTTGGCAATGTAAGAGCTGGTGCCAGTCTGGAATATCTCACAATCTGACATAAATAATGAGGCAACAAATGCTCAGTGCAGAGTACCCACATTACCAAGAAGGGACCTGTGGACTGACACAGTCCTGGGAAGGAGATGAGGGAGGGGTTGGCCAATCTACAAACCAGGTTAAGTGGGATCCAGAGAGGAGGATGGGCTTAGATGGGAGGGGGGGAAGCCCATGCTTGGAGAGAGAAGGATTTCCCAGGTCAAAAACCTGGGAATAAGTTGTTCTGGGAAGCACAGTTTCTTTCATCTTACCTAGGCTAGGCCAGCTCATCTCTTATAGAAATTCTTCTCTTAATAGGTGGTTGGACACTCTTTCTTCCTGGAAAAGGATCATTTGTGTTCAGGTCTTATCTACTTTGCTCATAAAACCGATGAAAGCTCTACTGAGGGACAAAGGTCAGCCCCATTCCCACTTCCCAAGAACTGTGCTCAAAGCTTTAACTATCAAACAAACGTCAGATCCTGGGGGAGATAGGCACTCCTACCTGAGAGCCAACTCACCAGGACCCTTCGGGGCCTGGCCTTGAGCTAACCTCAAGGAGGGTATTAACATAACTAAGGGAAAACGTGGGTCAGTTGGGAGGGTTGAGCCTTGAGAAAGCTTTGTCCCAGAAGAAGGGAAAGGGAGCCCTGACCCACAAACTGGAATTACTGGTTCTTAGGACCAGTGTATCCATCATTAGAAGGTCCTTGAACACTTAAAATCAAACTAGGGTTGTAAAGTCAGTTTAGTAATCCCACAGAGAATTAAAAAAAAATTTAGAATGCAAAAATATCACAATCTCTGTACATTGCATTGCTTCCTAGAAAGTTTCATGGATACACAGGCATACATGTGAAAACACTGTCTTCAGGATGCCTACGTGGCTCAGTCAATTGGGCACAATTCATGAGTTCAAGCCCGAGCTGGGCTCTGTGTTAACAGCTCAGAGTCTGCAGTTTGCTTTGGATTCTGTGTCTTCCTCTCTGCTCATCCCCTGTTCCTGTGTGTTTTCTTTCTCTCTCTCTCTCTGTCTCTCTCTCTCAAATAAATAAGTTTAAAAAGAAAAAAACCACTGTCTTCAATAAAGTCAATTTATTCTAGCACTTCCCCCCCCCCCCCAGGAATTCATTAGATAAGAACACTGTCATGGACTCCCTTAAATTCTCAGAGCTCGGTGACAGGGCTTATAAGGGCTCTAGCTCACCAACACACTTCTGGCCATAATTTGGCTTCAGGAAAGGCTACAATTTGCCTTCAAGAGAACTTCCCAGTCAAGAAGCATTAAGTGTCTGTTCTGATTGATGTCTGTGTAAGGACAGGTCTGAATCAAACTGACTCTGACCTTGGAAGCCTAAGAGTCAGCTTCTCAGACAACCCTTGTATTGCCCAATCAGGAAAGACCAGCTAACACCTTTAAATTTTCTAAGGGCTGGCCTAAAGATGGAGGTTAAAACTAGTCACGCCCTATGTAAGGGTCCTGGGCCCATTCTGTGATTGGTCAATAATCTAGGTGTTGTGATTGGCCAATACTCTAGGTGTTGTGATTGGCCCCCACCAAAAGTATCAATGAATGGTTAAACCTACTGTCAATATACCTGTGTCACCATTTCCTGTAACTCCCCCTTCCCAAGCTCATAAAAGCCCCTATCCCTCCATACTTGGGGTTTGCTCCACGAGGATCCAGTGTGTTGAAGTCTGTGAGCCCTAGTTTAGGCTGGCCGGGCCTAAATTTGTAATAAAGCCCTTTTCTTTTGCATGCGTGATTTGGTCTCCCTGGCGGTCTCTGGTTTTTGGGGGCAATATTAAAATCTGGGTACAACATCTGTGTGCATGGCTCCCTTCCAGGCCCACTCCTCCTCTCATCTTGCAGCTTCTGTGGGACACTCATCCTTTCACAGTTTTAAAGATTACCTTTCTGCAGACAAATGTCAAATATATGTTTCCAGGCTAGAACTCTCTCTCCTCTGGGCTCCAAAGCCATATATTCAGTCACTTCCTGGACATCTTCATAGGGATGTCTCATAAGCACTTCCAGTTCTACAGGTTTAAAACTGTTTCTCCCTTCCCATCCAGCTCCTCTTTTATACCCCCAATGTCATCATCAATGTCACCACCAGACAACTCAACCCAAGAGTCCTCACCATCAGAGTCAGTGGGTAAGACCCCTGGATTCCTCCTCCAGCACACAAGCTCCGTCTCATTTTTGCTTCTGTCTCTGTGGCCTTGTCATCTCACACCTGCGGTCTCCCTCCTCCCCCAGCCTCCTTCCCCACCTCTTTTCACTGGGCAACCCTCGCACAGCAATCCGTTCTCCCCAGGCTACCATACTGGGTGATCAGACCCAATAGCTGTCCCAGGACCCAGAGCAGGATCCTGAGGGACTCTGGGAAGCTAAATTTTGATATGAAAGGAGACAGGTCGAGAAAGATCCAGGTATGAGGCACTGCTCAGAGCCCAAGGGCAGGAAATCCTGAACATCCGGGAGGCACTGTATATCTGGGAGAAGGGGAAGAGGGGTAAAAGGACAGTGAGGGTGATGGTCATACTTTTGCGGGGGCCAGCCAAGTACAGTTCAGGTTTCCTTGCTCATGGTCACCCCTAGAAAGACATGAAGCCAGCATCCAGTCCCTATCCCAGGACTGGGAGAGGAGAGGAAAAGAGAGGAGAGGAGAGGAGAGGAGAGGAGAGGAGAGAAGAGGAGGGCTCACCGGGTACAGCATGGCTCTGAGCTCCAGGTAGAGCACATTGTCCTGGTAGAACTCCTCCAGCGCTTGGAAGACATAGTCTCTGAACACCGGTGCATAGTAGACAAGGCCAGAGATTGTGAGGAAGATACTAGTAAACTTGGACCAGACAGCATCTTGGTTTGCATAAGCCACCTCGGGGTTCTCGGTCATCAGAGTGAAAGCCTGAAGCAGTCTGTATTAGACACAAAGAGGGTAAATTGAAGAAGTGTGTTTTGAGCCATCACCTTCAGGCATCTGCAGGAGTCCTGCCCACCTCGCTTCTCCCACCCAGAAGCAAATCCAGATGCATCACAGTGAGCAGTGACGAGAGGCCAAGGAAAGCACCCCAGGTTCCCTGAGACCTGCTTTATGCTCCTTCGGACACAGCTCAGTTAGGATGTTCCCCCCAACCAGGCTCTCTTGCTCCCCGCTGCAATGCTTAGCCAGTCTGACCCCATTGCACTTATATCCTAGACTAAGCTCTCTCCGGAGGGTGTTATACACTGAATTGTGTCCCCCTAAAATCCATATGTTGAAATCTTCACCCTCAATGTGACTATATGTGGAGACAGGGACTTTATGGTGGTAATTAAGGTTAACTGAGGTCATAACAGTGGAGCCCAAATAGAAAAGGACGGTACAAGAGACGTCAGGAGTGCGCACACAGAGGAAAGGCCATGTGAGAAGGCGGCTGTCTGGAAGCCAAGGACAAAGGCCTCAGGAGAGACCAAACTTGCCAATATCTTGATCTTGTTCTTCTAGCTCCCAGACCGGTGAGAAAATAAATTCCCAATGTTTAAACCACCCAGTGTGTAGTATTCTGTTATGGCGGCCCTAGCCAGCTAATACGGGAGCTGTGATGGAAATAACTCTAAGCAGGTTCACATCCTTGAGTAGCCATTTACTAGCTGTGTGGCCTTAGGCAACTTCCTTAACCAAGCTGAGCTTCACATTTCTTACTCGTGAAGGGCCATAATCTTAAAAAAGCACTCTGCAGATGGTTCTATGATTAAGAAGTTATTACTTTACTATTACTTTACAAATTTGTTAGGAAGTTGCTCCATCATGTTTTCAAACTGTTTCACACACCAGTGGACCATCTTATTCCTGGAGCTGGGAGCTTTTCATCTTTCTGGTATTCAGCATCTAGACAAATCTCATTTGATGCAACGATAGTATTACTGTCAATACATTTTGCAGATCAAATTGAATTTTAAATGAACCAGAAACTTATTATTTGGTTTTTTGTTTGTTTGTTTGTTTGTTGTTTTAATTTTTTTTAATTTTTTCAATTATTTTTTTTTTGAGAAGCAGAGAGAGACAGTGCGAGCAAGGGAAGGTCAGAGAGAGTGGGAGACACAGAATCTGAAACAGGCTCCAGGCTCTGAGCTAGGTGTCAGCACAGAGCCCGACACAGGGCTCGAACCCACAAACCGTGAGATCATGACTTGAGCTGAAGTAAGACGCTTAACTGACTGAGCCACCCAGGCGCCCCTGTTTTAATTTTTTGATGTTTATTTATTTTTGAGACTGAGAGAGATAGAGCTTGAGGTAGGAAAGGGCAGAGAGAGAGGGGGGACACAGAATCCGAAGCAGGCTCCAGGCTCCAAGCTGTTAGCACAGAGCCTGAAGCGGGGCTTGAACCCACGAACTGAGAGATCATGACTTGAGCTGAAGTCAGAGGCTTAACCGACTGAGCCACCCAGGTGCCCCAGAAACTTACTATTTCAGTGCTTTTATGAAGCAAAGGATCCTCTAAAGTTAAAAGAAAAAGCCTCCTGATAAACCATATATATTTTTTTTTCCCCCAAGTAGGCTTCTTGCCCAACACAGAGCTCAACACAGGGCTTGAACCCGTGACCTTGAGATTAAGATCTGAGCTGAGATCAAGAGTAGGACTGGATGCTTAACTGACTGAGCTCTCCAGGTATCCTGATTTTTTCTAAGGCCGGATTTTCATAACTGGGTTTGTACAAAGACACAGCCATGCACCACCCACTACACACATTTTTTTCTGAGCCACACTCACCTGTTGTCAAACTCAGTGACATTTTGTAGCTCCTTTCGATATTTCTCCAGCAAAACCCACTCTGAACACTCTGCTGGTGCAGGAGCAGGGGGCCTTGGATAAGCAAATTTGAAGTTCAAGTACCCCCTTGGGGTGACACAGAAATGGCAGTGGGGCCTGTAGGTAACATTTTTCACCAGCCAGTTCATACTCAGGATGCCGAAGTCATGGAGGTGTAAGGCAGCCCCTGGAAAGGGAAGGAAGGTAGGGGTGAGGGTGAAGCAAAAGAGGCAAAATCCAGATTCCAGGGCTCAGGGGCTGTGAGGACAGTGTAAATGGACAAGAATGAGAAACACAAGGTTGCCTATCTGGTGGAGTTCCTCAGAACTGCACATAACGTCCCTTCCCCTCCAGGGCAAAGACCTCCCAGGTCTTTATCTCCCCAGGACGGCTACTGCCTTCTTTGCCCTGGTTTAAGAAGGGAACATCTCTCACTAGTCAGAAGCCATGGTGACCTCATGCATGAGAGGCAGCCCAGGGATGCCTGGGTGGCTCAGTCGGTTAAGGGTCTGATGTGGGCTCAGATTATGATCTCACAGTTAGTGGGTTCGAGCCCCACATCAGTCTCTGTGCTGACTTCTCAGAGTCTGGAGCCTGCTTCAGATTCTGTGTCTCCCTCTCTCTCTGCGCCTGCCCAACTCCCACGCTGTCTCTCTGTCTCTCTCTCTCTCTCTCTCTCTCTCTCTCTCTCTCTCTCTCTCAAAAATGAATAAATATTAAAAAGAGAGAGAGAAAGAGAGGCAGCCCAAGGGCAACTGGGTGGTTCAGTTGGTTTCCCAAGTGTGTGATTTTGGCTTAGGTCATGATCTCACAATTTGCAAGATTGGGCCCCACATCAGCAATTCTGTCAGCACAGAGCCTGCTTGGGACTCCGTCTCCCTCTTTTTGTGCCCCTCCCCTGTGCATGAGCTTGAGCAGTATGTGTGTGTGTGTGTGTGTGTGTGTGTGTGTGTGTGTGTCTCAAAACAAATAAATTTTAAAAAGGGGGGGATAAGCTTCAGCCCCTGCCCCCACCATGGTCCTGTTTGCACAACTGTCCTCAGTGCTCTCAGCCTGCTCCCCAGAGCCCACACACGGGCTTTGCATTCCTTGCTTTTGGCCAGTATCTAGGCAGCTTCTGGCCTGCAGGCTTGCCATTGCTGCCTTATGCTTCCTTCAGACATGACACCAATTCCGACTACAGAGCTCCCCAAGTCACAGTATGGACTGCCCCTCTGCTCCCTGCTCTGTCTCAGCACTTCGCCTTGACATGGTGTGAGCTTTGGCATGTCACCCTCTCTAAACTTTGTGGTCTCCATCAGGCGAGGATGTGACTTTATGAACTGCACAGTTTTTTTTTTCAGTCTCCATATTTAACATCCAAATAAAAGAGATACAGGGGCACCTGGATGGCTCAGTCGGTTTAGTGTCCAACTTTGGCTCAGGTCACGTGAGCTAGTGAGTTGGAGCCCCCTGCGTCGGGCTCTGCACTAACAGCTCTGTCTGCTGCTCTCTCTGCCCCTCCTCTGCTCATGCTCTGCTTTTTCCTTTCTCTGTCTCTCTCAAAATTAAAATAAACATTTTTTTAAAAACCAAAATGTTATAAAATAAGAGGTAGAGAAAAGTCCTTGTAAGCTGCAAACTACTATTGCCCTGTGGAGGATTGTAATTATTTTACGACTCATAGAAATGCACATATACTATAGACACACACTACTAGAAGTGTGTTTATCCAAGAGTAACATTCACATCATACTCTGGTACCTCAGCCTGAAACAGGGCAGAGGAAGCAGATGCTGGAAAAGCCGTGAAGGGAGCAGTAGTTCCTAGGGCCAGGATACTCGCTTATGTGTGGACCCGTCAGCTCTGGGAAGACAGTGAAGCCCGGCGCCCACTCCCCACTGTCGCTCTGAGGCAGAATCCCCTTGGAAGCAGGGCTCTGGGTTTCCAGGGAGAAGTGGCAGCCACCTTGGACCACCCCCTTTCTGGTCTGGGAAGCAAGAGCAGAGGTGCAGAGGAGCCGAGTGGGGTTCTTGCTGCTCCATGTATTTATTATTTTTTTATTAAAATTCTTTAAATTTTTATTTACTTTTGAGAGAGAGAGAGAGATAGAGCATGAGTGGGGGAGGGGCAGAGAGAAAGGGAAACAGAATCTGAGGCATGCACCAGGCTCTGAGCTGTCAGCACATATCCCGATGCGGGGCTCGAACTTATGAGCTGTGAGATCAAGACCTGAGCCAAAGTTGGATGTTTAGAAGACTGAGCCACCCAGGTGCCCCTATTATTATTTTTTTAAGTAGGCTTCATGCCCAGTGTGGGGCTTGAACTCCTGACCCTCAGAGCAAGAGTCACATGCTCTACCACCTGAGCCAATCAAGCACCCCTTGCTGCTCCATCTAGAACCATAACAGCTTCAATAACAATACTAGCTCTGAATTGAGTCCCCTCGACCTTCCCAGCACCCCCAAACCACCATCTCCAAACCTCTACCTTTTGGCATCTTCTTCAGGATATTGAACACTTCACTTTTCTCAATGAGGGTCTTGGCCTGGAAAAAGTGCATGCTGGGAGGGAACGTCTGGGTCCTGATGGCCTGTGCCACCTCAGCCTTTTTGAGGGCCATGAGCTTCTTGTTGGCCAGCTCCTCCTCTTCGGTCAGCACCAGCTGCCCTCCCAGTCGCATCATCTTCTCTCTCATCAACAGCTGTCTCCATGCTTCATCTATGCTTAGGGCTGAGCAGAAGAAAGGCATCGCCATGACCAGAAGCAGGGAGAGCAGGGCTGGCCGCCCGGACGGGCCATCCATGGCCATCGGGACGCCTGGAAGAGGAACGTGCCCAAATGGAAACCCAACAGGACTAAGATTTAAACGCCAAACTCTAATTTTCCTTCCATCACTCTGTTCTCAGATTACCAGGAAGCAGGGTACAGAAGGATACTTCTGAGACTCAAGAGGAAAGACCTCCAAGTACAGACATGAAGGACTTTGCCAAATAATAAGTCACCATGAGGCCTTCTTAAGAAAAAGCGAAGCTTTTCAGTCAGCAAGCCCTGCTCACACATAGAGGAAGACAATTGCAATCAGGTTTTTAGTATTTCCCTTTTTTAAAAAAAATGTTTGTTTATTTATTTCAAGAGACAGAGAATGCAAATGGGATAGGAACAGAGAGAGAAAGAGAGAGAGAAAGAAAATCCCAAACTAGGGCTCGATCCTATGAACCATGAGATCATGACCTGAGCTGATATCAAGAGTCAACTGCTTCCACTGACTGAGCCACCCAGGCACTCTGAGTGTTCCACTTTTAAATATAACCAGAGAGCAAGAGATCAAAAAGCATATAAAAAAGACTCCAAGGTGATAAAGAAACTCAAAACAAACAAACAAAACACACACATACAGAGAAGGAAACAGAGACCATGCAGGAAATAAAAGAAAAATTCAAAAGGACTATACTTAGTATCCTAAAAGGATACGAAAAGATATTGTGTCCATAAAACAGCTACAGGGAATTATTTTTTTTTAATGTTTACTTATTTATTTTGAGAGAGAATGTGTGAAATGGGTAGGAACAGAGAGAGAGACAGAGGATCAAAAGGCGGGCAGGCTCTGTGCTCACAGCAGAGTTCACAGGGCTTGAACTCAGGAACCATGAGATCATGACCTGGGCTGAAGTTGGACGCTGAACAGGCTAAGGCACCCAGGCACCCCAGCTACAGGGAATTATAAAAAATAAATGGCATGAGGGGTACATGGCTGGCTCAGTTGGTGGAGCATGAACTCTTGGTCTCTCGGGGTTGTGAGTTTGAGCCTCATGTTGGGTATAGAGATTCCTTAAAAAAAAGTGGGTGGCTCAGTTGGTTAAGTGACCAGTTCCTGGTTTTGGCTCAGGTCATAATCTCATGGTTCATGAGTTTGAGCCCCAAGTCAGGCTCTGTGCTGACAGTGTGGAACCTGCTTGGGAAACTCCCTCTCTCGCTGCCTCTCCCCCAACTCGATTCCTCTCTCTTTCAAAATAAATAAATAAACTTAAAAAGCAAATAAAAATAAATTTCAAAATAGAGGCATCTGGGTGGCTGAGTTGGTTGATTTCAGCTCAGGTCATGATCCCAGGGTTGTTGAATTGAGCCCCATATCATTAAGATTCTTTCTCTCCCCCTGCTGTCTCCCCAACTCATGCTCTCTCTCTCTCTCACTCTAAAATAAAGTAAATAAAAGAAACAGACTGAGAAAGATTTTTAGAAATTAAAAATACAAGAGCTGAGGGGTGCCTGGGTGGCTCAGTCGGTTGAGCGTCCGGCTTCGGCTCAGGTCATGATCTCACAGTTCGTGGGTTTGAGCCCTGCATTGAGCTCTGTGCTGACAGCTCAGAGCCTGGAGCCTACTTCAGATTCTGTATCTCCCTCTCTCTCTGACCCTCCCCTGCTCACGCTGTCTCTCTCTGTCTCTCAAAAAATAAATAAAAAACATTTTAAAAATTTAAACAAGAGCTGAAATTTTAAAAATTTACTAGCAATATTGCAAGATGGAATTGAAACAATCTTTTAGAAATTAGGACAAAATAAGAGAGAAACAAATGAGATGATTATTGGCTCAGGAAATCCAACACCCAAATAAAGACATATCAGAAGGAAAAAGAAATAGAAAACAATAGGTGGGAGAAAAAAGTAAATAAATAATACAAGAAATTAGACAAGAATGGAAGAGCTGCTTCTCTGGATTGCTTGAGACTCATTGGGCTCCTAGCAGAGCATGACAAGTACTCAACGGCCACACCAAGATATACCATCTTGATATTTCAGAACTTTAGCATTGAAAGATTCTAAAAGCTTCTAGAAAGAAGTCAGTCCAGGTTGGCAGTGAGCAAGGATTGAAGGGCAGAAGGAAAGAAACTTGCATTTAGTGGGTCTCCTCCTGCTAGGCACTGTTAGCACTTTACCTGGGTCATTTATTTGAATTACATTTAAGAAACATGGGGTGCCTGGCTGCCTCAGAGGAGCGTGCAACTCTTGATCTCAGAGTCATGAGTTGGAGTCCCATGTTGGGTGTAAAGATTACTGAAATAAATAGATTTTTTAAAAAAGGAATTGCTTCTGCATACTTCATAGTATGATATGGTTTCCTGAAAAGAATCAAGACTATAAATTGGAAGACCTCAGGATCACTCCCAAATTAGTATATCTTTAACCATGAGACCTTGGACAAACTGCTTAATGTCTATGGGCCTCATTTTTCTCATCTGTGAAAAGGGTGAATTATACTACATCAGTGGTCCTCAAAGTGTGATACATGTATCATTAGTGATACATGATATCACTGTTTAGTTTGAATAAAAAATTTTTTTAGCAAATTAATTTAAAGAAAGATAAAGGTAAAGTGATGTAGGGGAGCCTGGGCGGCTCAGCCGGTTGAGCATCCAAATTCGGCTCAGGTCATGATCTCACAGATCATGGGTTCGAGCCTCACGTCGGGCTCTGTGCTGGCAGCTCAGAGCCTGGAGCCTGCTTCCGATTCTGTGTGCCTCTCTCTGCCCCCCCACCCCTGCTCATGTTCTGTTTCTCTCTCTCTCATAAAAATAAATAAATGTTAAAAAAAAAAAAAGCTTTAGGAAAAAAAAAGAGAGGTAGAGATACGATGAAAATGGAAAGCTTGCTAATCATTGAACTACATTATCTCCAAGATTCTTCCAGGGCTAACATTCAATTATTCAATGGTACATCAGACCATTTTAAGGAGGGGATTTTAAGAAGGAACTGGATGCTAATTATCCTAGTGCCACAGCTACGGTAGGGGCTGCACCCTCCGAATCACAGAGTTGGACTTTTGAAGAAGCCCCTCAACTTCATGAAGTCCTTGACTCTCTCTTCATACAGTGTTTGCCAACAGCAGAAACCTCTAGGGCTGGAGGAGATGACATTGATGTCCCCATCCCAGTCATCTCATGCTGCATCTTCAGGTCAACAGCCCAGCCCCTTTCCCTCTCTCCTTACTGACACATAACAGAGGCCACTAAGTTCCAAAATGTCCAACTCTGTCCTCTCCAAGGACCCAGAAGCAGCTGTGTGGCCCAACATCCAGGGACTTCTCCTGGCCTGACAGACAAAAGTTCATCTACTCAGCCTGCTCAAGCATAAGAAGAAATGATCCCTGTGACAATTACAGCTACGCTTACTTCATCTTTCTCCTAATGAAAAGTTTCTTTTACTTTTAAAAAAAGGTGCATCAAAACTCTATAAAAAATAGTTTGTTCCCAGCGTAAGAACAAGGAAACGGACCATGTGCATCTGTGACTCTGAGTGTCCTTGGGCCCACACCATTTTCAAAAGCCTGTTGCGGAGAAGGGCTACGCACTTCCTCCCCACCGAAAGTCACAGATCCACCTAAGGTGGGGGGCAGGGAGGCCTGCCGCCAGGGGAGCCGCCCAAGGGCCCAGCTTCCCAGCTACCTACTGTAACCTCAGGAGGTGGACCCCCACCCCCAGGCATCCCAGTTACCTCAGAGCAGCTCCACAGACTGCAGACTGTTTGCTGAGTCCCCCCGACAGCTGTGTCCGAAGCACCAGAAAAGCTCACCAGCCTGTTTTCACTTCCTGTCGGGGCAGGTTTCACTTCCTCCCGGCCTCATGTTGCTTGGGTCCCCAAAAAGAGGCGAGGAAGACAGGGTCTGACAGAGCAGAGGCAGCAAACAGGCCTGCGTGTACGGATTTGCGTGTGTGTGAGCACTTATGTGCTTGTGAGATGATTTATGTGTGTGTTTATATGTGTTCAGGTGCATTTTGTGGAAGGTTTTTGTGTGCATCTTTGGGTGTGTGCATGTGGGGGTTATGTATGCTTTTGTGGGACAATTATATGCATCTCTTATGTGTTTCTGTGAGTTTATGTGGGTGTGTGGGCTTATATATGTTTAGGGGGAAGATACATGTGTGTTTGTGTGTGAGTCACGGTAGGGTCCAGAACATCGTTTAGACAAGCACCGCAAAGAAGCACTCCAAACTCTGCTCATAAACTTTGGGAAATATACCTCTCCTCAAAATCTGACTGAACTGTGTGGCAGCCCACTGGACTGCGAGTAAAATGGTAGATATAATAGAAGGTATACGTTTTAGGGAGAAAATAAGGCATCTGCGGGCAGGGCAGTTGAGGAAGTAGGGAGGGGTGAGGCGGGAGCTTCTGGGGAAGGAGAGCCGCCGAAGGCAAGAGGAACAATGGTTCCTGAGGGAGAGCTGAGCGGATGGAGCACTGACACCCAGATGCCAGGGTCAGGCCTAGCTCTGCACCCTGGCCTGGGCATTTGTAGCTGTGTGGCCTTGACCTTGTTATTTAAACTCTCTATACCTCAAGGGCACCTGGGTGGCTCAGTCAGTGAGCAACCGACTCCACCTCAGGTCATGATCTCACATTTGTGAGTCTGAGCCCTGCACTGGGCTCTCTGTAGTCAGTGCAGAGCCTGCTTCAGATCCTCTCTCTGTCACTCTCTGCCCCTCCCCCACTGGTGTTTTCTCTCTCTCTCTCTCTCTCTCTCTCTCTCTCTCTCTCTCTCTCTCTTTCTCAAAAAAAAAAAAAATTAAACTCCCTATACTTCAGTTTCCCAATCTGAAAGTGGAAGTCATAAAAGCAATGACTGCATGGGGTCCACTGTGAGGATTAAATGAGGAATGTGTGCAGGGTGCCGGGTGAGTTGCGCAAAGCGCTATAGGAAGTTCTCAAGGAACCAGCCATTACGATGACTGGAAATAACTATTGTGACGTATCATCCAGGTCAAGCTAAATACGACATGTGAGATGTCCCAGGGACTTCCACAGCACACGCCTGCCCCACCTACTTGCCGTGGGCCCCTCTGCTCCCCGGCCTCGGGCCGTCTGCCCCCAAAGATACCCACAAACCCTCCAGCGCTTCCGCTTCTGCAGCTCCTGACCTTCTGTGACCTCAGGGGCCCCTGGCATCGTCTCCAAACAGTAGAAAGGTCGTCCGTTTCAAAAACAACAAGAAATCCCAAAGCGAAAATAGAGAGGACCTAGGAATTCCCTCATTACAAGTTCAATGTTAACTTGTTCAAGTCAGCGAAGTCAAAAGAAGCAAACAAGTCGTAAAGACAGACAAAACTGACTAAAGTACAAGGGTAAGAGGCCAAATTGCCAAATTAAAAAAAATTATTTATTTTAATAAAAATTTTTTCTAATGTTTTATTTATTTTTCAGAGAGAGACAACGCGAGCAGGGGAGGGTCAGAGAGAGAGGGAGACACAGAATCCGAAGACAGGCTCCAGGCTCTAAGCTGTCAGCACAGAGCCTGCTGCAGGGCTCGAACCCACAAACTGTAAGATCATGACCTGAGCTGAAGTTGGACGCTCAACCAACTGAGCCAACCAGGGGCCCTTGTTTATTTATTTTTGAGAGAGAGACAGAATGTGAGCCAGCAAGTGGCAGAGAGAGGAGGGAGACACAGAATCCTAAGGAGGTTCCAGGCTCCAAGCTTTCAGCACAGAGCCCGACTCAGGGCTCAAACTCACGAACTGCGAGATCAGGACCAGAGCTTAAATCAGACACCTAATCAACTAAGCCACCCAAGTGCCCCACAAATCAAATTTTGAACATAAATCATTAGAAGATTTTTTAGGATACCAGATCAGAGCAAGATAAAGCTTTTCTTGGGGCACTGGGTGACTCAGTTAAGCATCCAACTTCAGCTCAGGTCATGATCTCACAGTTCATGGGTTCAAACCCTGTGTCAGGCTCTCAGATGTCAGCACAGAGCCTGCCTCAGATCCCATTCCCCTCTCTCTGCCCCTCCCCAACTCACACTATCTCTCCCTCAAAAATAAATAAACACTAAAAAAAAAAAAAAGGTAAAACTTTTCTTTCCAAAAGCTTTGGTAAGACCTAATGTTCACATTGCAAAGGCTCTGGAGACCCCAGCTCACAGCTGGGTCAGGAAGTGCAGTGAGCCAGGGGAAGGAAGGCTGTGGGCCTTGAGGCTGGAGTTACTATATCAGGCTAACGTGGTTGGGCCAGGGGAGTGGGGACACAGATCTTGAGAAAGAAAGCGGGAGGTGAAAGGTGAGTGCATTCCTGGACTCAGGACGAGAAACAACGCAAGCAGGGTCAGACCCAGGAGGCTGACCAGCAGGATCCGCACACCGCTCTGCCGGCTGGGGCCATCAGCCTCCTTGGGGGTGTCACCGTAAGCACTGTTTAGCAGTGTACAACAGTGAGGACATTCTGGAAGAATATTCCGCCAAGTACAGAGACCATAAAATATGGAACAGGGCTCTGCTTTTTATGCTTTATTGAGGACAACCGTCAGAGGCAGAACTGGCTTTGTGTTCAGAATCTGAAAATCTATAGGACAGAAAAAGGGAATCAAAGCATTTTTTAGTGACTACAAAGCTTCACCTAAATGGAATGAAGCCTGAAAGGACAGGTGGGTCATGACCCTAAACCGGAGACAGGAGAGGTTTTCAGAACTGAAGATGGTTTATGGCTCCATAAATATTTGAGAGCCATTTTCATTAAAACATTTCTCCTATCAATACCATGAATCACATGCCATTGCTACCTGTAACATACAGCAAAGTATAGGAGAGTTACTTACGGTGGAAGGTTTGAAGTGCTGGATCCAGCACTGTTGGTTTTTTTTTTTTTTTGAGAGAGAAAAAACGAGATTGTGAGCAGGAGAGAGGCAGAGAGAGATGGGGGACAGAAGATTCAAACTGGGCTCTGCACTGTAAGCACAGAGCTCAATGCAGCGCTCGAACTCACAAACCGTGAGACATGACTTGCGCCTAAGTCAGACGCTTACCGACTGAGCCACCCAGGCACCCCTGGATATTTCACATTTATAGAAATCAAAAAGGTCTTCTGACCCCCAGAGTAAAAGAAATGAAATGATAGAAGCTAAAACTTCTTGTGTATTATATATATTTCCTAATTTAATCCTTCAGTTGTCTTATAAGGCAGGGACAATTACTAGCCCTCCCTGACATGTGGGTACACTGAGGTCCTGGAGACAGCTTAAGTCACTTGTCCAAGGTCACCCTCAGAAAGTTTCCACCTGCTGCCTTCCCTGTCAGCAAAGAAACAGGACTTCAAGGTGGCAGGGAGCCACTGGTGTTGGAGAGTGGCCCTTGAGACAGAAGGGCAGATCCTGGGTGGAGAGCCCAATTAGCAAAAGTGGGACCCAGGAACTGGTATTATCGGACATAAGAGGATTTTTTCAGATGCTGGGAACTTGTGCTTTCATTTTGTTCATTCATTCGTTCATTCATTCATTTTTAATGTTTATTCCTTTATTTTTGAAAGAGAGGCAGATAGGGAGACAGAATCCCAAGTAGGCTCTGTACTAGCTACATAGGGCCCAACGTGGGCTCACAACCACGAACTACAAGACTGTGACCTGAGCCAAAACCAAGAAACAGACACCCAACCACCCAGGCACCTGGAGCTTGTGCTTTTAATAGCCAAAGCAGAAAAATTAGCTCTTTCAAGGAACTGCTGATTGATTTTGAAAAAAAATTTTAACATCTACGAGCTTAATGATTTTATCTATGATGGGGGAGAATAACAATGTTCCTCCTACTAAGTTTTTTACCAAATAAGTGGGTGTGTGTATTAAATATGCACGTGAAAATATTTCTAAAACTATAAAGTAACCCTGCAACTATACAATATAAATAATGTTCCCTATACAAATCTTTCTAAACTTTTTTCTGGCTTCTTAGAACATGATGAACATAATTTGGCCTTTCATTGATAAGTCAAGAACATCATTATGAACATTTACTACTAGACCTTGTATGCTATAACACCATCACTGTATTCTGTAATGCTACTGTGACACTGTCTGACACTGTCCTAATGGCAGGGCTTATACATACTTTTTACATGGTTTTTCTGTTCTTACCCATGCAGTTAACATTGACTTCTGGTGGGTCTCTTATCTAGCAATCTTCCCTGTAATGTGCTACTCCTCCCTGACTGTGGACTGAGGAGCCAGATAACTAAACTTGTCTTATGAGTCTGGGTATATCCAGAAATGCATGGAATGACATTCAGTTACAAATGGGAGACCAAACACGTAAGTTAACCTTAATTCCTCTCTAAAGCCTCACTGAAATGACGTTGAAGAGATTTATTTATTTATTTATTTATTTATTTATTTATTTATTTAAAATGCTTATTAGGGGCACCTGGGTGGCTCAGTCAGTTGAGCGTCTGACTTCGGCTCAGGTCATGATCTGGAGGTTGTGGGTTTGAGCCCACGTCAGGCTTTGTGCTGATATCTAGCTCAGAGCCTGGAGCCTGTCTTCAGATACTGTTTCTCCCTCTCTCTGACCCGCCCTCTCTCTGACTCTCCCCTGCTCACATCGTGTGTGTGTGTGTGTGTGTGTGTGTGTGTGTGTGTGTGTGTGTCAAAAATAAATAAAACATTAAAAAAATTAAAAATAGATAAAAATTAAAAGACAAATAAAATGCTTATTTATTTACTTTGAGAGAGAGAGAGAGAATGGGGAAGAGGCAGAGAGAGGGGGAGAGAGAATCCCAAGCAGGGTCTGTACTGTCAGCACAGAGCCCTACACGGAGCTCCATCTCACAAACCTTGAGATCATGACCGAAATCAAGAGTTGGTTGCTAAACTGACTGACCCTGCTACACAGGTGACCCAAAGAGATTTTTTTAAAAAGCATATCCCCGGGGCACCTGGGTAGTTCAGTCAGTTAAGTATCTCTGCCCCTCCCCTGCTCGAATTCCATCTCTCTTTCTCTCAAAAATAAATAAACATTAAAAAAAATGTTTAATAGAAAAAGGTAGAATCTTAAACCGCACTGAGTACAGCTAAGAAACAACCTTGGGTACATCTAGAAGTAGGGTGAAGGCATATTCAGAACGGGAGGAATAGAAGAATGACTGAAAACCATTTTTATTAATGTTTATTAACTTTTGAGAGACAGAGAGACAGAGAGAGAGAGAGAGTGTGCAGTGTGTGAGCAGGGAATGAGCAGAGAAAGAGGGAGACACAGAATCCTAAACAGCTCCAGGCTCGGAGCTGTCGGCACAGAGCCCAATGCAGGTCTCAAATTTACGAGCTGTGAGATCATGACCTGAGCCAAAGTTGGATGCCCAACCGACTGAGCCACACAGACACCCCTGGAAACCTTTTAAAGGAATGCCTAGGAAAAAAGTCATGCAAACTAGAACTTTTTTTTTTTAAGATATTTTTTAAGTAATCTCTACACCCAACATGGGGCTTGAACCCATGACCCCAAGATCAAGAGTCACACTCCACTGACGGAGCCAGCCAGGCCCCCAAACTAGACCATTTAAACACAGGACAAAATCAACCAACTAGAGCCAGAGACATCCTTCCTGTACTCTCCAGTAGAGGACTGCAGATTTGTTTTGGGGGAAGAGTAAAACAGTTTCTGGCCTAGTTAGGGAAAGTGTGCCATGTTGGAAATGAAGATAACATTGAAATCTTGCGCACTGAACAGGCTTTTTTTCCCTACTGTGCCGGAGTCCAGCTCCAGCAGGTCCAGGGTCCTCTGAAGGATGGACAGTGTTGGCGAAAGGGAGTGAGAGAGCCTAGGCTTCTTTCTGCTCAACAGGCAGGCATCTCTGCACTGACCAGAGAGTCAGCTTTCTTTATTGAAAAAATGTATAGGGTACAAAACAGAAATAGCAATTGCCTTAGACAATGATTTGTGATGACAAATTCTTTGGCATGTAAAAATTTCCCAGAACATAGATTGGTAGAAGACTCATGCATAATACTTATTAATAGTGATTGAAGTAGGTGACTAGAGGTTTATCACATGGAGAAGGTATTTTAGCATTTAAATACAAGGCAATTGTTTTAGCATAGCAAAGGCAAGAATTAGTTCTTTGTAAGCAGGGGTCAATAGCCTGTTTTCCAGGGGAAGAAAAACAGGTTTTTTCAGGAAATGTAATATTTGCTCCTATAATCACAAAAGAAGAAACTCCTATAATAAGTTTTTTTCATAAGGCACAATTCACATATTTTTAGCATAAGAAGGCAAGTCACTCGTGATATCAGTCAGTCAGGTGCCTTGAGGGTCGGTGCTCAAGCAGAACTTGAGTGGGGGTTGAGTGGGTGAAGATGCCAGTTGCCATCTGATGGTGGGAGGACTTGCAAACTTGCCTTACTTCAGAAATGGCTCCCAGCACTACTAGTCTCTCAGACATCAGCAACCAACTTCATACCCACTGTGAAGAAAAGGGAAAAGTCTTCCCTGGGGCTTTCACCAGCCCCCAAGAATAGCCCTGAAGACACTGATAAGGATTTACAGATCACCTTATAGATGTGGCCAACAACCACCCCTGCCCCACATACACAGGGCTTATAGCATTAGCTCACTTTTAAAAAGAGGCAGATATCCAGGAACCACTACACTTGAGGAATCTGTTTTATGACAGGGCAAAAAGTATCTTGGAAGAAAGCAAAGAAAACTTCATCTAATGTTATTAGTGTCAGAAAAATAAAAGAAGGTATTGTACCCATGAAACAAGAACAGGATGCTATAACAAAGGGATAGTCAATGGGTGAAAAATAACAGGGCACCTGTGTGGCTCAGTCAGTTAAGCATCTGACTTCGGCTCAGGTCATGATCTCACAGTTAGTGAGTTTGAGCCCCACATCAGGCTCTCTTGCTGTCAGCACAGAGCCTGCTCAGGATCCTCTGTCCTCTCTCTCTGCCCCTCCCCTGCTCATTCTCTCTGTCTCTCTTCTCTTCTCTCTCTCTCAAAATAAATTAAAAAAAAAAATAACTTGGCAAAAATGAAGGAGAGTAAAAATTAAAAACTAGAGAAAAATTGAATGATAAAGTTAACATCTTCCAGAAGATAGAACAAAAAGACAAAAAAAAAAAAAAAAAGAAGATTGAAGGGAAAAGATTTTTTTTAAAGAAAAAACAGCTGAAAAAATCAAATGTTTGAAAACTGCATGTTGTAGAAAGAGAAAACAGAGTAGAGAAAAACCAAAGAAACCATTCAAGAAAATATCTTAGAACAGAATGACATATGAGTCCAGGCTGAAAGGGTCCTGGGAAGCCCACCAAACAGATGACAATGAACCACACCAAGGCTGTCACAGTGAGGTTGTGGAACACTGCAGACAAAGTGAATCCAAATCATCTATAACAAGAGGGTGAACCAGAAGGAAGGAATTCAAGGGATCCAGGAAACAGAGCACCCAACACAAGAAAAGGACAGAGTTTGGGGGCACCTGGGTGACTGTCGGTTGGGCGTCTGATTTCAGCTCAGGTCATGATTTCACAGTTTGTGGGTTTGAGCCCCGCATCAGGTTCTGTGCTGACAGCTCGGAGCCTGAAGCCTGCTTCGGATCCTATGTATCCCTCTTTTTCTGCCCCTCCGCTGCTCTTGATCTGTCTCTCTCTGCCTATCAAAAATAAATAAATGTTAAAAAAAAAAAACTGAAAAGAAAAAAAAAAGAAAGAAAAGAAAGGGACAGAGCTTCATAAAGAACGATCTGGAGCGGGGCCGAGCGGTGCTACATCCCTGGGGGCAGCTGGTTGTCGAGCAGCTGGAGCTGGTCAAAGAGCCTCTGGGGAAGTATTTTGTCAGGGACATTAGTAGAATATCTAATATGTTTGATTGTATTAAGAGTTTCCAAGAAGAGAATTGGAGGATGAATAAGGGGGAAAGATATTGAAAACTAAATAAAACAAACAAAAAGCAATTACTAATTCCATTAAATAGATTGTGCCAAAAAGGAAAAAGTAGCCATTGTGAACTACATAGCTCTGCAGCGTCCATACATGATTACTAATACAGCACCGAACACAGAACTAACAAAATCATATAAATACATGGGGATGATGGAGAGATAGGAAAATGTGGGTGTGGTGGTCCAAGTAGAGGGGGAGAGCTGAGAGACACCTAAATCTTCTAACGAAGGAAGCCTGCAGCCAGTGCCTTAAAATAAATGGAGAATAGCGGTGTAAACAATTATTAGGGATATGGAGGGAGATGCTAAATGATTCAGCTGAAAGGCTTGGAGAGCACTGCCTCTGGGGAGAACAGCATGGCTGGTGTGGGGGCTGCAGGGCAGGTGTCAGCCCCGTGGAACCCTCTGACTCTTGAACAATGGGCCTGAGTGCATGGCCCCAGTCAGACTGCCTTCTTCCTGTTTTTCAGGCTGCCGGGTCTGCCAGTGAAGTGACCTTGTGGAGGAGAGAGGTGAGTGGTGTCAAACACAAACCACAAAAAGCCACAAACATTACATCCCAGCGGAGCTCAACAGATGCTCACTAGCCAAGGACTGGAGAGCTCCTACGGAGGAGCCATTTCTTGTTTCTAAAAGGCAAACTCTGAAAAGACTGAGGGATCCAACCTTTTGTCATACCCTTGAAATTATTTGCTCAGTGTCTACCTTCTCTGTCAGACTGCAACACTTAGCAAATACATTTTCAAAAATTGTTAACATTCATTTAGCAATTACTATGTGCAAGACACTACGCTCCAATGCGTTATCAGCATTGTCTCATGTGGTCCTCGACAACTCTGTGGGGTGGGGAATCTGCCCATTTTACAGATTCAGAAGTACAGCCCAGAATCAGTAAAATGTTACACCGAGCAGACAGACTCCAAGGGCCATGCTCTCCACCCCTCTGTTCTACCGCCTTCTGTGTTAACTTTTTCTAAAAGTACTTTTTTCCAGTTCTATTGAGATATAACTGACATGGGATATTTGAAAGTTTAAGTTGTACAACATGATGATTTGATATATGTATGTATGTATTGTGAAATAATCACTATAATAAAGTTAGTTAACACATCCATCACTTCACATAATTACGTGTGTGTGTGTGTGTGTGTGTGGTGACAATACCCAAGATTTACCTCTTCACAACTTTGAAGTATATGCTACAGTGTTGTTAACTATAGTCACCCGCTATGTTTTAGTTCCCCAGGACTTATTCATCTTCCTTCCCTGTTCCCTTGCTCCTTGCTGAATTCCCAGTGCCTTGCAAAGAGCTGGATCATAGTAGGTACTCAGTAAAGACTTTTTAAAATTTTTATTTATTTTGAGAGAGACACAGATAGCATGAGCAGGAGAGGGGCAGAGAAAGAATCTCAAGCGGACTCCAAGCTGCCTGTGCAGAGCCTGATGCAGGGCTCGATCTCACCAACTGTGAGATCATGACCTGAGCTGAAATCAAGAGTCAGACGCTTAACAGATTGAGCCACCCAGGCTCCCCTAATTATTTGTTTTTGTTGTCCCTTTTGTTGGGATGCAAACACTGAAAGGGAACCTATAGAGAGAAGCCCTTCAGTCCATGTATCTCTTGATACTGTGACACAGAAACTGAGCAAACTCTGATATCTCAGACTCAACTTTGCTCAACTTTTACTTTTTTACCTCCTCTCCTCACAAAGCCAGATCCTCTTCCAATTTTCCCTTCTTCATTAAGTGGCACCTTCATCCACTCAATTGCCTCTGTCAGAAACCTGATCCCCCTTATAGAAGATGAGGAGTTGGCTGATACCATCCACATCTCCCACATCAAACCTTCTCCAGACCTTGCCTGGCCCCCTGCATAAGTCTTGTCATCCACATCTTCCTCCACCATCACAGCCCCAGCACGAGGCCCTAACATCTCTCATCTGCTCTACGTCAATAGCTTCCACTTTTTGCTACTTATTGTCTTGATCTAAAAGCACAAAATCTCAGCACGTCCCTCATGTTCCTTCCTGCTGAAAACCCACTACACTAAGGGTAAAATCCAAAATCCTTTTCTTGACCTACTGGGCCATGTTTTATCTGGTCCTGGGACTATCTCTCCACCCTCTCTCCCCACTTGCTCCCTTTTGGCCACTAGCCAACCTCCTTGTAGCATTTCATAGGCAGTGAACCCTTGCACTCTAAGAGTTTTCAAGTGTGATTCCCTTTGCCTGGAATGGCCTCTTAACTCCTCTACCAGGCCAACTGCTGTTCATCCTTCAGGTCACAGTGTAAATGCTTTTCCTCAAGGAAGCTTTCAGTGAACACTCTGCAACCTAAATTTATTTCCTCTGTTACACTCTTCCTAATACCCTTTTCTTTATCTTCCGCAGTATGTGTTCAGTTTATAACTTGGTATTTGTGTATTTCCATGATTGCTTATTTAATATACATCTTCATATTGGAAATTGCTTGAGGGCTCTCTGAACGGTTGTTTACGGCTGTGTCCTTTAGGAGTACAAAGTGCCCAGCCCAGAGTAGATACCCCATAAACATCTGCTGCAGGCAAGTGGCAGGCAGGAAAGTACACATGAATGAATGAATGAATGAGTGAATGAAAGTATAGGGAAAAAGAAAATTCTGAGTGTTTGCTACAGGTAGTAGACATTTGAGTTTTCTCAACCTGATGTAATGGAGATGAAGTAAATGAGATCAGTGTCTGGCAATGGGTGGTGAGTCAGCAGAGACACTCACCTGCATGGCCTGTTTCTGTGCCATCTGCAGGAGAAGTGTTGTAATGAATAGGTAAGTCTATGTCAGGGACGTAAATGGCGCCCCCTAGAATTGCGCCATTCTCATCTTGCGCAATCGCATGTGGCAGCCTGAGAGGTAATGATAAATGCCAATGGTGTGTTGATAAGGGCTGGATGCTCCTGTTTGTTTGTTTTTTCATTTTATCCATCTTTGGTGAAACACTGAAGTATCTCTAGGAACCAAACCTTGTCTTGGAGTCACCTTATCTTCCATTGTTTTGTTTCTGGTCTTCAACATACGCTTTGCAAGCACGACATTTACCTTTGCCCTCTCCGTAGTCTTCTTCGTTCCATTCTAATTTTTCTCTTCCTATTTTGGGGGGAGTGGAGTGGCTGTTTCTTCTTTATTATACCTGTCATACCTGATGAGCCTGCATTCTCGTCCTTTGCTCTGGCTAGTTCCAAGATTCAATCATACCAATACCCCTGTCTTGCCACCTTCAAAGTAGATTCTGAATCCAAAGACAAGAAATGGCCTCAAGTGTGACTGTACACATTTTGGCCAGCATTTTCTCTACTATAGATGTGAGGACCTTAGCCTTCTTTGGGCAACACCGTCCATGGACAGGATAACCGCAGGACCACCTGCACCTCTTGGCCTGGTGGCTGCTGGGTGACTCCTGAGCACAGTAGCGGAAGGGCCAGCTGCCTTGGAAACCCAGATATCTGCCCAATTGAGTTTTTTAAAAATTTTTTTACATTTATTTATTTTTGAGAGACAGAGCACAAGTAGGGGAGGGCCAAAGAGAGAAGGGGACACAGAATCTGAAGCAGGCTTCAGGCTTCATGCTGTCAGCACAGAGCCCAATGCAGGGCTCAAACTCACAAACCGTGAGATGATGTCCTGAGCCGAAGCTGGACACTTAACTGACTGAGCCACCCAGGTGCCGAGTATTTTCTTAAAGTAAGCTCTACACCCAACAAGGGCTTGAGCTCGTGACCCAAGATCAAGAGGCACACGACTGAGCCAGCCAGGCGCTTCTCACTGGCTGAGTATTGCCTTTTCCAAGGATTGCATTCTGTTTGTCTAACCTGCAAAGCAAAAGCTCTTCTACAATCTTCTCCTCTCTGAAGGAAAGACATTAGTAAAGCAAATTAGACTGTGTCATTTTTCTAAAAATGCTCCAGACGTTTCCCAGAATACCTCACTAGCTTTACTGCTCACCCTACAACCTCCTGCTAGTCATACAGAATTCCTCGCCATTCCCGTAACAAGCGAGGCTCCTGTTGCCTCCAGGCCCCTGCACGTAGTCACATGGAAAGGTTTTCCCTTCCCCTTTGCCTGGCCAACTCTTACTTTCCAATCTCAATTTGTGCTGCTCTACTCTCAGAAGTCTTGGCTCCCTCTCCTAAGACAAAAACTAACTCCGTGCTGGTCAGGTGTCCCTCCCATGCTCAGCCCCCATCTTAGCACTAACACCACATCAAAATGTTCCAGGTACCTATGCATTTCTACCTTGAAGGTGCCCCTTCTTTGACAGTAGAGATTTTCACCAAGCACTGTGCTGGGCACCTTACAACTACGCCATCGACGCTTGTTCAGTAGATGAACAAGTGAATGAAGAAAGCCATCTTGTTTCCTTGACCTCTTTCAGTCTTCAGTTCTTGTCACTGAGGGAGCATCAGGAACAGGGGCTGAGAGCTGAGCCTCTGTTACTATGATTTAAGCAGGTCTTTTATCCCCAAAGTACACTTCCTTATCCCTGTTCTACATCTCTCAACCTCTTCTTTAGTCCCCAAAACTCCATCCAGAGCCTCCCAGTATGACTATTCAGGGGCATCCCAGGAGGCACTTGTGCAAGGAGACAGAGGGACACAGAGGCACAGAAAGAAAGGCACCGAGGTAAAGAGGAACAGGGAGCAGAGGAATGGTGCTTCCTGACAGCCTCTTTTGTGCTCTGCCCTTTGCCTCCCCATGCCTCCCAAATCTGTGAAGGACACACTGTGGTCTCCATTGTAGGAGATGTGGCCACTGAGGCCCCAAGGCTTCAACAGCCAGCCCATCTCATCAGTTCTGCCGCTACCAAGAGGTGGGGACCAGGTAAAAACAATGACAGCCATGGGATCGGCCCAGGACAGGGACCATTCCTTGTAATGCTCACAGTAACCTTTGGAGGTGAGCAAGCCGCTCTTCCCCAGATGGCAGGTAAGGAAACTAAAGTCCAGGGAAGTCAATAAACTCCATCCAGGTCACATAATAAGGGGCTGAGCCAGGACAACCGTACTATACCTGCTCCGTGCTTAAAGGCCTCTAGGGGAGGAAAACAAAGTGTGTGAAAAATAAAGCACACAAAGGATCATTTGAAGGAAGAGGGATTCTGGAGCAAGGACTACATATGAACCTCAGTCTCCTTCACCAAGAGGGGCCAGGAGGCCACGTGCACATCACACCGCTGGAGAATGAGTAGACAATGCCCGCTGCACAGGCCCGCACCACCTTCTCACTGGACACACCTGTTTGCCCTTCCCTCCCAGGTCTGCCCAGCGGCCAGTATCAGCTCTCAGGCCCCCTGCTTTCCATAGGATCCTATGGTCACTGCTTCCATTCATGCAGACCTAAGAATGCTATTCCTGCTCTCCAGTTCTCAACCTTGACTACACTTCAGAATTATCTGGGAAACTTTATAAGCCACACACATCTAAGCCCCACCCCAGGCCAATTAAATTAGAGTCCCTGGGCTTGGGTCATGGTTACTGGCATTTTTTTAAATGCTTCCCTAGTGATTCTCCCGTTCAGCCAGAGCTAAAAACCGCTGCATTTCAGGAAATCGGTCCACATATAAAAGTTAAATTGCAATATATGTCATTATCTACACACATAAAAGACCAAATTCTTTAGGGGTCATGGAGGGGAGTTGGTGACAGCCTCATAAAGGAGGTGAGATTTGACGTGACCCTGAGCAACATCCAGAGAAAGAAGGAGGGAGACACCAGAGGAGGCAATGACAAGAACTTGTGCTTTCCTCCTCCTGCTACACGGGGCCCATCTAGACTCTTCCACTCCCCAGTGACGTTTTCCCGGGACAAGGTCAGCAAAGTCAAACTGAGCAGAGTTCCAAGTATGAAGGTTTATTTTGAGGCATTATTTAAACAGTGCCTGACGGGTGGTGAACTGGAGAGAAGAGAAAGGAAAAGTAGAGAGAACAGGAGAAAAGGACTCCCTCTCCTCTGCCCCCATCACTCCATCCTCCTCCCTCAAACAGAATCAGGTCCTCTCCACCTCACGCTGAGATGAGCCCCTGTGCACTCACCACCGGCCGCGGGCACTCCCGGGAACGTGCTTCCAACTGCACTGCGCGGCTCAGAGGACAATGCCTGGCCCCTCTGCTCCCAGAGCACCAAGCGGGTGCCTCCACCTGTCTCCAGTCTGCAGCTTCCCCTAAGGAGAGACGCGGACGGCACAGGCTGAGCCCAGGGAGCCAGCTAGGAGGTGTGGGCATCTGTGTTCTGAGGCGCACACCCCCTCCTCACTCCCCTCTCCAGATACCGATGACAATGTGCTTGAAGCTCTGTTTTATGGAGAGAAACGGAGGTCCACTGGAGGAAATAATCTTTTTTTAAATGTTTATTTGTTTTTGAGAGAGAGAGAGAGAGAGAGACAGCATGAGCAGAGGAGGGGCAGAGAGAGAGGAAGACAGGCTCTAAGCTCTGAGCTGTCAGCACAGAGCAAAACATGGGGCTTGAACTCCCAAACTGAGATCATGACCTGAGCTGAAGTCAGACACTTAAGCAACTGAGCTGAAGTGCTCCCATCACTGGAGGAAATAATCCGTGGACAGTGATACATCAGAAGCTCAAACTGAGGGTAAATTACCCTAGAGGCCAGTTCAGGTGGAGGAGGTAGGTCTTGATGGACAACAGGGCCATCCCTGTCTTCAAAACATTCCCCCAATAGGGCTAAAAACACCTCCACAATTATGACCTACTTTTTAAGATTGATCAGAAACCCCTAATACTTCCCCCACAACCTCTTGGTCATCAGCATGAGTAGGCTCAGTCTCCGTGGGCTCAAGATCAGGGCATGGGGTCGGTGTGTGCCTGCATGCCACTCCTCACCATCTCCAACTAACCAAGAACGTCAATTTGCATCTGGAATTGTTTTTAGAAGTGTGTCAAAGCAACCACCTAGGCTATAATTCCTTACCCCCAACGCAAATGGAGAGATTTGGGGTGACTCCACCTCCAAACATGGAACCTGGGGAGTCTGTATTAAAATGCAAATTCAAAGGTCTTAAAATATTTTTAAAGGTGTAATACAAGAAACAAATTGCCCAGGAGCCAGAAGGATTACCTTTTATATGTAAATACAATAATGTATCTTTAAATGCAGTTTTTGTCAGGGTGATGAGTCGACTCCGGCTGGAGGGAAGGGGCCACCCGGGTGGGCTCCAATGCATGATAAAAACCCCACAAGGGCAGAGAAGAAAAAGGGGATGCAGTAACCTGGGGGAGTAGGTAAGAAATTCTGGGGGCAAGCCAGCAGGTAGAAAGAAGACGCGATTCCAGGGGTCAGTAACTAAGGGTGACAAAGAAGACTTACTTCCACCAGAAATTCGAATGGTCATCTGGGGCAAGCAAAAAATAGGCCAGGAAGGTGCTATCTCAGAAACTAGAGGCAGGAACTCAGAGCAAATGGGGAGTGCCCTGCATGAGTGGCCCACACTTCCTCCCCTGCAGCGCACCGCCCCCAACTTCAACCCACCTTTCCAAGAGCATGCTCAGCTGTGGATTACCTGGATGTAGGGGCCACGTTGAATTTTATTTTGATATTCCAGTGCCTGGCATTTATTAAGCGATCACTGATGAAGGAATGATTTAAGTATTTGCTTCTGTTTTTCTTCTTATCCATTCGCCAAATATTTACTGAGGTCAGGCGTATGGCAGACAATAGATTGCAATCAAAAGAGAGACAGAATGAGAAGAAACGATCAGTTAATTCTACACATGATAATAATTATATTTAGGGTATGGAAGGGTAAGAAGAGCATAGAAGAGAGCCCCAACCCAGAGCAGGGGGTACACGACAGTTCACCCTGGAAAAGGACATTTCAGATAAATCTGAAGGATGGATAGATGGTAGCCAGAGGAAGAAGCATTCCAGGCCAAAAGAAGAGCAAACGTCCTGAGGTAGAAAGTTTAAGGAACCGAAAGAAGGATGGAGGCTGAATGGCAGCAAAGGAAAGCAAGTAAGGAAAATGGTGTGAGGCAGAGAGGAAGCAGCATATTCACCTCCATCTAGAAGCCCTGCCCCTTTTGGGGCACTAAGCGATTACAAAGAAATCCATTCCAATGGATTTAAAATAGATTTGCATCCATCTCCCTGCTAGTCCTTTTCTGGTCTTCCCAGGGTCCAGGCCCTGTCTTTGTTTCTCAGTCTGCTTTTCCACAGCCCCTGAAGCTGGTTTAGGGAGCAGCCCTTCTTTCCCACACAGATGACTGTCGGATACTGAATGGGCAGTAACCTCCCCCTGGGAGTGATTGGCAGTGGTGATAGTGGGGATAGGGACTTGCAGAGTGCTGCAGGGAGTGGTGGGGGGCGAATTCATCCTGGCCTGGCGAGAGGGAGTGAAGGGTGAGCCGAGCAGGCCCCCGGGGAATACTTCAGTCACTTCCATCTCTCACTGAAGCCGGAAGGTGAGGTCTCCACAGACCAAATGGGAGAGAACAGAGACTTGTGCTCCTGGAGATGGGGGATTGCCTGTGCCTTGAGTGCCCCAGCCCTGCTGTGAGCTGGGTTTACTGTTTCAGGTGAAGATGAATCCAGACAACTGAACAGAACTCAGAGAAAATATGAAAGAAGGAGAGGCTGCCCAGGAAGCGAGAGAGCTCCCAAAGGCTCAAAAGAAGTGACTGTTTTGAGTCCGAACTTGAACACCATCCAGGTCAGAAGGGAGTAATAACTGAGGACCTGAAATGGAATTTCCTTCTTTTTTCTCTTTTTAAAAAGGTTATTTTTAAGTAATCTCTCCATCCAATGTGGGGCTCAAACTCATGACCCCGAGATCAAGAGTCACTGACTGAGCCAGCTGAGTGCTCCAGAATTTCCTTCTAGACAGGTTGGCACAGAGTGTGTTGGGGATAGAGTAGCTTATACTTCTCGGGGTGCAACCTCAGGGGACGCCATTCAGATCTATTTGAAATTAAGGGTACGCCCTGGCGGTGTGCAGTATGGAAGGCCGGGGAAGGGACAGTATGGTCAGAGGCCCTACAGAAAAGCTAGAAATGCTTTTGGAAGAGTTGAGACCTATGTCCAGGTCTGGCAATGATTCAAATTCACAAATTTAAGCTAAACCTTCCATTTCCTGGGCTGCTACTGCCCGGGGACAAGCTGAATATCTGTGAGACTGTGACCAAGCCAAATTGTCAATAGACTTAGAGATGTTAGGACACTAAAAAAAAGGGGGGGGGGGCACCTGGCTGCTTGGTAGTCAGAGCACACGACTCTTGATCTCAGGATTGTGAACTCAAGCCCCACATGGGGTGTAGAGTGTACTTACAAATAAAATCTTTAAAAAAATTATAATACAGTTAAAAAAATAAGAAAATCAGTGGTCGTCTCCAAGAATGAGATTTATGCAAAAGGAGTCACTGACAGCTATTGATTATAGCAGAATGTTGGAAACAGACCAACAGTCCATCAGTAAAAGACAGGTTAAGTAAATTCTAGTATCTGCTTATGGAAAATTATGTTTTGTAAAGATAGATGAAGGGCCCAGTCAGTTAAGCATCCAACTCTTGATTTCAGCTAGGTCATGATCTGACAGTTCATGAGATCAAGCCCCAAGCAGGGCTTTGTGATGAGGGCATGGAGCCTGCTTGGGATTCTCTCTCTCCCTTGCTCTCTGACTCTCCCCCACTTATGAGCTCTCTTAAAATAAATAAACTTAAAAAAAAAAAGATTCTCTCTCTCCCTCTGTCCCCCTTCTGCTTGAGCATGCTCTCTCCTTCTCTCTCTCTCTTTCTCAAAAAAAATAAATAAAAGATAGATAAAGAACAACTTTCACTATGCACTCTAAGAAAAACATCTCCAAACTACATTTAGGTTAAAAAAAAAAAACAAAAAAACACAGCATCAAAGTATGAAGTGTGCCACCTTCAATATAAGCAGGGAGAAAAAACAATAATATATATTCGTGACTGTGCTTGCAAAAAGCAACTCTGGAAGAATATACTAGAAACTGATAAGCGAGGCCAACTGGTAGTTTGGGTGAGGAATCAGGAGTAGAGCAGGACATGGGAGTGAGATTTTTTTCTGTAAACATCTTATGTTATTCTGATTTTTTTCAACCATGTCACTTATTTGTGGTAGGCAGAACAACTTCCTAAAGATGCCCTAATCTTTAGGCCATGTGAATATGCTATGCTTTGGGTCATTTAGGTCATAGACATTAAAATGGGAAGATTATCTGGGCGGGCCCAATCTGATCACCTAAGCCCTCACGAGCAGGGAGCTTTCTCTGGTTGAAGTCAGAGAGATTCAGCAGAAGGGGGAAGAGACATTGGAAGTCTGGGAAGGACTTAGACGGGGGCTACATGGAAAGCCTGGGAAAGAAAGCAGTCACCCCTTGGAAACTGTCTCCTGGCTAACAGCCAGCAAGGAGACAGGAACTTCAGTCCTGCAACCTCAAGGAACTGACTACAACCAACAACGTGAATGAATTTATTTATATATTTATTTTAAATTTATTTTTTAAGTTTGTTTATTTTGAGAGAAAGAGAGATGCATGTGCACAGGAGATGGGCAGAGAAAGGGAGAGGCAGAATCTGTCAGTGCAGAGCCTGGAGGCTGGAATTCATGAACCGTAAGATCATGGCCCAGCCAAGATCAAGAGTTGATGCTTAACTGACTGGGCCATCCAGGCAGCACCCCTATTAAACTTATTTTTAAATTTTTAAATATATATATATTTTTTTAAGTAAACTCTTTGCCTCACTGAGCCAGCCAGATGCCCTAGGGTGGACAAGTTTAGAAGCCAACTATTCCTCTGAGGCCCCAGTGAGGAACGCAGCCCCACCAGCACCTTGATTTGGGGCATTAGAGACTTTAAACAGAGACTCGGCCGAGCCCACCTGGACTTCTGACCCACAGAAATTGTAAGAAAATAATGTGTGCTCTTTTAGGTTGCTATGCCTTAGGTAATTTGTTGCATCAGCAACAAACACGAATGGACTCTTCAATATTTTTGAAAAATAATGTTTTTTTCATTGGTGCTCAGAAAATCGATTCATTCTTTGTAATTTTCCCTCCTTAAGTGAAATTTAGAGTGTAAGCCAAGAAGAGGCTTGAGAGGGCCGCCTGTGTGGCTCATTTGGTTAAGGGTCTGACTCTTGATTTTGGTTCAGGTCATGGTCTCATGGTTGGAGAGATCAAGCCCCACGTTAGGCTCAGTGATGACAGCTTGGAGTCTGCTTGGGATTCTCTCTCTCCTTCTCTCTGCCCCTCTCCCACTTATGCTCTCTCTCTCTCAAAATAAACAATTTAAAAAAACCAAACAGGAATTTAAAAAAAAAAAAGAGTCTTGTGAAAAATCAGGCTCAGTTCCATCTACGTTTTAGGGCAAACTAGGTCCAAAGATTCACCATTGGTTCTATTTTGTCAATTCCTGTTCCAGACTCTAATCCAGGCTTTCCTTACAGTCTCAAGAGAGTGTTCAGGAGCATGGAAAAATCAAAAGCTTAGTTACAAACACTGAAAGAGATATCATAGTCCATTATTCTATCTATGGTTCTCCAAGTTTGGGTCCTGGGCTACAACATCATCATCACTTATAAACCCATTAGAAATGCAAAACCTCACACTCTTCCTGGATCTACTGACCAGAAATGCTGAGGTGGTGCCCAGGTTTCTGGGCTTTAACAAGACTCCTAGGTGATTGGAATGCTTGCTCAAGGTTGAAAACCATCATGTGTCCTAGACTATACAATGCCATCTTCCTGTAAATGACTGGGATGAGTGGCAGAGTTGGTAGAGGGAGAGAGTAGAGGCATTTCAGAAGGTGGGAAGGTTTCCAGATTCATCCTAGCACATCTCCAAGTGTCCAGGAATTCTCAAGAGCTTAACAACAGAAAGTTTGCTGTGTTGGATAAGCATGGACAGCTAGGTTAGGAAATTTGGCAGAGACTAACAGGAAGTGGCAGGACGCCCTTTCACACAAGGTCAGCTCTGACTCAACACCGGTAGGTGCTGCCCGACAACACACTGTGGGTGGGCACCGTGGGCACCATGTAGTTCGTACTCTCCTCAAAAGTGCTGTTTTACATCAGTTAAAAACCTACCAGAAAACATTATTCCAGAATACAAATAAGGCATGCCTAAGTAAACCAAGAAGTGCTTGCAATTATTAACTACAAAATGTTTTTTACAGCCTGAAAGGAGTTTGTGCACTTAGCTGAAAGTTGGCAAATGATGTTCCACAGCAGACCTGGGAGATAGGTGAGAAAGAGGCTTTCCTAGGTGCCTGCAGAAGAAAGGGAGAAAAAGTCTAACAAGCCCAGAACAAAGAACTCTAGGGGCTAAGTTGGGAGGAGAGTCTGCCTACCCAACACCCCTGCAGCCCAGGGGTGAACCTCTTGTTAGATCTCTTCAACAAACAGGCAATTGTCTAAATAGCCTCACAGCGGGGCACCTGGGTGGCTCAGTTGGTTGAGCTTCTGACTTCAGCTCAGGTCATGATCTTGTAGTGTAGGAGTTCAAGCCCAGCCTCGGACTCTGTGCTGACAGCTCAGAGCCTAGAACTGCCTCAGATTCTGTGTCCCCCTCTCTCTCTGCCCCTCTCCCTCTCATGCTCTGTCTCTCTCTATCTCAAAAATAAATAAAACATTAAAAATAATAATAATGGGGCAGCTCGGTAGCTCAGTCGGTTAAGCATCAGGCTTTGGCTCAGGTCATGATTTCATGGTTCATGGGTTTGAGCCCCGCGTCAGGCTCTGTGCTGACAGCTCAGAGCCTGGAACCTGTTTCAGATTCTGTGTCTCCCTCTCTCTGACCATCCCCTGCTCCCGCTGTCTCTCTCTCTCAAATATAAATAGAAAACATAAAATAATAATAATAATAATAAAAATAAATGGCCTGACCGGGGCTCCACTCATTAGTTGCCTTTGGTCTTCTACCCATTTATGTCTCACCTGTCTCTCTGTGTGAATTGTCCAGACTCACATCTCCATATGGCCAGCCCTACCTGCAGCTTCTTCTGGTACTTAGGAGCTCAGCCTGTCCCTGTCCCTCCCCCTGCACTGCTGGTGGTGACAGCTTAAACCGCACAGCCTGTGGTTGGGCTGCCCTGTGTGGTCACCTGTGCAAAGAGAACCAAGCCCTGGGAGAATGATTTTAGGAGTCACCTCAACCGCGGGCAGCTTGAGCCCCTTACTTCCTTACGTTGTAAGGTGACACATGTCACAGGTGTGCTCACATGATGTGGGGCAGAATGTGAGAGTGTGGGGAAGAGCTTGGACAGGCCGGGATCAGGGAAAGAATTCGTGAAGGAGCCAGGGACCCTGTTGGTTTGTAGGGAGCATCAGAACGAGTGAGCCCCAGACACAGCTGCACTGCGAGACCCGGCTGGACTGTAGTGTCCCTGTGGGAGCTCCCCCGCATGTAATACGTAACGTGGGGGGCTTCCAGAAAGCTTGGGCCTTCATCTGTGACAAGATCCTTCCCTTCTGGCGGGGAGGAGGGTCTCAGCATCTTTATCTGTATTGCTTTGCTATGACTGCCATGACAAAATAACCAATACCACAGATTGGTCTCCTCACTTCTCCTGAAGCCCACACTGTCCTTCTGAAAGGCCCCCCTGTTTTCACCCCCAGCTCCCCTGTGTGTAGCTTGGGGAATGGCCCCCTCCTAGGCTTCTCGGTTGTGCCAGGGGCTCTGCTTATTGGGCCCTCACCTCCTCTATGCAGGGGAGTCCACAGGACAGCAGCCAGGCCCTAGTAATGACCAAAATGCCTTCCTTTCAGGTGATATGTCTCTAAAAACTATCTGAACCAAGTAGATTAGAACTCACTTTCATTGAGGGGCATCTGGGTGGCTCAGTCGGTTGAGCGTCTGACTTCAGTTCAGGACATGATCTCATGGTTTGTGAGTTGGAGCCCCCGCCTGGGGCTCTGTGCTGACCGCTCAGAGCCTAGAGCCTGCTTCAGATTCCTTGTCTCCTTCTCTCTCTGACCCTTCCCCACTTGTGCTCTGTCTCTCTCAAAAATAAATAAATGTAAACAAACAAACAAAAAAAGAATTCACTTTCATTGAGAAAGTGAGGGTCCCATGGCCCTTTCAGGAGCAACATGTTTAGGGGTGGAGTGGAGATCAACAGGGCAAAATCAAACAAATGGAGATGGTCAGTGCAACTTTCTCACGCCCCTGGAATCCCAGAGTTCCAGCTGGCCCCAAGCTGGCGCCAGGTCTGACACAGTCCACTGCTGGAGACTGACAGAGAAACTAACTGCATGCGGAGGGCAGAGGGCCACAGATTCAACTTCTTGTTTGTTTATTTGTTTATTTGTTTGTTTGTTTGAGAGAAAGGGAGAATGAAAGCAGGAGAGGGGCAGAGAGAGAGGGAGACACAGAATCTGAAGCAGGCTCCAGGATCTGAGCTGTCAGCACAGAGCCTGGCACAGGGCTTGAGCCCATGAACCGTGAGATCATGACTTGAGCTGAAGTTGGATGCTTAACTGACTGGGCCACCCACGCGCCCATCATTCAACTTCTATGTCTCTGGTATGCAACCTTCAAAGGATACCAACAGTTCATCGGAATTTGGCTTTAACTACAGGAACAGAAAGATGAGAATCAACCCTCCTGGAGTTCCTGAGGAAAAGGAGCCTAAACCTGAGTTTCTCCAGGGATACTACTTTAGTTTTCTCTCTCTCCTGCAGTACTTGCACACAGGTCCTGGAAGCCCTGGAAAGTCATGAATCTTTATGCTGAAAATGTGAGTTGGAAATTTGTGAGCACTGTGAACCTCCAACGCGTAGGGAGAGCTCTCCTTCCATAGGTATTATGGAGCATTAGAACTGGAACTTTCCATGCACCGCACTCAATAGCAGTACATAATCCATCTCCCAGGAAGGAAAAGGAGAAACCCACACTCCAGGCTCAAGATGGGTAGATATGTTTTATGACAAGAACTCCTAATAATAAATGTAAAGACTTTCATGTGCCAGATATTTTTACATGTTATTTCATTTAATCTTCTAGGTATTATTAAGTTGAAAGATTTATATGATATGAAGAGAATCCAGTGTATAGGTTTTTTTTTAATTTTTTGATGTTTTTTATTTATTTTTGAGAGACACAGAGAGACAGCGCTAGCAGGGTAGGG
The DNA here is from genome assembly GCF_006229205.1 of Suricata suricatta. Classification (NCBI taxonomy): domain Eukaryota; kingdom Metazoa; phylum Chordata; class Mammalia; order Carnivora; family Herpestidae; genus Suricata; species Suricata suricatta. The sequence continues at coordinate 104,183,239 of NC_043709.1, forward strand.
TCAGAGAGAGAGGGAGATCCAGAATCTGAAGCAGGCTCCAGGCTCTGAGCTAGCTGTCAAGCACAGAGCCCAATGTGGGGCTCAAACCCACAAACTGTGAGATCATGACCTGAGCCGAAGCCAGACGCTCAACTGACTGAGCCACCCAGGCACCCCTCTAGGTATTATTATTACCATTCCGTTGTAGAGCTGAAAAAACTGAGTCTCAAGAAGGTAACTAGCTTAGAGAGTTAACTTGCCTAAGGTCACATGGCTAGTAATGGGGGAATGTAGGATTGAACTCAAGTGACTCCATGGCCCACATAGTAAGTACTAAGCTTTACTCCCTCTCTCATAAACTGATGTCAATTCTCAGCTATCAGCAGGTTGGTCCCTTTAAAAACCAAAAGCAGGGCTGGAAGGACCTTAGGAGTAATATTCTAGTCCATATGCAACAGGCCTGCACCTACAGGGAAAAACATTTTTTTATTCTTTATTGAGGCATATTTTACATAATTCATCTATTTCAACTGTACAATTGAATGATCTTTAGTAGATTTACCAAGTTAAATAGCGTAAACCTTATCTTCAATACATTTTAGACATTTCCATTACCCTAATAATACCCTTTATACTCACCTGCAATTCAAAATATCATCCACAGGGGCGCCTGGGTGGCTCAGTGGGTTAAGCCTCCGGCTTCAGCTCAGGTCAGATCTCACGTTCGTGGGTTCGAGCCCCGCGTCAGGCTCTGTGCTGACAGCTGGCTCAGAGCCTGGAGCCTGCTTCCGGTTCTGTGTCTCCTTCTCTCTCTGACCCTCCCCCTCTCATGCTCTGTCTCTCCTGTATCAAAAATTAATAAAACATTAAAAAAATAATAATAAATAAAAATCCATCAACGTGATTCATCACATTAACAAAAGAAAGGATAAAAACCATATGATCCTGTCGATAGATGCAGAAAAAGCATTTGACAAAATACAGCACCCTTTCTTAATAAAAACCCTTGAGAAAGTCGGAATAGAAGGAACTTACCTAAACATTATAAGAGCAGTCTATGAAAAACCCACAGCTAATATCATCCTCA
>NC_043709.1:104184404-104255197 GCF_006229205.1 Suricata suricatta
AGAGACTATTGAATGCTGAGAATGAACTGAGGGTTGAAGGGGAAGGGGGGAGGGGGGAAGACAGGTGGTGATGATGGTGGAGGGCACTTGAGGGGAAGAGCACTGGGTGTTGTATGGAAAACAATTTGACAATAAAATATTATGGAAAAAAAAAAAAGACAAAACCACGGTCTCTCAAAAAAAAAAATAATAATAAATAAAAAAAAATAAAAAAAATATCATCCACAGATGTTGTGTTTGGTCCACCAGATCTAAAATATTTTACACTCGCTCTTGGCCAAAAGGCCGAGAAGCGATTCAGATCTACAATATTTTTAAAAATTCTTTTTGCTAGTTTTCTAAAATGAGACAATTTCACATAAAAATTTAAAATTTTAACCTCTTGAAAAATCAAGACTGAACAAATTTGGACCTTCCTTTATGCAAGACAAAACTGGTAGTTGGCTCCTTTCCAACAAAAAGGTACTTGCCAGTCCCTCATGAAATCAGCGAGGGGCACAGGACCGTGGCATGCTGCCCCCACAGCCCCGAGCACCTGGCTGTACGGCTCCTGGCAGGCGGCAGAGCCATTTTGGCTGCGCTGTTGTTACCAAGATAGTTTTTGTTCCCACCGAAAAGAAGTTTTCTTTGGGCAAACTTCTGTGAGAGCAAAGCCACATGTCTTATTTTGAAACTTCAATAGGATTCGTACCTGATGTGGCAAAGGGAAGCTCAGAGTTTGCTTCTTTTCTTGCTATCTCTTTGGAACCCACCTCTCCCTGCACATAAAGATGGCATTTCTTGAATCTTGCTTTTGGGCCTAACTTCGCTAGACTTACTGCCGACACACTCCTCAGGGAGCTCGTGCCAGAGCTGATCAGAGGATGACCTTCTTTAGTCACTAAGGTAGACATTGCTGGTTATCTGCTCAACTTCTCCTTTGTTCCTTACCATTTTGTTCAGAGTGGTGATATTTTCAGGAAAGGTGGACCCAGCCCTAGACAGCGAAATACGACTGGCCTGACCCATGGGAGGGACCCAGGTCTCTTTGACAGTGATTGGCTTAGGATAGGCATATGATCTGATCTAGTCAGAGACCTAAGGGGATACGAACATTGGCTGGGGGACATTTAGAGCAGACTCCCCCCTTTTGCCATCTGTTTATTGTCACAATGGTATGTAACACTTGGTGCCATAGCAGCCACCTTGTGATCATGAGGGCAAAGTCAAGAGAATCACAGAGAAGCTAAGACAGAGCCCTGATGTTGTTGAGCCACCAAATCATCCAGACGTCTCCTTCTGGACTTCTAGTCATGTGAGATCAGGTATGCCTTTATCGTTCAGGCCACTTCTACTTATGCATTCTGTTATTTGAAACCAAAAGCATCCTGACCAAAGTGTAAATTCTACTCATAAGTCCTGTTGCCAATTGGAGTGCTTCCCTGGGCCTCATCATTTGCTCAATGTGTTAACCATATTTTGGGGTAAGTTTCTCATGTAGAAAGCTACATTCAACCAATTTATGTTGGTATTGTTTTTAAATCTCAAGAGGTTAAGTTTTTCCTCATTTTTGACTCCAGAGTTTATGTGCAAATGATGTGACCTAAAACCTGTATTACAAAAGACTCCGAGGTTAGCCAAAGGAAACAAAGGACAAACGCACAGACCTTGCCCCGGCAGATGTACTTCCACCAGCAATCCAGATTAAATTAACAAGCAGGCAGAGAGGGTCACCCGCCAAACCACTACTGGTGGCCAGCTCTGAAGACCTATGAAATGCTTTGTTTGCTGCCAGCCTCCACCCACGGGCTTGTTTTAATTAGAGAATTAATAGTCCCTTATGTCAGGAAGGCTGCAGCTGCGTCAAGCTTCACCCCACCCCAACACCTGGGGGAATAGCATTTGGTCACCCTGTTCTTGGGCTGGGAAGACAGCAGCCCCAAGCACTGGCCACGGGCCCGTTGCTGTGCCCAGAGCTTTATTCGCTAACACTAGCGTCCATCTACTGAACACCCGCCACGTGCCAGGTGTCCCTTGTCATAACGCTACTCCCTAAAACGACACTGTCATTACGGGGCCCATTTCACACACAAGGAAATCAAGGCTCAAGGTGTGCAAGTGGGTTGCCTAAGACCAAAAAGCTGAAAAATTGCAGTGCTCCCTCTGTCTCTGAAGTCAGCTCCACCAATGCCGCTCAGATCCGGAAGAAGGGGGCCAGGGTTGTCACCACGCTCCTGGGAGGGGCCTTGACTGCGGCTCATGGCTCTGAACACATGCTTTCTGGCAATCGGGTTTTACCCCCAAGTACTGAGCCTGAGCCTGCCTCTTAAGTTCCCGGTCAGTAAAGGAGGGCTCCCGTGTCTGGGCACACATGCCCAGATCTGTTAGAGTGACCAGCTGAGGGAAGTGTCAGGCCCCTTGCGCCCCACATTCTGTCTCTTTCTTGCCTGTCCCCCGCTCTGGAAATAGCCTCTTGATGACAGCCTCCGTTAGTCAGACAGAATCAGAGGCAATACCTAAGGTGTGTTCTTGCCAAGCAGTTTTAACCAGAATCTAATCAAACCTTTTAGATTTAATTTTCAGCTTATAGGAGATACACAGATAAAGGAACAAAGCAAATAATACAATGGGGAAATAATCAGACAAAATCATGGTATGGAATAGTATATGAGACATGCAGGTCAATAGCTGTCTCTTCAAGAATCAACAACACTGGGGCACCTGGGTGGCTCAGTTGGTTGAGCATCAGACTTTGGCTCAGGTCATGAACTGGCAGTTGATGGTTTCAAGCCCCACATCAGGCTCACTGCTGTCAGTACAGAACACATGTTTGATCCTCAGTCCCCTCTCTCTGCCTCTCTATCTCTTTCAAAAATAAACATTAAAAAAAAAACAAACGAGGGGCACCTGGGTGGTTCAGTTGATTGTCTAACTTTGGCTCAGGTCATCATCTCATGGTTTGTGAGTCTGAGCCCTGCATCAGGCTTGCATGGAGCCTGCCTGGGTTTCCCTCTCTCCCTCTCTCTCTGCCCCTCCCCTGCTCTCTTTCTCTCTCTCTCCTAAAAAATAAAGTATAGGGGCACCTGGGTGGCTCAGTCGGTTAGGTGTATGGCTTCAACTCAGGTCATGATCTCATGGTTCATGGGTTTGAGCCCCACGTCAGGCTCTGTGCTGACAGCTAGTTCAGAGCACGGAGCCTGCTTCAGATTCTGGATCTCCCTCTCTCTCTGACCCTCCCCTGCTCATGCTGTCTCTCTCTGTCTCTCAAAAATAAAAAAACATTAAAAAATAAAAAAATAAAGTTTAGGGGCACCTGGGTGGCTCAGACGGTTTAGCGTCCTACTTGATCAGATCATGATCTTGCAGTTCATGAGTTTGAGCCCTGCATCAGGTTCTGTGCTGACAGCTCAGAGCTGGGAGCCTGTTTCGGATTCTTTGCCTCCCTCTCTCTCTGTCCTCCCCACCTGGTGCTCTGTCTCTGTTTCAAAAATAAATAAACAAAAAAAATTTTTATAAACTTAAAACAATTTTTTTAAAAAGAATCACCATTATAAAAGGAGAAGTGATTGTTCTGGATTAAAATGGATGAGAGAAATAACAACAAAATGCAATGCATGATCCTTGATTGTGTCCTGGTTTACAAAAACCGACTTTAAGAGACATTTGGGAGCAAATGGGAAAACTTGAATATGGCCTTGTTATTAAATTAAATTCTATAGTTATTTTCTAGGACAATATCCTTACTTTCTGGAGATGTCTTTGAAGGAAAAAAGTCACTGTTTATAATTTACTTTAAAATAATTCAGAGACATAGGAGATAATAGGTAGGGAGATAGAGGATAGAAGGAGCAAATATGGCAAAATATTTACCATTGTTGAGTCTGGGTGGTACATATATAAAAATTCCTTGTACTATTCTTTCCACTTTTCTGTATGTATTTCAAGCATAATAAAAATGGGGGGGGAACCTTTCATAACAAAAGTTTACAAACTAAATGAAGATGACCATAGGGTAGAGACCTGAAGCCAAAGCCTCTGTTGGTCAAGTTTTGCCTACCTGGTCTCCTAGTTGGTGTTCTGCCCGGATGTTGGGCTCCCCTGATGTTTCAGCCTGGACATTCTGAGGCTTGTAGGAGCTTAGAGGCTGCTGAGGCCCCTCGGAGCAGACCAGGAAGAACTGGTTGTGGGGCTGGATGACCAAGGCCGGGTTCCTAACTGGTGACTTGGAGTGAAGATAAACGTGTCTCCCATAAAGGGACCCCTGAGAGAGACAGACCCTGGACAAAAAAGCAAAACTCCCTCCTGGGCATCTCTCCCAGTGAGAATAGGAACAGAGTTGAAAGCATAGTCAGAAATAAATGTGTCAATCAATACACTGTATGCTTTAAACTTACACAATGTTATGAGTCAATTTTATGTCAATAAAGCCAGAAAAAATAAACAGCACAGTAAGATAATGGGCAGCAAGACTGGGCCCTGAAGTTAGAATGATTTACCAGAGTAGAAAGTCATTCCTGTCTCTAAAGACCAAAAATGAGGTTGAGGTTCCCTGAGTCAATTAGCAGACTTAGCACGTTTTCCATAAAACACCAGTGAACAACTTTACAGAACTTGAAAAAATGATCACATAACTCATATGGAAAAGTGGGCCGAAGATACAGATTTGAAGAATGTTTTTAGAGATTATAAACTCCTTGAGAAGGAGAATCACGCCCGCCTTGCTTATCTCCAGACCCAAATCCCCATTCTGCCAAAGGAGCTTGCATACAATAGATCTTCAAATATATTTTTTGTGGTTGTTTTGGTATTCAAAAAATTTTTAATGTTTTTAAACATTATTAATGTTTATTTATTTTTGAGAGAGAGAGAGATAGAGTGTGCAGGGGGGAGGGGCAGAGAGAGAGGGAGATACAGAATCTGAAGCAGGCTTTAGGCTCTGAGCTGTCAGCATAGAACCCAACACAGGGCTTGAACCCATGAACTGTGAGATCATGACCTGAGCCAAAGTTGCACACCCAATTGACTGAGCCACCCAAGTGCCCCTTCTTTTTTTTAATTTTTAAAATTTATTTATTTTGAGAGAGAGAGCCCATGGAAGAGGGGCAGAAAGAGAGAGAGAGAATCCCAAGCAGGCTCAGAACTGTCCACACAAAGCCTGAGGTGGAACTCAAAACCATAAACTGCGAGATCATGACCTGAGCCGAAATCAAGAGCCAGATGCCCAGCTGACCTGAGCCACCAGGTGCCCCTGTCACAGCCAGTTTTCTTAAACATAGGAAGAAATTCCACTCTCACCTTCTTTTCCCTGTTCATTAAGGTTGTAGGGAGAAATGAGAGATACAGGACAGAATTGTCCTCTAATGGTCTCAAATGTAAGCATTGGCTACCAACAGGTCAGTCAACTCTGTTAGGATCAGGACCAGGTCATATTTCTTCTGTATTCCTTCAGGTCCAGCAATGTTGGTCACAGACTAAGTGCTCAAAAAACATTTGGAAAATTGAAGGAATAACATCTGAGGCCAAAGAGCACTAATCTTACTTGTATGAAGTAGAGCTCAGAGAACCTTCCGGAGAAGGAGAAGGTATACTTGGCGCAGGAGGTCTGGCAGAGGGGTCATTGACTCCATACAAAACCGTATAAGAAATGCTCAAAGATGAGATTCTGGCTCTTCTGCCATTTGGAACGCCCTGACCTGTAACAAGGAAACTTCTAGAACTTCCCATGATGAAAGTTTTAGCTGAGGCTACAGCTGGAGCATCTGGGATCAGGAAAACAGGCAGTCACTTGAGCTGGCTGCCTTAGTAACCCCCCTAAGGGGTGATTTTATTGGCTAACCTGGCCTCTGGAAAAGGAAATGGGCTCTAGGCAAAGAAATTAGCATTCTAAAAGCAAGCAGATTTGTCAAGTAGAAAAGGACTCTGAGAACTGAGGCTCCAGTTTTACACAGCAGGGTCCAGAGAAGGGAAGTACCTAGCCCTGAACCACCTCACTTGTTAGGAGCAGAGCAGGTACTAACTAGAAACTAGCAACTGACTCCACACCTCCACCCCTTTCCACCTGGGCCAGCCTCTCCCACGAGACATTCTGCCTCACCACCCCACAGACAGACGGTCTCACTGTTCTTCCTTCCCCAAATCCATCCACCCACCCACTGGCCTTTGCCATCCTTCCCAATCTGTGGGTGCCATACAGTTCTGAGGCGCATTGTGCTCAGCAAGCAGCAAGCTGGGACTTGTGGTCTTCCTGAGTTGTTGTTTTTGGCTGCTTAAAAAAAGCTGGTGGCCACTGACTGCACAGAGGCATATGCAAAAGGCATCTGCGTTTCTAAAACTGTCCCCAGCCTCCAGGCTCAGTGCCAGAGAAGCAGACCCTTTGTCAACAGAGATGGCCTGGCTTTGTGCACTGAGGGAGGCAAAAAAAGTCTGCTGGTATTAGACTCACCTCTAGGGGAGAAGGGAAAGCGAGTCATCTATAGAAGTTCCAGTAAATGCTCTCGTTTGAACAAACAACAAATAAATAATAAGATGGAGAAAGAGCCAATGGGGAGGGAACAAACAAACTCTTGAAACTGTATTATAATCAGAGCATAACTCATTCTGGATCCTCAGGTGCAGAGAGGGGTGGTGTGTTTATTAACCTGGTCAAAAGGCATCAAGGCAAATTAAGTTGCAGCCTAGCCTTGCCCAGAACAATTTAGCATGCAAATGTGACTAGCACTGGGGCTGGAAGGGGACCAATAAGGTCTTGGGCAGTTGAAGAGGGAAATCGAAACTGGGCTGCCTTGAAAGTGAGGGGAGTCACTGGGGAGAACGGAGCAGGGGTGGGGACGGCTATCCTGTTTCCACCAGGGACAATTTTCATTGGTTTGGTCCAGCTGATATCAAGGCTAAGAGCTAGCTGGTTGGGCCCCCAAGGACCATGCCAAGTCACATATGGGAGTACAGCAGACCGAGGTCCAGGAATATTTACGTGAGTCTGTGCCAGTATTAACCCAGCAGGAATGCCTACCCATCAGCACCACTGCTCCAAGGCCAGGAGGGCATTGCCAGGGTGTTTGCACAGCAGAAACTAGCATATGGGCCCCAAAGAAACCTTTCAGAGCAGGCGGAGGACAGGCTATCCCCCTGTGAATCCCTCTCTGGTGGTTTTGCTGTGGTTTCAGAACCCGTGGCTAGGGCAGAGGGACCACGAGGGCCCCTGGCCGGGTTGCTTTCTCTCCTCCCAGCTGCTTCAGTCTCTCTCACAGGCTCCTGGACACAAAACAGCTGAGCAGATAAACAAGTCACCACCTGCTCCCTCCTCCCCCATGACACCGCCCATGTCCCCAAGTCCCACCCCTTCTTCCTAGCATTCTCTCCCTCCATTCCTCCCTGAAGCCAAACTTCCGAGCAGCAGCAGCTGCCGAGGCTCTCCCCTCCTGTGCCTGCCTCCCCAGCACACCCTCAGCTCGCCCCTCCACGGCCCCCCTCTGCCCCTTGCTCCCCACCAATGGCAAATGAAGAACATATGTACAGAGCCCTGGGCTCTCCCCCTTCCCAGAGCCATTTCAAACAAAACAGTTGTGCTTTCTGAAAGTAATTCGTGGAGCCCTGGGTCCCCAAGGAAAATGAGTTTATGGCATCCACAGCCCTGGAGCCAGTGAGTGTCTGGCCACTTGGCCCAGAGCCTCTCTGCCACACACAGGAAAGCTAGAAGGAAGGGGTTAACCTGAGCAGAAGTCAGTAGGGGCCCAGCTCCATTCCAGACTGCCAGGGAGGCAAATCCCTGGGATGGAGGGCAGCAGGAAGCAGCTCAGAGAGGCTAGAAGGCCATGGCCCAGTTTAAACCTTGAATAAAGGCCATCTTTTTGGTCGCCTACATGCATGCTCACACACACACACACACACACACACACACACACACAGTGTATTCTTATTACCAAAATAAAGGTTGTCACAACAGACTCTGGGTTTGGTAGGCAGAAGCTCTAAGTTAGTGCTGTTTAATAAGTCCCCAGTGCCAATGGTAGGCATTACTGCAGACCTCAGTGGGTGGGGAAGACAGCAGAGGAACCCCAGAGGGCCTGCTCCCAGGGTGGGGGAATGTGTGAAGGGAGGATCCCCCAGAGGACTCGTTGGCAATTTCAAGTTTAAATTTGGGTCACTACTGGCTCACCTGAGTTCTCAGAAGCTGAGGCCACTATTACTGGGAAGACAGTGTACCAGCCCGTCTTCACCTTCAAGCTTCCCTAGTTCTTTAGAGCTCTTTAAAAAAAAAAAATGTAGGGACTCCTGGGGGGCTCAGTTGGTTAAGCATCAGGCTTCGGCTTAGGTCATGATCATGGTTTGTGGGTTCGAGCCCCACATTGGGCTGTGCTGACAGCTCCAAGCCTGGAGCCTGCTTTGGATCCTGTCTCCCTCTCTCTCTGCCCCTCTCCTGCTCACCCTCTGTCTCTGTCTCTCAAAAATGAATAAACACTTAAATAAATAATTTTTAAAAATTGTAATTGAAGTATACTTGACATACAACTCAGAGAGCTCTCTTCAGTGTTTTGTGGACAAGCAGGGAGTGGATTCATTTGTTTGAGGAAAATAAACCTGGCTTCCATTTGCCAAATGTTTCAAATCTGTCATAATCCAATGCTATTTTGTGGAGAGTAGCAGCAGCACTAGGCTGGGTAGCAAGGAGCTGGGTTTGAAACTGTGAATGGCAGAGCGACAAGTTACATTACCTCTCCGAGCCTGTTTTCTCATCGGTAAAATGGAAATAGTATAACTACTCCATGCTTTTCAGGTGAAGTGAAGTGACAAGGCAAAATTAATGAAACACACCTGAAACACCAAGCATTCTGCTCAGGTCCCAGCCGCTGCTAGGTAAAAATGTTTATATTCTGTGAGAGACAAAATGGCAGTGGACAGTGGAGATGGCAGGCACAAACCCAGTGGCTCTGAAGAGGTCCATGTAGAACCACTGCACGGGCTGGAAGGAGGCTGGTGAAATTCTCCAAGGAGAAGTCAGTGGACATTTCTTCCCGCTTTCTCCTTGGAAAGCAGCATTTCCCAGCCTCAGCACTACTGACATATGGGGCCAAGGAATTCTTTACTGTGGGGGCCTGTCTGGTGCATTATAGGATCTTCAGTAGCATCCCTGGCTACCCACTAGATGCCAGTACCAACCGCCCTCCTTATGACAATCAAAATGTCTCCAGACATTGGCTGGTTATCCCCTAGGGGCAAAAGAGGCTCTGGCTGAGAACCAGTGTCCTGAGCTGGGAGCACAGGCCTCCTTTTAGGAGACTGAACCGAGGCTGTGCTCATAGTAGGGAGTCAGTAAATGTAAGAAGGATACATGCTCACCGATACCTTTCTTTTAAGCAAGAGAGGCTCTCACAACCAGAGAAGGAAGATGTAGCTATGGAAAAGGCAACGAGTTGGCCATTCTAAGAAATATAATGGATGTGGGAGGGGGAGGGAGAAGCAGTGGCTGCTATGAACAGGCTGGAAGGAGAGGCTGGCCAGTGCCCACCACTGACCTCCCCCACCCTCCCTCCAGGAGGCACTCACTGTCTTGGAGGGAATTCTCCACTTCTGGACTTTTGTTTGTCTCACCTTATTTGAAGAATGGAGGTAAATTTGCGCCTCAAACTGGAGAATGATTCAGGGTGCTAGGAGTCGGATCTGTTTCTGCCCTTGCTTTGTAACTAATGAGATGTATGCCCTTAGACCAGCCATTTCATTTCTCTGCAACTGTTTCTCTGGCTGTGAAACGTGGGCGTTAAGAGCTGATGAGTGCTAAGGTCCCTTCCAGCTGGAAGTTCTAAGGCCTGTGAGCACCACAAATGTGATTAAACCAACTGGCTAATTAGGGCAACGTATAGTTCCATCCTACTGCACTGCAAGCCAGCAGGGCAATTCTCCGCTTGTCTTTGTTAAGAACTATCGCTGCCAGAAAAGCTTTTGTGAATTCCTGCTAGAAAGCACTGTGCTAGCCACTGTGGGAGAGAGAAGACTTTCGCTCTTTCCTTGACAACCTAAAGAAAATTATTTAAAAAAAAAAATAATTCCAATAAAAGGCCATCAGTGAAAAATGCCTCATACTCTCCAATGGCTTCAAAATCAGGCCAACCAGAGTTAGAAGGCTAGCTCCACACTAGGAGCCCTTAGGCGAGTCACTTAATCTCAGTTTCTTCATCTGTGAAATGGGCATAATAACAGCACCTATGTTACAGGGTAATCGTAAGAGTTAAATATCTGCAGGAAAATTAGCATTGTGTTTGGCATGTAATTAAATGCAAAAAAAAAAAAATTGTTCACAGCAAATACTTGTTGGATACCCTGAACCAGGCACTATGCTAGGCCCTGGGAACATGGAGATAAGAGACAGGGCTCTACCTTTGGAGCAGTTCGCCCGATGGTGGGGAAAGAAACAGAGACCAGCTGAGCGGGCGATGACGGACCAGGGTAGGAGGGCCGTGGACACAGGGAAGCATCTGGCCCTGACCACAGGACATGGAGCGGAAGTAACGTCTGCGCTGGGTCTTGCGGCACAGCCCACAGTCTTCACTTGGGTTAAGGACACAAAACATTCCAGATGAGAGAACACATTCGCCAAGAAGCCGAATGCTCAATGCTTCTGCAGAAACTGCATGCACTTGATCATGGATGAGTACGCATGGCACAATGGTCCTAAGTGAGCCTGAACGTTAGTTCCCCAAAGAAGGGACCAGAACAAGAAATACTTCCTTTTTTATCAGACACACTGTTTCCCTTTTTGACACAACCACCAGGCAGCTCAGAGCTAATTTTTAGGCTCAGTGTTGCACACTTCCCTGAAACTAGGTTGTCTGGTATAAGTATTCTCTTGCCCCAGCTTCCTTCATAGCCTGGACCTCAACCATTAATCTGGTTTTTGGTTTTATGGTATCCATTAATTATAAACTTCCTTAATTCCTTTTTGAGTATAGTTAACACATCAGTAAATAAATGAATGGACTATGAAATACAAAAGTGCATAGATAAGAATGAAGTCAAGCCTTGTAGGGCGAGCCCCCCCCACCCAGGGTGGCGAGTTTGTCTTGTTCGCAGCCTTATCACCAGTGCCTGGGCCAGTACCTGGCACCTGGAGGAGCTCAACAAACCTCCGCTGACTCAGAGAGTAACATTAGGAGTTTTCACCTAAAAGAAGCCTTCTCCGTAGATACAAAAGAACTGACCTGTGGGAACATTCACTGGCCCTATCACACATTTGGGCTCCATGTTGGACTTTTTTGTATCTTGTTCCCTACTTGCTTAGGCTCATGGCCTTGCTGCTCCAGCCAGATGGCATGCTGTACCTCACGGGCAGATGCTTTGCCGCATGTCTTAGTCTCCCCCAAATCACACTCAACACGGAGCTTGTCCCAAAGCAGCTTCTCTGAATCTCTGTGGTTTTAGCCTAATAAATACCTGCAATCCTTTGTAGTTGAAGAAGGGGGAGCAACCGGGACCCTTCCAAGTCAGGCTGGACTGGTTTTCCTCCCTGACCATGCATTTGACCACATGGAATAGTATTTCTTTCATTCATCCGAATTAAACAATGACTATTTGCTGGATGAAAGAAGGAAAGAACTGCTTCTTATTGGTGTGTTGAAGGTCTTTGTGCACTTTTATCAACTGCACTTGACCCCTCCCACAAATGGCAAGAAAGTCCAGGAGGAGCGGCCAGTCTTCTCGAGAAGGGACAGAGGGTCCCAAGGAGAGAGGAGAGAAGAGGGCAGGTGTGTAAAAGCCACTGCCACTGTTGCCCTCACAGGACGTAGACCTTTTCTCTCAGCTCCCTTCAAGAGTCAGCGTCAGGGCAGTGACTGGGGCAGTGACACATGGAGCACTCACGGCCTAGCTGGGCCCAGCGCTGGATCCCAAATGGCCTCTCTCACACCTTCCTTCCTTCCTTCCTCCTTCTCCTTCTTCCTTTCTCTCTCTGTCTCTCACAGCCTTTTTTTAGTGAAAGGACTCCCTTGACAAGAGTGTCAGGTTTCAGTTGTCTGTGTCCTGGGAAATTACAAGATTGGTCCCCCTTTCTCTTTTTAACCAGGATTACACATTCAGAGTGAGTTGGCTCCCAGAGCCTGCCCAGCTGCCACGGGGCTGGAGGATGCCAGAGACTTCTGAGCTGGGCCGCACAGGGCAGGGTGGGCAGGTTGGGCAGGTTACCAGGCCTGCTCTCCCCCTTCTGAACTCCAGGGCCCCCCCCTCAGAATTCTGAGGGCCCCAGGTGGAGCGGGGTGCAGCTCAGGCCTGTCCTCCCTGGTCAGGCGTCTGGCCACCAAGTCTCCTCCCCTTCCAAGGACAACTACAGCAAGAGGAAAAGATAGGAAACACCAGGTTATTTGTGATCTGACCATCCTTTAGAAAGAGAAGCATCTCACAATATATACATGGAACAAACCATTATATTGTATATCTTAAACTCATACAATATGTCAATTATATCTCAATAAAACTGGGTTAAAAAGAAAGAGAAGCAGGCCAAGAGGGTAGATAAGATTATGAGAACAGCAGAGGGGAAAGAGTGAAGAGAGACAAAAGAAAGGAGGGGCTCTATAAATTTCCTGCAGTCATGGGTCCTGAGCTCTCGCCACCAGGAGGACGTGGGGCTGACCTGAGTGAGTACATGGTCTGAAACAGTCTTCGGAAAATTAGAAAGAATCAAGGGACACCTGGCTGGCTCAGTTGGTAGAGCGTATGACTCTTGATCTTGGGGTAATGAGTTCAAGCCCCACATTGGGCATGGAGCCTGCTTAAAAAAAATTAGAAAAGGTCAAAATAGGGATTATGGGGTGCGGGAGAGAGGCTGAACTCTTCCATTATATTTGTTGGGTACAGCTCTTCTCTGCATCGATAATTGGAGCAATTTGCTCCTGGGTGTAAAAGTGCACATATTGTCCCCTAATTTGAAAGGCCTGGGAGATGTGGCCTGGTTTTGGCCATTCCCACCTCTCATGGACAGTGGAGATTGTGCACTCCTAGCATACTGGAGGCTAGGCATCACCAAAGCCCTCATTTTACAGGGGGGAGAAGGAGGGCTGAGAGATCACAGGATCCCAAGTTCCCTGAGGGGCTTTGGTGAGGGAACCCACTCCAGAACCCAGGCCCCAACACAGCGCCTCCTCCTCACACACCACAGCAGGGGGTGCGGGGTGGGGGTGAGGCCACCTAATGCCTGAGTGCAAAGTGATTTAAACAAACAAAACAGACCCAGTGCCAAGGTACACAGGCTGTGGTTGTGGAATAGCGTTCCTGAGGCAGAGGTTGGAAATGGAAACAGTCAACTTTTGGCCTTTGAAGGTCTCCGAAAGGCCAGGCTGCTGCCAGCCTTCCCCAGGCCGCCAGGGCTCCCGCCTGGCTGCTAGGGCACTTGGTATTTTCCAGGACACAATATTGGGCACCTTAAAAGAGGAATGAAGGGAGTCAGGATCAGCGTCTGGCTCAGATTTCCTTACTCAGGAGGACACGGTCTTAGGAAACTGCCCACAGTGCACAGTCCTATCATTCAAATGAAACATAAAACCCCAGCCCTGGGAAGTCACACGTGGTCACCAAGGACACCCCGGCCTGGGGCTAAGCCAAGGGCATTAGCCTGGGCGGCTCAGGACAGCTCCGCCTCTGGGATCAGTCCTTTTCTCAGACCCCCGGTACCACCCCACCTGTCCCCTCTCAGGACCCTCCAGCCGGTCCCCCTTAAGTGCAATATTCCCTGTGCTTACCTTGGGGCTCACTGTGCTGTAGAAACAGCATGCAACTTCCAAGGGTTGTGAGAACTAACTTTCCTAAGAGTGTCACCAGCTGCAGACGCCCCTGTCATAAACTGTCCCAGCTCTAAGCCGCCTAGTGCTTTTATCCCCTCCCTCTTAGCTACTCATTACCCAGCTTAATTAGGCCAGGAAATGCTCACGCAGAGGACACTCTCGGCAGGAGGCGAGGCTGGAGGAGAGATTCTCAGCAGCTCCGCTTCCTGAGGCTGGAGCTGGGGGCTGGGGAAAGCCTGGGGAAGGACTGTGGAGATGGCGGGGCTGTGTCCTCCAGCGAACAGCTGCTGGGAAGGAGGCAGAGATGCGCACATTTGCTCCCCAGGCCCTCCAGGGAGCTGAGGGTTGCACTTGTTTACGGGAACAGCACCGGATCTGAAAGCTGGGACGTGCCTGCCCATCCCCACCCTCCCCCTCCCATCTCAATTAACTATCCCCACCCCCCCCCATGCTTTCACCCTCCTAACCACTTACAGTATTTCAGCCCAGTCCCTGACAGAATCACAGCCAGACACAGCCTGAGACTGCCTCCCACATTAGGCCAGCCCCTGACCTTCACCCTAAACTGCTTTGGTTGTTTGTGGGCCTGCTAGGCCTCCCCAGGAAGATAACACCAAGGTTCTTATGAGGTGAACGCAGAAATGAGTTAGCCTTTCTGCTGCAGTGGTGGGCGAGAGGCAGGTAACACGGTCTGGGGGTTAACACACGGGATGGAGGGTCTGAAGCCCAGCCTCGCTGTCCTCTGTAATTCTGTGACCTTGGACAAACTGTTTCATCTTTCTGAGGCTCAGTTTCCTTAGCTGTGAAAACAGAGCGTGCTACCGACCTGCGAGGCTAAGACCATCTCCTATATATTCATGGCAGAGACAGGTGAGCGTTCAGGAGGAGCAAGCCAGTGTTCCCCATGGCGGGACTTTGACCAGGGGCTTTGCCTCTGAGCAGTGAGGAGGTCTGCACTGAGTGATGCCCCACCCCCACTTCTCTTTAAGGGAATCTAAGAAAAGGGGCAAGTTATATTGGAGCTCTTATGATGTATCAGAGCCATTCATACTTACATGATTTCATTTAATTATTCAGTTATCTGTTGAGGCTTCCCAAGACAAGTGAGCTCAGAGAGGGTGATAGCTGGTGAACCGGCAGGGCAGATCACGGGGTCTGCAGATCTTAGCAGGATCTGCTAAGCCTGAGACTTGGCCATGGCCTGGAAATGTCAGGCCACCAACCTACAGTCAGGAGGGTGACCTGAATCCCAGCACCAACCAGTAGATCGTCACTCTCCAGGAGGGGATTTTGAAAGGCTTCGAGTCAGAATGTCATCCAAGAATGAGTCTGTCGCGGGGCCTCTCTAGTCCCGTGGACACACACCCACTGACATTTTCAGCAGTCCCTGGGTTCTGGTTTTGTGCTTTGCTGCTTCCCTTACAACAATGTTTTCTGAGAAAATGTACATTTCTTGACAAGTGACCTCATTTCCCTCACCTGTAGGAAGACAAAAGTGATTCTTGCTTCTCAGACATCCAATAGTGCCGTGATCAGAAGGCTCTCAAGTAACTTTGAAAAGTGCTTCCCATTCTACCAAGAAAAAAATGAAAACATTCCATAGTAGGAATGGGTGGGGGTGTTGAGGAGGATGGGGTACCTCCAGTTCTATCCAGAGGAGGGCAGTAGTCTGTTTACCTATAGAGAACACCGGGGACCTAGTCTTCCCCCATCCCCAAGGGACTCTTTATCTGCTTTTGATCCACCTAAGGAATGGCACTCCTACCTCCTCAAACTCCTGTCCATTGTTTTCAAGGGTCCATTTACTTGACTGGTAAAATGGTTCTCACTTGAAATCCATAAAATCAAAGGAAGCTCCCAGCTAAGCAGTCAGGGGCACACTGAACCTTGCAATTCTAAACCTCGAGGGTCTCCGGATTTGTCTACTTGTGATCTGAGGTGAGTGGAGTCAGGGTAAAGCAAACAACTGAATGGCTTCCCAGGATGCTAGGAATGTTCTCAGGCAGGACTTCTCTGCAGCTCCAGGGAACAAGACCTGAGTGATGTAACAGGGAAGCAGTGTGGGCTTTACACACAGAAGGCCCTCAGTGCTGGAGCAGCCGGTGACTCATTCTGACTGGCCAGAGGCAAGGCCCGTGCAGGCGGGGGTGAAGGTTTAGGAAGGCGTAGGATGGCCTGTGCAGTGGGCAGGGTGCGGGATCTTCTACCCCAGGAGTCTGTTTAGGATAACCTCAGAAGGGTGAGGGCGGGGGACAGAGCTGCTGGGACACAGAACCGGGACACTGGCTCTGGCACACAGGAATTTCCCTTTAGGCACCATCTGCAGCACCTTTTAGGCCTGGCTCTCCTTCCTTCAATCTGCGCCCCACTCCTCCGTCATCCCACCCACTGGGCGGCATCCTCTTGGGGCGGGGGGAGGAGCTCCTACACTGAGGCTGGAGTAGGAGATGCTGCCTCCACCCTGAGCAGCTTGGGGGCAAACATCTGCTCACGGTCACGGTTTCTCCCTACTTAGGGGAGGGACCTGGTGGAGCTGCACTTTGGAGTCTCCTCCTCCAAGGGAGCAGGGAAAAGCTGAAAATTCCCCTGGGCCTCAGAGGATGGATTTTCAGCGTGTCATTCCCACAGGGCGGGGGAGCTGCTGGCAGGGGAGCTTGGCAACACCCCTATTTGTTCCCTAGCTCCCTTGTGCCTGGCAAGACCACGTGGCTGAGGGATACAGTCACCTGTGTCCCTCCCTCCCCTCTGGGTCTGCCCCTGCGCTGCTTCTAACCACCAGGCCTGCAGCCCAGCACCTGGAGTCTTGGGTGTGGGCAGGCGTTGCTCTCCCCAAACTGCTGAATGCCAGGCCAAGGGCACTGAATCACACATACCACAGGGGCTGTAGGTTCATACAGTCACCGGCTGACCTGCTCAGGAAACACAGGGATTTGTTCCAGCACCTTCCTGACAACCCCACCTACCTAACACCAAGTTTCAAATGCCAGGTTTGAGATCGAGGGAACCACCGTGAAGTGATTCTGGAAATAGTGGTGTTAGGGGTCTAGTGGTAAACAGAGAGAACAAGGGAAGCCCTGCTCAGGTGACAGCCTGCAGTCTGCTGGTGGGGTAAGCACTACAGGTAGTAAGCCCCCATGCAGATGGAAGGACAACTGTGGGGAGCCCAGGAGGCAGGTGAGAGCTGCAGCAGGTGAAAGGAAGGTGTCTCTGGGAAGTGACGTTTAAGCTGAGGTGAGCAGAGGTTAGGCAGGCCTGGCTTGTCTGGCAGGTGGCTGTGGAGTTAAAGTTCTAAGACTATATGAGGCAACGCGTTCCAGAACCCAGGCAGGCTCCAAGTCAGAGTTCTGATTCTGGGCTTTTTAATGATTCATTGTGTGGTCAGACTAGCAGCCCTTAATTACCCTGTGGACGATGCTATCAGCCTGTCTCCCAAGGATAAGAAACGTGTACCTTAAAAGTGTTCTGAGATCTCCAGACAAGACCCAACACATTGTTATTATCAGTTGCAACATGTTATTTCTAGTTTCTACCCACTCCTCAAAAAAACGAGCCTTCTCAGAGTGGTGTCCCATCCCTTCCCAGCCTCATCCGGGCACTTTCCCTTAAGGTTAATATAGATTCCCGCAGAGGGTTCCAGATGCCTTCATTCCCTCCCTCCTAGTGGATGTTCTTGCAAATGCAGAGATTCCTGTTCCCGCTGGTTCTTCTTCCATGTCATCTTTATCATGACTTTTGGTGACTTTTTTTTTTTCAAGGACATGATAAAAGTGAATCAAGTCAATGCCTCTACCCCACCGGCCCCGTGCATTGTCACTGTCCCCAATTCAGAGCACTTCCCACATGACCTCACTTGGACATACGCACCTATCAGCTGGAATCAAACTCTGGGTTTATGATTTCTCTTCCAGTATATGACCTTATCTCTTGTTTTTAGCTACTGCATAGTATGACTTAGTCTGGATATTATTGCTGGTTTCCTATTTATTTGTTTTTATGCACTCCCATGTTTACTGCTACATTATTGACAATAGACAACATATGGAAACAACATAAGTGCCTGTCAGTGGATAAATCCACAGAGATAAATACTGTATGGTTATCACCTTTATGTTCCATCTAAAAAGCCAAACTCATAAAAACAAGTGTGTCAAATGATGATTATCAGAGGCTGGGTGGTGGGAAAGTAGGAATGATTTTTTTATGGCACAAATTTGCAATGAATAGACAAATAAATGACTTGTTTCTACTGATGGATTTTCGCCCCCCACCTTTTTTTTTTTTTTTTTTTTTTTTTGCTATTGTATATGGGTAACTTCTTTACAAGGAGGGTTTGATTTCAGATATTTTTCTTTTCTAGAAAACTTTCTTCAACAGGGCAAGATGAGGTGAGAAATCCACCACCGATAATGCTATTTTTGTTTTTCTTTTAGTTAAGTGCTATCTTTGGAATCACGCCCATTTGCTCCAGGGCCAGGCAAGCTCACACTATGGTGACCTCAGACTTGTCCAGTGCCACCCCCCAGCTCCCCATCAGTGATTGTCCTAACCCTGGTCTGAGGCAGTGACCAGTCATTCCCCTCATTTTGTCTGATAGCTGCCCTGTCTCTGATGGACCAGGCTCATCATTTCCAGCTTGTGTGTGTCTCCCTCCCACTGTGGGAAGAAGTTGGGGCCTTCCCCTCAGCCCTTCAGTGGAGCCCTTCAGACCAGAGTCATGTTTTACCTCAACCAGCACCGCAGCCCCCCCCCCCCCCCCCCCCCCCCCCCCCCCCCCCCCCCCCCCCCCCCCCCCCCCCCCCGCTACCCCCCTGGCAGGCTGCTCTGTGTGACTATCTTTCTCTATTGAGGCTTTTCTCTGCCTGCCCTGATCTCAGTTGTCCATCTATTATTTCCTCCCTGTCTTCTCCAAACCTCAATTTCTAGGGTTTCCACCCCTAGCCTGAAGCCCTCCTGTGCTCTCCACTCTGCTGCCTTTCTTTTCTCCCACCTTGGGACCTTGGCTTTCCCTACCTACTCTGCAGGTTTTGCCCCCTTCACTCTCCCCTGTGGTCTCTTACCCAATAGCCTCTGCTCCTAGCATCTCTTTCCCTAAAGCGTGTTCGGTAGCCAGGTCTATGTGACACAAAGTGAAAAAGGTTGGCAATTATCTAATGAGTCCACACAGTGCAGACAGCTAATTAAAATACTCTTGACACACGAATCCCCTTCACTGAATGTGAGGCTGAGTTCCAATGAAGACTGCCCTGTACAAAGTCTGCCACACCAGCCAGATGACAGGGTGACAGTAACTGATGTTTACCTCACCATCAAGTGAAAATGTCAGGACCTCTCTGGCTGCCACCTCCCCGTAGTAAAGGATATTTAAAAATTTTTTTAATGTTTTTATTTTATTTTTGAGAGAGAAAAATAGAGTGTGAGTGGGGGAGGGACATAGAGAGAGGGAGACACAGGATCCAAAGCAGGCTCCAGGCTCTGAGCTGTCAGCACAGAGCCTGATACAGGTCCAAGCCCACAAGCTGAGCTGTGAGATCATGACCTGAGCTGAAGTCTGATGCTTAACCCACTGAGCCACCCAGGCACCCCGCGGATATTTAAATACACTGCAAACAAAACCAAAAGAACAAAACACAAAAAAACTACTTTCTTAGAGTTGGTGTGTAACTATGAACTGAAATCCATCCTCAAAATAGGAAATTTCTGTGGAAAGTGCTATTTGAGGGGCACTTGGGAGGCTCAGTCGGTTAAGGGTCCGACTCTTGGTTTTGGCTCGGGTTGTGATCTCAAGGTTCATGATTTCGAGCCCCACATCAGGCTGCATGCTCACAACGTGGAGCCTGCTGGGGGTTCTCCCTCTCTCTCTCTCTGCTTCTCCCTCACTCTCTGGCTGTTTCTCAAAAGAAATAAATAAACTTAAAAAATTTTTTAATGAGAAAATGTTGTTTGCATGATAATGTAAATCCCAGCATTTTGTTCATAAATGTGTCCTGTTGCAAAATGCAGAGCAGAACTAAGAGCAACAGGTTTTGTGACTCCAAAGATCTTGATGCTCCTCCCTCCTGCCTCCTCACAGAGGGGTGCACCAGAAGAATGCTGTGGAATGAAACAGTTAGTTAGCATTGGTTTGGGTGCTGGGGTCTGGTTAAGGACAGAAGCCATTTCTCTGATCTCGATACATTTAATTTCTACTTGAAAATAGCAATCAGAGAATATTTAATATTCTATCTCAATACTTTTAGTAAACACGTAAATGATTTCAGTTGTTTTCCTGAACTGACAACTAGAGGTATTATTTTATTTTGTTTTTGAAAATGAATCAATAACCAGGGACTTTTATCAGTTTAAAAAGTTTTGATTATTAATACTGAACTGGATTTAATACAGCTTTGTGGAAAGTATTAATTTAAAACATACCTTTTTGAATAAGTAAGACAAAAATAGATTTGAAGTTTTTCTGAGGAGTATTCTCTAAAAAAGCATTCTCTTGGGGCACCTGGATGGCTCAGTCAGTTAAGGGTCTGACTCTTGGTTTTGGCTCAGATTGTGATCTCAAAGTTCAGGAGTCCAAGCTCTGCCTTGGGCTCTGTGTTCACAGTGTGAAACCTGCTTGGGATTCTCTCTCTCTCCCTTTCTCTGTGCCCCCACCCCTGCTCTCTTTCCCTCTCTTTCAAAACAAATAAATTTAGGGGCGCCTGGGTGGCTCAGTTGGTTGAGAATTCGGCTTCTGCTCAGGTCATGATCTCACAGTTCGTGGGTTCAAGCCCCATGTCGGGCTCTGTGCTGACAGCTAGCTGAGAGCCTGGAGCCTGCTTCGGATTCTGTGTCTCCCTCTCTCTCTGACCCTCCCCTGCTCGTGCTATTTCTCTCTGTCTCTCAAGAATAAAAAAGAAAACAAAAAAAACCAAATAAACTTAGAATATAAAATAAAACAAAACGGCATCCTCTTTCTTTCCATCTTTACCACTATTCTGGGCTATCAGCCCTGAGAATGGGATTTAGTAAAAGCATTCCTATAGCAGAGCAAATACTCTTTGCCTTCGCCTCCCTCAACCTATCTGCTGAGGTGCCTTTCTAAATGTGAGCTGTTATCTCCCAGATTTGGAGATCTACAGGTTGGTCTCAGGCCAACCACTAAGTGATTCGACCACTTAGCTGTGTGTCTTTGGGCAAGTCACTGTCCCTCTGTGAGCCTCCATTTTCTCACCTGTATTACAGGGAACATAAGAACCACCTCCCAGGGTTGTGGTAAGACATAACTGAGACACCCGATTTGTAAAATTGCTTTAAAATAAAACACAGGAGCTCTGGGTTGGGGAACCTGGCTGGCTCAGTTGGTAGAGCATGTGACTCTTGATCCCAGGGTTGTGAGTTCAAGCCCCATATTGGGTGTAGAACTTACTTTACAAAAAAGGAAGAAGAAGTATGCTCTGGGACATAAAATAAAACACAGGATGTCCTTGATTAGCTCTAATGTGGATAAAATTACAAGTGCACTTGCTTTGTTGACTTGTGTGAGAAATACAAATATGGGGAGGGTCACATTTAAATCTCTATGATTTATGAAGCAAATTAAGAAAAACATCACAGACACAGTAGATTTTCCACGTTAAGGGAAGGCTTCAGCAAAGTTTCAAACATGCCATCTTTATATTTCTCTCTTGTGAAGAATAAAATCTAGGATTTATCTAATTTCACAGATCTTCAGGACTAGCAAACAAAGCCAAAGTTAGGACAACAAACCAGGGCACATCCCTACAGAAACCTCCATTGTGAGCATCACCCAGGGGGGCAAAGACTTCCCTGCAGACACCTGGACTTGAAGACAGACACCTTTCCCTTTTGTTTCTGCCCAGGGTCCCTCTTCTGTGGTTCTTCTTTTACTCCAAGGTGAGAAACGCCTGTGACACAATCCGCACACAGCGGAGAGGCGATGCTGTGTGATAGAACAAAATCATTGGTGGCTTATGAGTTAGGAGAGCTTAGATGAGTCTCAAAGCCTTTGGGTCTCAGCTTCCTACAACTATGAAATGAAGATCATGATACCGCCATTGTAGGAAATGTGTGAAGATTAGATTAAAATGCATAATTGAAAACAGTTTGTATATTACATGGTTCTCTACACTACAAGCCATTATCATGATAGACAATTTTTTAAAGATTTTTTACCTTTTTTTTTCATTTATTTATTTTTGAGAGACAGAGTGTGAACAGGGAAAGAGAGGAAACACAGAATCTGAAACAGGCTCCAGGCTCTGAGCTAGCTGTCAGCACAGAGCCTGACGCGGGGCTCGAACCCACAAACCGTGAGATCATGACCTGAGCTGAAATTGAACGCTTAACTGACAGAGCCACCCAGACACCCTGTTTTTTACTGTTAAGTAATCTCAACACCTAAAGTGGGGTTTGAGAATCCCACGCTCTACTGACTGAGTCAGCCAGGAGACCCATGACAGACAAATTTATTATTAGTTTGACTTAGTGTAATACAATAATTAGCTTTTTTGATTTTTTAGAGTGAGAGTACATGCGCACGCACACACACACACATTTGTGAGCAGGGGAGGGGCAAGAAGAATCTTTTTAAGTTTATTTACTTATTTATTTTGAGAGACAGAGAGAATCCAAAGCAAGCTCTGCACTGTCAGCACAGAGCCGAATGCAGGAGTTGAACCTGCGAATGAGATCATGAACTGAGCCAAAGTTGGATGCTTAACTAACTGAGCCACCAGGAGTCCCTGAGAAAGAGTCATAAGCAGGTTCCATGATTAGAGTGGAGTCGGACACTCAACCTACTGAGCCACCCAGGCACCCCTGCTTTTCAGTT
The DNA here is from genome assembly GCF_006229205.1 of Suricata suricatta. NCBI lineage: Eukaryota > Metazoa > Chordata > Mammalia > Carnivora > Herpestidae > Suricata > Suricata suricatta. The sequence continues at coordinate 104,206,971 of NC_043709.1, forward strand.
TTTAAGGATTCTATTGATATATCCCTTAACTCTGAGATTCTTGCTTCTGCTGAGTCCACAGGCATTTTTCATTTCTGTTACAGTGGTGCTGTTGTTGTCTACCTGGGGCATTTTGGTTGGGGCCAGGGTTCCTTCTTAGGATTTCTGTCTCTGCTCTCTTTATCCATTAGAGCTCACATACTGATGATCACTGTTTTAAATTCCTAATCTGGTAATTCCAACATTCCTGCCGTATCGGGGTCCTATGCTTGCTCTTCAAATTGTGTTTTTTGCTTTTTGGTATGCCTTGTAATTTTTTCTTGGTAGCCAGGCACATACTGGGTACAAGGAAGTGTTCTAAATAGGCCTGTCCTAATGTGTTGGTGAGACATGGAGGGGGGGTCAGTCTTTTACTGAGCCTGGGCCTGTACTGTGAGCTTCACTAACTTCTCAGTTCTTTTTCTCCCCCTGCCCCCACCCCGTGAGTGGGATGGATCGCTAGAGCTGAAATTGGGTATTTCCCTTCCCCAGGTCAGTTAGGCTCTGATAACACCACAGCAAGTTAGGTTTACGTTAACTAGTGTCCCCTGAGGGCGGGTCTCATTATCAACAGAAAGTTCTGGCTATTTCAAAATGGTTTCTTTCATTCTTTCCCTTCTGGAAGCCCAAAGGGATTTTTCTTTCTTTACTATGGGAATCTGGAAGAGCTCCTGAGGCAAATCTCACAATATTGTCAGGGACCCCCTATTACTGGGTCCGCCTGGAGTTTTTAACTCTCAGACTTGTCCACATGAGCCTCCAGCAATTTGTCAATTATAGTTCAGGGTTTCCTCCTCTAACCCGTTTCCAGTTTCCACTTTGAGTCTCTGCTTTGGGAAGCCATGGCTTCCTGTACTTGTCTGTCTGTGTTTTCAATCTTAGGTGCAGCAGTTTACCCTGTGTCTTTCTTCTCTTACAGATGAAAAAAAAAATGCTGATTTTTCAGTCCGTTCAGCTTCTTACTTGTTGCTAGGATAAAGGGATAACTCCCAGGCTCCTTTTGAGTTAAACCAAAAATCTCAGTCTGGCCCCATTTTCCGGGTGAGGTAAAAGAAATTCAGTTCTTACCCTATAATTCCTTTCTTTCTTTCTTTATGTTGTTTTTGCTGTTGTCTTGAGGTGTTTAAAATTTATAGCTCAGTTTGAGTGAAAGACGTATGTTAAATTGCTGGTGATTGATATGGTTTCTTTATCGTGACTTGAAGTTTTGCTTCTCCTCTCTCTTATTTTTAAAGAATTTATTCAATCCTTTATCTATTCAAAACTGAAGTAAACAAAACTTAGTGCCTAGGAAGGGAGGAAAATAACACATGTAGCCTGAATCACAATACAAAAGGCAGATTCATGTTTGTGCTTGCTTCTTCTCTGACCTGTTAGGGCTAAAAACAACAGAACCAACTATGGATAACTCAGGAAGAGCAGGAACTGACTAAAGGTGATCTCTAGGAAAACTGAAGAACCACGCCTCAAAAATGGGCAAAACCCAAATCTACCCATGAACCCTAGCCAGGACCTGCCTCAGAAACAGTCTGGCTGATAACCCCCTGTTAGGCCTCTAGGAGACATGTGACTCCATTTTTGTGAAGTATCACAACGATTTCCACATTTCTGTGACACTTCCTCCAGATTCAAAGAATTGGGCTAACCCAGATTATTTTTCTCTTGGGAAGAGGGAATACTGGGTCATCCTTTCAGGTGGAAGACAGGATCCTTCATCCCACTAGGACTCCTTCACCAGGAAAGACTCACAAGTGGCATGGAGATTTGGAAGCGGACAACCAAAGCAATGACCCAAGTTCACTATAACCTACCCTTTTTATAAGCCCAATATCCACATGCACTTCCTATAGTTAATACTTCCCAGGAGGTGGGAGACCCACTCCTCCCGATCTACATTGTCTGGCAGCAATCCTACTTCCCTTGGAGGAAGGAAGGATCAATGACCCAGCCAATGTTCTAACTCCCCTTTTTTCCTCTTTGCTTGATGACACAAGGAGACACAACATCAGGTAGTTATATGAGCTTTCATTTCAATATATCTCCTGGTGGAGGCTTTCTACTCATGGGCACTAAAACCTCTAAACCAGCAAATAACAGATACATGGGAATAGGAAGCAAACACATTTGTAAATGGGTCACTGGGTACAATTTTGCCCACTTTCATTTCCTGATTCTTAGCTCTGTGCATTTTTTAAAGTCATCTCTACACCCACCATGGGGCTTGAACTCATGACCCCATGATCAAACTTACAACCCCAAGATCATGCTCAAGACTTACAACTTCTACCAACTGAACCAGCCAACAGCCCTTAAATTCACAATTTTTATGTTAGCGGAATCAAGGAAAGAAAAAACAATCCAGGATAAGCATTTATTCTGATAAGGAAAACATAGAGGCACCCTTCTGATGATGGAAGGGGTCCAGTGTAATTAGGCTGTCACCAGGTAGCTGGCTGGTCTCCCCAGTGAACAGAAGCATAACAGAGCTGGAGTGCTGGATTGGGCTTGCAGCAGTGGTGTGTAAGAAGAAGTTCATATTGTCGAGACCATCCATTCATGACCTTCATTTGCCTGCCACCATGACCTTTATTCCTGAGCCCTGGGGTGATGGAGAAGGAAGCTCCCTGACATCCACCTGGTGGTCATCTCATCATCTCACCCACCTGCTTAAAAGCCTTTTGTGAAATGGAGGCCTTTTGATAAGAATTTACATGCAACACAAACCTACCACCCAGAAACACTCCTTCCCTGGGTTGTTGGATGGGATCAATGAGCCAATAAATGTGAAATGTGTGGCACATGGTTTGTGCTGGATAAATGGCACTTACTACCACTAAAAACCAGAATATGTAAAGTGTACAAATATTCCTTGAAACTGTTGAAAAAATATAGTAGAGAGAAATATAAACTATACCATTTATATAGTGCATAAAACAGCATTCAAAACCGGCTCTAGAACACAAAGAAACTGTGTTTCTTTTCTGGGAAAATTTCTACAAACTTTGATCCAATCCAATAGCAGTTACTTTAATAATAATTTTGAAAAAGTATTTTCATTTTAAAAACAAAATCCCAATGTGAAGTTTAGGTGCTATGGCTGGTCAGAATTTAAAAAAAAAAAGTTTTAAAATTTATTTTGAGACAGACAGTGGAGGGTGGGGCAGAGAGAATCCCCAACAGCCACTGAGCTGACAGCACAGAGCCCAATGCCGGCCTGATCTCACAGACCTGGAGATCACGACCTGAGACTAAATCCAGAGTCTGACGCTTAACCTACTGAGTCACCCAGGTGCCCCTGCTCAGAAGTTTCTGATTGTATAATATTCATGAGTATATGTAAATTATAGTAAGGCTTATTCATGTGATACGGAAAACCACAAAGAGGAAACGATTAACAGATTTTGTTTAAAGGAAATTGTTTGGTAAGTTAATAATTTACTTTTATATGACTCTTTTCTCCCTAATGTTCTAAAACTGGTGGTAGGCAACAACTGTGGTCACCACTTTACAAAATAGGCAATACATTTCATTAATAATCCAATTGATATGTATTGCCCGGGACATTGTGTGGGCTGTGGGCCCAGAGAGAAGAGAAGTTTGCTCTCGCTGCCGGACAGCTGCAGCCAGTGTGGGAGAGACACAATGTGATGCGGACAGTGCACCTATACAGAATAATACAAGAAAATAAAGAGCACCGAGATACCCGCACACATTATACGACGGGTGAGTATTCACGATGTTCTTCTCCTTAGCCTTTAGGAAATAGCCTGTGTGTGAAGGGGGAGGGTAGTGTGGGTGGAGGCTGAGCCCTGGACACAGCATAGCTCACTGGAGGTAGAGAGCAGGTCAGCTTGAAGGAGAGGGTCGACTGAGCCCCTTGAGCAGTAGCAGGAAATGAAAGGAATGAGGCAGGATGAAGGTCTTAAGGTCACACTATATGTCAAGGACAGAGCTGGTCAAAAAAAACTAGAAGTCAACACTCCCAGGATCCTAACATTACGGGGAGACCTGCTTCCTTGATATCTCATAAATCACAGAGTTTCCTAGATAATAAACCCATGTAATTCCCCTCTTTGGGAGCTATCACTAAACTAGTGTGTTTTCCCAGAGTTTCCTAGCCTTATCACAGATACAGGAGGTGGGCACCTAACTGACGCTCACTAACTACAACCAGATGAAACGTTGTCAGTTGGAAAACGCATGACAGTCTGCAGTGCACGTCTTCAGCATTACGAATCTGTCCCCAGGAGACATCTCAGTCTTTACATCTTCTTCCTAACACTGGCTGGCCACTTCAGGCCAGGTCACTTTCCACACTCTGCACGCATGTGTATGAGTGTGTATGAACGTGTGTGTGTGTGCACTACATTTGCCTTGAACGCTCAAGGTTCGTAGGTTTTAACTCCTCCACATCCATTATCATTGCAGCAGCCATATAATTGGTTCCCAATAAACACTTGCTCACCATTTGGGAAAAATTTATGGGTAAAGATACCCTTTTAGTGCTATTCCTTTGTTCTCTACTTTTAGGTGACCTTCAGTGAAATCTCTTGCTCTCGTGTTAATATTCCCAGTACTTTCTGTTCAGCCTAGAAAGAGCCCACGAGTTGTCTCCCACACAAACCAGCCATGCAGCACAAGTTTGACTTCTAAGAGTTTGTGGCTGCCTTTGAAGTGTGATTTGAGAGGCTAGGCACTTCTGCCTCCCTCCACTGATGCCTAAAATGTAACCGACAGAGATTATTCACCTGCACTCAGTATGTCATTTTCCCAATACCCTTTGTTAAGGCTTTTCCCTGAGCAGCAAAGAATACTGTGAGGAAGTCGGATGAGTCCTTCAGGAAGCTTTGAGATCTGTGAGTCCTCGGGCAAGTCACCCAAACTCTACTGCTTTGAACACGGAATACCACCCCAGCCGCGCAAAACTATCTGGGAAGCAGAGGAAGTAAGTCAGGAAAGTAGTTGGCACCGTGCTTAGCACAAAGTCAAGTCTCCAGCGGAAACTGCTTTCTTCATAACTTCCTCAGTTTGTCATCTGTAAAATGGAGCGCACACCTGCCTACCTTACACGGGTGACCTAGGAATCTGCCTCCACGCCTGCCCCATTCAGGGTCAGCTTCTTTCAGCATCATGGCTTTCAAGCATTCTGAATCTCAACCCACACTGAGAAATATGCCTCATATGCACACCCCCAGTCTTGACTGACTCCCTATCCCAAGGATTGCTCCTCCTTGCCAAAGTACCTGAATACTCCATCTCCCCACTCCCCCACCCCACCTCGTAGAAAACCCCACCCCTGACCAGAGGCTTGATCTCCTCCCCGGAAGGAACAGCCCCTCCCTCCTGAGTACAGGTCCACGCAGTGTGTTCATGTGATGTCATGTGACAGTCAGTGACTTCATCCCACAAGTCCTACTCATGTGTTGGAGGCTATTCTGGGCTCTAAGTCTTGCAGTGAAGTCCAAGGGGAGAGGGAGGTGTTGTCAGCCTCTGAGTCAGGGGACCGTTTCCAGTCCTGCTGTCGGTGTGAGTACACACACACGTCTCTCCACTCGCCAGCAGGTTACGGATGCACCAAACACACAGTTACTGCTTGAGGACAAGCCCTTCATAGAGGCAATTTAGCTTAAATGTCAGGTGGCACATCTCTCCTCAGCGCCAGCCTGGTCACATGATCATGGCAGGCAGTGTTTAGTTCCTTTTCTTCATCACCTGCACACCCCCTCGCCCTTTCCCCTTCAGAGCATCTGGTAACAAGACACAGGCCCTGGGCTAGGCCACGCATCCCACATACGCATCCCACATACACCTCCCTCGGCGGTGCAAAAAAAAAAAAATGCTTAAAGCCTCTGGCTCTCCTCAGACTCTAATAAACTCTTAGGCAAGAGCCCTCCCTCTCCATGGTTGCTATCTGCAAGAATAAAAGGGAAGGCTTATTTTTGAGCTATGGGAGATTTTTATAACAATGCAATGAAATAATAACATTTAAAAATTACCCTCATTATTGAAATACACTTTATATAATTATACCATAGTTCCCCACACCTTAATATATGTGAAATTACCAGGAAATTTGCAACCCCAGATTATTTTTCAATTTTTTTCATGTTTATTTAATTTTGAGAGAAAGAGGGGCACCTAGGTGGCTCAGTCGGTTAAGCCTCCGACTTTGGCTCAGGTCATGATCTCACGTTCGTGGGTTCAAGCCCCACATTGGGCTCTGTGCTGACAGCTCAGAGCCTGGAGCCTTCTTCCGATTCTGTGTCTCCCTCTCTCTCTATCCCTCCCTGCTCATGCTCTGTCTCTATCTCAAAAATAAAATAAAAAACATATTAAAAAATTTTGAGAGGAAGAAACAGAGACAGAGAGACACAGAGAGACAGAGCACTTGAGAGAGTCAGAGAGAGAGGGAGACGCAGAATCTGAAGCAGGTTTCAGGCTCTGAGCTGTCAGCACAGAGCCTGATGTGGGGCTCGAACTCATGAACTGCAAGATCATGCCCTGTGCCAAAGTTGGATGCTTAACCAACTGAGCCACCCAGTTGCCCTGCAACCAGAGATTTTAGAGAAAGAAAGACCAGGAGCGGCAGGAAGGCAGAGAGCGGTGAGGAGGCTGTAAAAATCAAGTAGGGCATTGGAAAGTAAACACACACATTGAAACGGGATGATTTTGAGCCTCAGTTCTAGAACCCAGAAACATATCTAAAATCCCTACCAACCTACCAAAAACACTGCTTCACAGATCCTACAAGATCATTCTTTCTGTTTATTGAGACCCTCCTAAGCCCCTCCAACCAGGCACTGAGCTAAATCCTGGGGTCTCAAAGACACAGCCCCTGGCCTCAGAGAGTTTACTATTTAATGGAGAAGAGAAACACAAACAGTAACAATATGGTAGTATATGTCTAGTGATATAATTTTTCACAGTGGAGAGGGTATCACTCCTGAGGGTGAGCGAGTCAAGGGAGCCCCCCTAACTAAGGCATTTGGAGTAGAATGCTGAATGGCGGATAAGTGGTCCATTGGACAAGGTGATGATGGGAGAGAGCCTTCAGGGCATTACACCCCAGGCAAGGACACAGTCTATTATGGAAGTGCTCAGTCTTATGGAGAGCAGGGGGATAAGGGAAGACAAGTGGGCAGGGAACCTCTTCTGTGCCATGGGTGGGGGCTTAGGTTTCTTTCTTGGGAGAGAGCAATTGTGCAAGATTTTAAACAAGGTGGTAATGGTGTCAGATTTGCATTTTTGAAAGACCCTTATGACATATATATGGAAGAGATGGCATAAAAGGGAGGCAGTAACTGCTATTAAGCAAACCATATCTGTGCCCAAATGAACCAATACGGGACATGTCAGAGCTGTGGTTAACCTCCGCATGAAAGGAAATAATGCTGGGGAAATCATGAGGTAGAAGTAATGGAGGATTGGAATGATGGGAGAGAAAAGGCCGGCCAATTCCCATGTGTATCGCTCAGCACCTACTAAAGCACGTAGCAGTTTGCGGTGATGCAGATTCGTGAAAGGGGTTTTTTAGGGGATGGTGAAGAACTAGGTGTTGTGTGCTTAAAGGGGAGAACCACAGTGAATGTGATTTTGAGTAATGCATAGGAGCTAGGTAGGCAGAAGAAAGAAATGATCCCTGTAAAATTCATACTAACAAACCCTTTGGGACGAAAGGGCGCCTGGGTGGCTCAGTCGGTTAAGTGGCCAACTTTGGCTCAGGTCATGATCACATGGTTTGTGGGTTCAAGCCTCATATTGGGCTCTGTGCTGACAGCTCAGAGCCTGGAGCCTGCTTTGGATTCTGTGTCTCCCTCTCTTTCTGCCCCTTCCCCACACTGTCTCTGTCTCTCTCAAAAAAAATAAAATAAAAAAGACCAAAAAAATTTCTAAAAAAAACCTTTTTTGAACAAATTCATGCCGGACTCAGGACTGGCTTCACGGCATGGTCTCCAGGGAGCCCGTGCTAGGAGTCTCAGGTGTGGCCTTTCAGGTGCGCGGTAACTTGGGCTCCCGCGCCTCACGGAGCCCCATTTCCCGAGAACTGGGGCCAGAATGCCTAGTTTCAACCATACCAAGCTCTGAGAGAAGTAAGAGTACTCTCTTCCCGCGTTGTGAGGCAAAGCTCACCTCTCTTGGAGGGGAAGACCTGTGGCTCTCAGTGGGAAGCCACCGCTGGAAGGCCTCCTGGGCCGCCCACCTCTGACTTCGATAGCTGTTTGTCCTCACCTGTGTCTGGTGGGCCTAGCTCATGGCATTGTAATCCTTTATTTACTTGACAAACAATTTGTCTTCTTTACTAGACAATGAGCTTCCTCCATACGGAACTAGACTTAGGCATCCTGGCATCTCCTCCAGTGCCCGCAACCCAGCATGTGTTAAGACAGTGGATCAAGATTAGAAATAAATGAATGTGTGTCGCCTGCCCTAGTTCAGCCACCATCGCCTCTTCCCTAGATTAAGGCAACGACCTGGATCAGAGCTCATCTCTGCTCTGGCCTCCCTCCCTACTGCTTGCCCCGTGAAAGAGAGACCTGTGGGGCCTTTCTCATACACACATCCTATCCCACCCCTCCCCTGCCCCAAACCCTTTGAATGTTCACAATTGTTCTTGGAATGACTTCCAAACTTTTTAACCCACTCAACAAGCCCGATGTGATCTGGCCAGCTTTTCTGTCAGACCCACTCTGGTCCTAGTGAATGCCTTTAGGTCACCAGTGTGTCCTGCTGTCTTTATTGCCCCTGCTCCTTCCCATATGCTGGCCACATCCTTAAATTCTCCTCCCCCTAGAAAATTCCTACAGGCCTAACTTACTTTCTTCCTATTGCCTTCACGAGAAACTCCCTAGAGAAAGTTAGATACCCTCTGCTCACTTTTCACAGTGCTCTGTGGGTCCCCTGACCAAGCACTTGTTACTCTGGATTACAACTGCCTGCTGACTCATCTGTGTCCTCTATTCAGCTGCAGAGTCCGCAGGAGTTGGGAACTTGTCTGTCTTGTTCTCCATAAAAGCCCCAGAGCCTAGCACAATGCCTGGTACTCAGTGTACTAACTGTGCAATAAACAAATGGATTTTGGAAGATGCAAAAGAAAGTGAAAGCTGCCAGCAGAAAAGCAATTGAAGTAGGAGGGGTAAATGTGAGAACAAAAGAGAAATACAAGGATATAATCTAGAGTCTGTGAGTAAATGAAATGAGGGTACAGGTGAAAGGCAGTAGGTCCAAGGGAGAATTCGGAGTTTGTTTAGGCACATTGAACTTCAGGTTCCTGTGGCATATTGGAGTAGAAATGATTAATAGCGAATTGGAGATCAATGTCAGGAGAGAGGACTAGGTGAAACCAGGGCCTTAAGAGTCATAGGAGCAGAGGATGAAGTGAGGATATGCAGAGTAGGGGTGGACCCTGCTCAGGAGGGGATATGAGGGGCGAGTGTGAAGGAGGCAGAGAGGGGGAAGGATCAGAGCACCCAGGAAGGGTAATTTCAGGGCAGTGAGGTTTGGGGCAGGTTGATAGGAAAGCTGCGATGGAGGGTAGAAACTTCAGGGACAGGATGAGTGTAGGAGCAAGACCCTAAGTGGGTGGGAGGGGCTGGTGAATGGCACAGGGGGCAAAGTTAGCTCTGGAACTGAGTAAGGATGCACTTTCTTTCTCTGAGTAAGGCAGAGAGAAGGAACCAATGAAGACAAAGATATCACAAATGTCGCAGGGACGAAAGCTGAGAGAGTTCCTGCCAGACAGACCACCTCTCTTTCCTCTGTGAAATTGAAGATTATTTCAGATAAGAGCCTGAGAGTTTAGTTCTCCTCCTATCAGGAACAGCCATGTGGCCTTGGGCTGTTCATGGAATCAATCTCCCCAGGCCTCATAATGATTTGAAAACAACCCCATCTCTCCTGATGATTCAACAGCCTCCTTTATGGAGACTCTTCGTTTCCATAAAAACCTTTATTTGCCACACAACACATATCTCAGCTAAGCTGTCTAAACCTTGAAGGGAGTGCCTTTTTGTTGAAGCAGAGTGAGTTCAAAGGGACAATAAAAAAGGACCACAGGGGGAAGAAAACAAGGGGCACAAAAATTTGCCAGTCTCTAGCCCTGATATTTGGAGTAGGGTTTAACTCTCATACTAGTATATAGCATCAGAAGGTAAGTACTGACTATATAAGTTATTAATTCTTATTATCTCTCTAGTAAGGAACTCTACATATGGTATAAACACTGCTTTGGCTAAATTGAATAATTTATTAATTTGCCCAACAAAAATTTATTGAGCACCTGCTCTGTGCAAGGAAAGGGGTCTATAGAGATGCATAAAAAAACCAACCTGCATTACCAAGCCAAGCTAGGATATTAGAGTGTAGCGCTGTTCAGTAGAAATAGACTGTGAACCACATATGCAATTTATTTATTTATTTTTATAAAATATTTTATTTTTAAGTAATCTCTACATCCAAAGAGGGGCTCGAACTTACAATCCCGAGATCAAGAGTTACACACTCTACTGATTGAGTCAGCCAGGTGCCTCACATGTGCAATTTAAAGTTTTCTACAAGCCACGTTAAAGAAAGAAGCAGTTGAAATTAATTTTAATGTCTCTTGAAACCCAGTATATCCAAAATGTTACCGTTTCCACATATAGTAAATATTTCAAAATTATCAATAGATATTTCATGTTCTTGTTTTTCACAGCCCTGCAGTCTTGATGTATTTTACTCCTACAGCACATCTTAACTTGTTCTATCCACAGCGCAGGTGGCTCCTGGCTATTGTACTGGCAGCGCAGTTTCAGCACCTCTAAATTTTAAGGTGAATGTCAATGGGGCTTCTGGCTCACCCCTGTACCCTTGGTGCCTGTCAGAGGCTGGATAAATCAGGGGTGTGCCTGGCGGGCATGTGTTTGTTCTGAGTCACTCATGACCAAGGGGGAAGGCTGGCCTCATCTTTACCCCATTCCACAATCACCCCATCCCCTTTTGCAGCCAGAGGCAGAGCCATAAGCTGTCCAATCTCAACAAGCAATCACTGAACCAAACTTCCTCCCCAGGGGACAAAAGCAAAGATAGTTACTGTCTTTCTTCTGGGGGCCCACATGGTCACCACAAAGTGGTGAGGCTGTTTGTTCCATGCCTAGCAAGTTCAGTTACAAACGGCTCGCAGCTGTGAGATTGTTTTCAGGCCTCCTCTGGTCTCATGGCTGGCCACCTTATATGCCTTACTGCGACTATTTACTCACAGTGCTGGACCTCTGGGACTTTCTTTTTATTTGCCCAGCATCCTTTCTTTTGCGGAACGGCTCTACTCCACTACCCCCCATTTCATCTCATTTTAGTGGGGCCGTCAATCTTAGGGGTCTTTTTCTTACTCCTACCATGCATGTGGGCACTTCACCCATCCCAAGCTCATAAGATATTCTCTCCTTGAAATATTTTTTTAAATTTGTTTTTGACAGAGAGTGAGCAGGGGAGGGGCAGAGAGAGATGGAAACATAGAATCTGAAGCAGGCTCCAGGCTCTGAGCTGTCAGCACAGAGCCTGACGCAGGCTTGAACCCACGAACTATGAGATCATGACCCAAGCCGAAGCCGGCTGCTCAACTGACTAAGCCACCCAGGTGCCCCTCTCTCCTTGAAATTTAAATACTGGGGCACCTGGGTGACTCAGTCAGTTAAACATCAGACTCTTGGTTTCGGCTCAGGTCATGATCTCACAGTCATGGGATGGAGCCCCAAATAGGGCTCCCTCACTGGGTGTGGAGCCTGCTTAAGATTCTCTTTCCTTCTCTCTTTGTCCTTAGCTCTGTGCATTTTCTCTCTTCTCTCTCTCTCAAAATAACATAAATAAACTTTAAAAAAAAGATTAAAAAAAGAGAAATTTAAATATTGAGCAGAAACAAAGCAGCTGAAGGCAAGTTGGAACCAGAGACTACAATCTACCCAAGTGCCCAATTCCTGTCCTTTCGAAGCCTGGTGGTTAAATTCTTCCTTTGATTCTGGGAGCTTGTCCTTCTATCACCTCTGTCTTCCCTCCAGTTTTCTCTCCCTCAGATTAACCAGAATCCACTTATGTTACTTATAACCAAAGAAGCCTGATAAAAAATTTAAGACAAAATTTTTTTTGAAGTTTATTTTGAGGGGAGAGGGGCAGAGAGAGAGAGAGGGAGAGAGGGAGGGAGAGAAAATCCTAAGCAGGCTCCTTAGTGTCAGCACAGAGCTTGACTTAGGGCTCCATCTCACTAATTGTGAGATCATGACTTGGGCCGAGATCAAGAGTCAAAGGCTTAACTGACTGAGCCACCCAGGTGCCCCCTAATACGAAAATTTTAACTGCAGTTCTGCAAATAAGCTAAAAGTAAAGACAGAATATATACATATATATTTGACTTCTGTCATATATATGCACATATATGTGTGCATTTATAATTTTCCTTTTTAAACTATGTAAATATAAGCTTTTTGAGGTTTGCAACTAGGTTTGTTTGGTTTTATTTTTTGAAACAAGGATCATTGGAAGTTTCCTATGCCTTACCATATTCTAAAATCAGTATGTATCCAGGTGAAATCACACCACCTGCCACCTCCGGGCTTAGCAGCCAAGTGGCCAGTGGGATATTAGAATGAAGTGGCCCACCTTGACTCTCAGCCTCTGGTGGAGAGGCTGCCCTTCAGACTACTTCTTACAACAGCTTACTCTTGGTGTTCATCAGCTATTTTCTTCGTCTAGAGGGACTGAATTCTAAATATCTTATTCACCCAGCTTCAGCAAAAACAAATGGATGATGAGATGAATAGCATACTTCTAGAATAAAAATACCTTGCAAGAATATTCTTAGGTTGTCAGGCAGGCTTAGTCTGTGGAATGACTCTTGATCTCAGGGTTGTGAGTTCAAGCCCCACATTGGCTGTAGAGATTGCTTAAAAATAAAATATTTAAAAAAAAGAATGTTCTTTGTGCTCCAAATCATTGTGCAGTGTAAACCCTGGGAACACATGGATTAGTTTTGCTTCAGAGGTAGTGTGTTTCCTGAGCTGGGAAAAGGTAAATAACACTCTTTATCTTTTTTTTTTAATGTCCTTATTTATTTTTGAGAGAGAGAGAGAGAGCATAAGCGGGGGAAAGGCAGAGAAAAAGGGGGACACAGATTCTGAGCTGTCAGCACAGAGCCCGGGGTGGGGATTGAACCCACGAATCGCGAGATCATGACTTAAGCCGAATCAGATTCTTAACCAAGTAAGCCACCTGGGTGCCCCAAATAACACTTTTTATCTTAAGTGTTACATTTAATTGAGAGTATGATGAAGGATTACACAAACTAAAATTCTGTTTATTTAACCCACTCCCCTACATATTAAGTATACATAAATATATTTGTGTATATTTATACATAAGATATTTGGAAAGAGCAGAAGAAAGGGGAAATATTATGTTAATAATCAGATACTACACATTACTTTGTAGAAATATGTATCTATATAAATTTTGGTCTGTGACACTTTGGTCAATGACATAAAAACAACAAAAAGTCTGAGAATCTAAGAGAATAATAGCCCTTCTCAAGTATGGAAGCACATGCTAACAATGTAGGAGACATACCACTTGACTGTATAATTAACTTTCACACAGAAAGCCAGAAAGTAGATTTAATCATAAGGAGATGAGATGCATTAAAATTTTTTTTAAATGTTTATTTATTTTGGAGGGTGGGGAGGGCAGAGGGAGAGGCAGACACAGAATCTGAAGCAGTCTCCAGGCTCTGAGCTGTCAGCACAGAGCCTGACGCAGGGCTCAAACTCATGAACTGCAAGATTATGACCTGAGCCGAAGTCAGGCGCACAACTGACTGAGCCACCCAGATACCCCAGAGATGAGCTGCATTTTAAAGTTTGATGACAAGTTGGGAATCATAAGAACTGATTTTTTTCCTGGTTTATGTGCTACCGTTTACCAGCTGAGAACCCTTGGTAATGGTACTAAACCTCTTTATGCCCAACCAGCAAACAGAAGCAATGTGTGGATTCAGGTCTGTGCTCGTGCTGCAGCCTAAGTAAGTAAGAACACGGGCGCCCCGAGTCAGCCTGTCTGCATGTCCTGGCTCTGCTCTCTACTTACTTTTTACCCTCTGGGACCTCAGTGTCTTCAGCTGTCAGATGGGGAGGTAATATCTCCTAGCATTGTCGGGATTATTAAATAATTAAGGCACCTAGCACGGTGTTCATGCTTAATAAATGCTAGTTCCTTTCCCTTTTTATTTTTTGGTGAAAATGTGCATGTTTTACTTTATGCAACTTGATTTAAAAATACAAAAGGAATAAATCTATAAAAGGCAAGACTTCAGGAATAAATCAAGGAGAGCCGGGGAATGTAATTCAGACCTGGCCCTCAGGGGATTCTCGCTTCAGCGGCCCCCTTCTAGGAAGTTATTGCTAGTGAATCCAGTAGAACCCAGGTGACCTGTCTCCAACATTTAGGACACACAGAAAAGACAGTTAAACAGCAGAGACATTGTGCTGCAAAACAAATACAAAAAACACAGCATTTGACCCTTGCTGCTGCAACCAGACAACGAAATGAGGGCGAAGCTCTTAGGTGATGGAGAAGATCCTCTTGAAAGCTGAGTGGCCTATAGAAACCCTCACTCTCCACAGCATCATCCCAAATGCATTCGCATCAGAGAATTCTCTAATATTTCTAATAGAAATTAGAAACAGGAACAGCTAGAAATAGAAAAAAAATTGACAAAGGGAAGAAAATCCATAAACAATGATGTCTCTGCAGTTCGTATTAATCCTGAGAAGAAACCAGCCTGGGAGTGCTTGTGGCCAGCACAAACCAGAAAGGCTGAAGGGGCAGCTGAGCCGGACAAGCAAATTACACTGGGCCAGAAACTTAGCCCTAGTGGCCTCTGGTTAAGCGTTTAAAATAACATCCCAGTGAGAAGGGAATGTCACATTTTTACTTCCTATTATTTTTTTATTTGGTTTATTTTTCCAAGAAAATGAATATGGTTAATTTCACAGTAGGGCTTCAACATAAATTCCCTTTGCCTTTCTAAAGTTCTGAATTAAACAACACCCCCCCTCCCCCACTGCTGCAAACTGAACCTTTTAGAATAGTTAAGGAGAGGGTGCCTGGGTGGTTCAGTCAGTTAAGTGTCTGACTTTGGCTCAGGCCATGATCTCACTGCTCATGGGTTCGAGCCCATTGGGCTCTGTGCTGACAGCCCAGAGCCTGGAGCCTGCTTTGGATTCTGTGTCTCCCCCTCTCTCTCTCCCCCTCCCCAATTTGCTCTCTTTCTCAAAAATCAATAAATCTTTAAAAAAGAAAAAAATAGTTAAAGAGAGAGCTGAGTTCCTCTACAAGACATAAGCTCTTGTTGGTTGGACTCCCAGAGCCCAGTGCTGAGCCTGCACATAGTCACTCTCTTAACCTACAACTATTGTAGGAAAGAGATGGACCCTGCCAGGGGTGTGGCAGTGACCATGTGCCCAGAGCAAGCAAGCAGACATGGGCCCTTCCCCGTGTGGAGTCATACCTGTGAGGGTTTCTCTCAGTTTACATGTAGTCTCCTTAACCCGGAGTTAACCGAGGCAAAAAAGGAGGGTAGAGAAAAAAGAGAAAAGAATATTCCGCAGTCCCACTCCCAGCTGAGCCAGCCTGCCTTCTGTGGCCCAAATATCCGCATTGTCTCCACCCCCAGCCCCACGAACCTTTCTCTTCCCAGGCTGACTCTCCTGGTGTGGTAATTTGCTAATGGCTAATCGGAGAACACCAGAGGTGATATTCCTAGGCTCCTACGTAGCAATTTCAGTTTTAGTAGTGGTGTTTGGAGAGACAATGCCTCTGTTACGGGAATTGTGAAAATCCTGGAAATGTTGGAATAATCATCTTCATAATAGAGATGGATTCTTTGCAGTTCTGCCGAAAGATTACAAGGATGGTGTTGTGGAGTGAATTTTCCAAAATTCATGTGTTGAAGCCCTAAGCCTCCACTGTGGCTATTTTGGGGCCTTTAAAAAAGACTTTAAGGAAGTAATTAAGGTTAAATAAAGCCATAAGAGTGACGCCCTAATCCAACAGGAGTCGTGTCCTTAGAAGAAGAGGAAGGGACACCAGGAGTACATGTGCACAGAGAAAAGGCCATGGGAAGACAGAGAAAGGTGGCTGTCTGCAAGCCAAGAGGAGAGGTCTCACAGAAACTAACCTGCTGGCACCTTGATCTTGGACTTTCACCCTCCAGAACTGTGAGAAAATAAATTTCTGTTATTAAACTACCCAATCTGCAGTATTTTGTTGTGTAGCTTAAGCACCACTGACTAATACAGATGGTCAGTGACTCTTGGGGAGATCCCTATCAGTACACAAAGCAGTAGGAAAAATAGTGCCACAGAACAAACGTGAGGCATCTTTCTGGAGCCTCAAATTCACACTACAATTTCTGGGAAACGGGGGCGCCTCGGTGGCTGTCAGTTAAGCGTCTGACTTCGGCTCAGGTCATGATCTTGCAGTTCTTGAATTTGAGCCCCATGTTGGGCTCTGTGCTGATAGCAAGGAGCCTGCTTCGGATTCTTGGTCTCCCTCTCTCTCTGCCCTTCCCTGCTTGCACTCTCCCTCTTTCAAAAATAATTAAATAAACATTAACCAATTTTTCTGGGAAACACTTTCATATTAAAACAAACACAGATATAAGCAAAATTCACTTGGCTTTTTAAGTAAACCATGATGTAGCAAAGGAATTGCCCCTTTCAGCGTGTTCTCTGCTGTATCTGTCTGCATCCAGTCAGAAAAATAGACATTCCAGTGCTAGAAACTGGTTACACAGGTGTTGGAAGAACCAAAAAGTCGACTGAGGGATAATGAGTCAATTGAGAGATGGCAGAAACCATCGCCCCCACAAGGGTTAGAAGGATGCAGTGGCCAGGTGATGTTCCCAGGGATGATCCCTGGTTCCCAGCGAAGGTGTCTGGGTTGGAGGGATACTTGGACCGTGAAGGGAGGCATGTCGAGTTAGAGATGGAGTTTGGAGGAGACTCTGCCTTTGCAGGACGTTGGGACTTTGTAGGAAGAGAAAGAGAAACATTGTGGCTGCTTCTTGCCACCTCCAGGCTTCTGTGAGTGCCTCCCATTGGTTAGAAAGCAAGGGAGCCTGGGAAGTGTAGTTCCCTACCATACAAGGCAGGGCAGGAAGAGAGCAGATCTGACGGCAAACTGGTCGACACATGGCAATAGGTATACTGTGGTGGAAAAATCTGGGAAGCACTAGTTTCAGGAACTTCTCTGAAGCCTAGGGAAAGAATGAGGGGTATTTCATCATCTGCCAGCTGGGTTACTTACCTCTGACATGCAGAAACTTCAACTGGTGAATCTCTCTAGAAGTTGTGTGTGTGCTTGATGTCATGATCAACCTACCACCTCTGCGTTCACACAAAAGCGTGGCTTCTCTGGCTGTGCCTGCTGCTAGCTCCTATTCTCTAGAGTCAGGGCAAAGCAAGGGCACCTTTAAGTTCCTTGGGGATGTCTATGGCAATCAACTGTTCTAATTATCCCTGCATCACAAAACAGATCGGGGCATTGAAAAAGGCATTTGCTAACTCCTGGCGTCTCCCAGGCTTCTCTGGCATGTTGTGCCTCCATGGCTCTGCTGCTGCTGGTCCCTCAGCTGCTCCTGCTTGTCCAAATCCTACTTATTCTTTGAGGCCCCAGCTCTTACCTTTCCCAGGAGTGAATGTGAACCTTTTCTTCCTCTGGGCTTCTTCAGCATGTTGATTTTCCCTCTGCTTGGCCTTCACTTTCACCCTCTATTTTTGGACTGTTGCTGAAAGGCTACATGTAACTGGACTGGGAAACCCTGGAAGTCAAGAACCCTGTCTTTTCATCTTTGTTGCCTTCGCAGTGCTTGGAGCAGTGCCTTGCACTAGCACACACTTTTGTCTGTTGGAATTAAATGAGGGAGAATTTTGTATGACTTTAAAGGTTGGAGTCTGTTATAAACTGAATGTAGCCCACCAAAAAGTCCATGTTGACATCCTAACCTCTGATGTGATGGTATCAGGAGATACTTCGTGAATGGAACTAATGCTCTTACAAAAGAGACTGCAGAGAGCTCTCTCTCCTTCCTACTCAGTGAGGACACAGGGAAAAGATGACTATCTGTGAAGCAGGAAGTGGACTCTCACCGGATACCAAATCCACTGGCAGCTTGATCTGAGACTTCCTAGACTCCAGAACTGTGAGAAATAAATATTTGTTGTTTATGAGCCGTGCAGTCTGTGATATTTTTATTAGAGCATCCTGAACAGACTAAGTCAAGGTCATTTCCCCGTAATCTTGTGCCAAGCTATAAAGACCAGAGTGTCAAATGTACTGCCATGGTGCTGGGTGGCTGCAGGCTTCACAATAACTTGTTGGTGACTACGGAGTTAATTTTTACCTGAGGCAGATCCTTTCCCTCGTTTCAGTTCTTACTCCTCCGGGCTTCCATCCTAGCAAATTAAAAATCACGCTTTTGGTCACAGAAGGAATCTCACTCATTTTTCAGCTTAGGGAAAATGTGACTTACGTGCCTTAGTAACTGAGGGTTCAAAAAGGAAGGTTAAGTTTGCTGAAGTGCTCAGGCCATTGTAGCTAAAAGACAGAATAATTCAGGCAAGAGAACTCTCCTCTGATAGGGAAATCCTTTTCCTGACCTGCTGGGCAAACTTTAGCAAGTCATTTTACCTCTACTTGTCCATCTCTATAAATGAAGAAATTAAACCAAGTACCTTAAAAATCAGTTTCAGATCTAAAAATCTTCTGATTCTGGGGCACCTGGTTGGCTCAGTCAGAACAGCATGTGACTCTGAATCTTGGAGTCATGAGTTTGAGTCCCATGTTGGGTGCAGAGACTACTAAAAAAAATAAAAACTACAAAACTTTAAAAATATTCTGATTCTAAAATTTATCAAGTCTGTAAAACTTTTCTCCCTACCATTATTGAGGTATAATTGACAAATAAAAGTTGTATACATTTAGGGTCTGCCATACCTGTCCATGTGAATTGATTACCATGATCAAATTAATTAAGACAACCATCACTTCGCATTGTTACATTTTCTTGTGTGTGGTGGAAACACTTAAGATCTACTTTTTTAACAAACTTCAAGTGTACAACACAGTGTTTTTAACTATAGTCCCCTTGCAATACCAATATGCCATACCAACTCCTTCTAAGTTGATTTAAGCCAAACTTAATAATTTTTATGATTAAATTGATTTTTAGGTTTGTTCAGTTCAAAGGAGAGCTCTTGCTGAATCACCCCAGAGGCCGCAGTGCACCCTGAGTATTGGGAGGCCTTTCCAGTACCTACCTTGAATCCCTGCTTTCAAGTGCATGGCTTACTTGCTCTCCCAAACCACCCTGCAGTCAGCACGGACATGCTACTTGGAGAGACCAGAAATAGCTAGGGAGAATAACGTGAAGGGGAAATACCCCTTCATTCTGATTTAAGTCTCCTCTCCTCTGGCAGATTGATCTCTTGCCTGTTTCTACCATTTGATCATCTCTTGGAATCTGGTTAATTCTTTCTTTCCTTTCCTTTCTTTCTTTCTTTCTTTCTTTCTTTCTTTCTTTCTTTCTTTCTTTCTTTCTTTCTTTTTCACTTGCTCATATAACACTCTGGTATCATCTTCAAAGACCAAATGTCTGGAAGAAAAACAAGATGATAACTAATAATTTACTGGCCTCTGCTTCTGATTAATAATTTTGGATGCTTTAACCTATAAGGTCTGTTATTAGAAAGCTCAAAGATTTTTTTTCTAATTTTTTTTAATTTTTTTTTTTTTTTGAGAGACAGAGTGAGCAGGGGAGGGTTAGAGAGAGAGGAAGGTACAGAATCAGAAGCAGGCTCCAGGCTCTGAGCTGTCAGCACAGAGCCCCATGCAGGGCTTGAACCCACGAACTGTGAGATCATGACCTGAGCCAAAGCCAGACGCTTAACCAACTGAGCCACCCAGGTGCCCCTAGAAAGCTCAAAGTTTTCATTAGAAAGGCTAAGGAGGGGCACCTGGGTGGCTCAATTGGTTAAGCCTCGGACTTCGGCTCAGGTCAGATTTCACATTCGTGGGTTCGAGCCCCGCGTCAGGCTCTCTGCTGACAGCTAGCTCAGAGCCTGGAGCCTGCTTCCAGTTTTGTGTCTCCTTCTCTCTCTGCGCCTCCCCCTCTCATGCTCTGTCTCTCTCTGTATCAAACATAAATAAAACATTAAAAAATTAAAAAATAAAATAAAAAAAGAAAGGGCAAGGAGACTTGTGTATTAAGAAGGGGTTAGTAGTTACTTTTAATTTTCTCTGTGAACATTCTAAGGTGTAAGGAAAGAAAATATAAATAAAAATAATCAAGAAGTGTCTGCCCCAATGGGTATTTTGTTTGTTTCTATTTTAGGTTGCTTTATTTTTAGAGATTTTTTTAAATAAAAAATGTTTTAACATTTATTTATTTTTTAGAGAGAGAAAGAGAGAGATACAGAGAGAGACAGAGTGTGAGCAGGGGAGGGGCAGAGAGAAAGGGAGACACAGAATCTAAAGCAAGCTCCAGGTTCTAAGCTGTCAGCACAGAGCCTGACAGGGGGCTTGAACTCACAAATCACGAGATCATGACCTGAGCCAAAGTTGGAGGCTTAACGGACTGAGCCACCCAGGTGCCCCTATATTTTTTAATTTTTTAAAAAAGTTTATTTATTTTTGAGAGAGAGAGAGTGCAAGTGGGGGAGGGGCAGAGGTCAAGGAGAGAGAGAATCTCAAGCTGGCTCTGCGCCGTCAGCACAGAGCCCAACTCAAGGCTTGATCCCCAAATCCGTGGGATTATGACCTAAACCAAAATCAAGAGCTTGATGCTCAACTAACTGAGCCACCCAGGCACCCCTTAATTTGTTTTATTTTTATTTTTATTTTTTAAATTTTTTTTAATGTTTTATTTATGTTTGATACAGAGAGAGACAGAGCATGAGAGGGGGAGAGGCAGAGAGAGAAGGAGACACAAAACTGGAAGCAGGCTCCAGGCTCTGAGCTAGCTGTCAGCACGGAGCCTGATGCGGGGCTCGAACCCACGAACGTGAGATGTGACATGAGCCGAAGCCGGACACTTAACCGACTGAGCCACCCAGGCGCCTCTGTTTTATTTTTAAACAAGGTTTTTTTTTTTTAATGTTTTATTTCTTTTGGGTACAGAGATAGAACATGAGAGGGGGAGGGGCAGAGAGAGGGAGGGGCAGAATCTGAAGCAGGCTCCAGGCTCTGAGCTTGCTGTCTGCACAGAGCCTGATGCGGGGCTCGAACCCACAAACGTGAGATCTGACCTGAGCCGAAGCCGGCCACGCAACCGACTGAGCCACCCAGGCGCCCCTCTGTTTTATTTTTAAATCAAAGAACAATTCCCAGGTGACAGTTCCAATACTCCCTTTTAAGAGTTACCTTAAATAGCAAAGGAACCACCAAACTCACATAGCATAGGAAGTTGATTTGAGATAAATTGTCTTTGTTTATTGACCTGGAAAATATATCAGAAATCTTAATGGAGAATAAAGTGGGTGCTTTTCTAATGCTTTGTCTGTGGTGTTCCAGAAACCAGCACTGGAAAGAATATTGGTAGCCTGTGAAGCCTTTCAGAAGTAGGGAGCCCTAATGTTTGCTGATGAACCAAACCCGAAATGGTTTCTTAAGGATCTGTTTCCTGGCTTCTCTCCTCTACAGTCAGCCACAAGGATGTGGCTATGGCTGTTCACTAGGACTAACCAAACTTGCCCTTTCCTCTGGAGTCAGATTGCCTGATTTGAGTCCTGGGTCCACCCTGGGTGGTGACTTATTCTTTCCTCCTATTTCTTCTATCATGTATCAACATTTACAATAGACTGCCCTGATAGATGAGACCAACAGGGGACTTTTCACAGCCTGTGCTATTAAATCACTTTCTTGTCAATTTTGTCAGGTCATGGGGTGCATCAGCTATCTATTGCTGTGTAACAAATTACCCAAAACTTATCTGCATAGGACAATAAATGTTTATTTTCTCACAGTTTCTAAGAGGTAGGAACCAAGATGTGGCCTAGATGGTGATTCTGGCTCAAGATTGCTCATTAGTTTTAGTCAAGATGTGAGCTTGTAATCTAATCTTAGAAGTGCCATCCCACCATTTTTGCCTCTCTCATGGATGAAGGATTGGAGCCCAGAAAGGGGAGGTAAATTTACCTAATTGTCTCCATCTTGTCCTTGCAGGTTTAGCCTGACAAACTTTTTGGAGAGTGTTCTGCAGGGTAGAGGTAAGATTTCAGGAGATTGACATAGATTCCTTACGCTCAGACGTGCTGGCTTACGTCAACAGTGCTAAGGCAGTGTGGCATTGTGGAAAGAGTGGGTCCTTTAGATGCAAATAGGAATGGGTTCAAATCCAGCTTCTACCATTTATCTGTGTGACCATAGTTACCTCACTTATACATAAAAGACTACATTATAGTGCTGTTGACATGTATAAATGAGATCCAAAATAGTGGCAGAAAATATCAGACCTAGTGCTACAGTTTCTTTCTTGAAAGTCTCTTTCAGATTTGTTCTTCCTGTTCTTTTAGCCATGGACACTCGTGTAGTCTTGTCCTCACCAGCTCATGCACAAGTCCCTGACACAGTCTTCCAAGTGATCTGTTGGCTTTGTGTTGGCTCTGCACCCTTATACTTTTTCTTTCTCTTTCCTTCTCTGCACTGTCTTCTCCTTTTTTTCAGCTTTGCTTTGTCCCACTGGGCCCATGTTCCTTTGACACTTTCTCCTTTCACCAAGACATTTTCTGTTCTTATACTGCCTCCCAGTTGCCTGTGGCATTAAGTATAATTCCTCTGCCTACCCACCTGTCAAGGCTTCTCATGGGCCTCACTCTCCTCCTTGACGATCCCCAGGGCCCACACCATTTTCCATTCAGGGTTGCCTCTTCACTGCTCTTCCACTCCTGGACTCTTGCTTATTATTTCTCCAGGCCACAATGACCCCCCCGCCCCCACTGATGAAAATCATGTCCCTATTTTAATGCCCAGGCCAAAGAGTACTTGCCACAAGGCTTCTTCTACTACTCTAGCTTGACTCAATTCAACCTCTATTTATTGAGCAACTGTTATGTGCAAGGAACTGTGATAGGAGAGTCATACAGCTAGACAAAATACATAGCATGTGTCTTTCTAAGGAAAAAAACATTTAAAAAGTGGCATTTAATCTGGGATTGGAAGGAGGGTCAGGATTTTTCTAGGGTGACATAAATAAGATAGAATGCAGTGGATCTGTTTGGTCGGATTCATGTTTTCAAGATATGCTCCTCCCATCACCAACTGTCCCGCACATAGGGAAGGGTTGCAATGGCCATGTTTGTGTGATGAGACCCTACCCTCCCTGGGCATAGATTACACCTGACACTGGCTGCCATTCAGTTTTCTTATTTGTGAATTTGAAACCAAGGTCCATCGATATTGGTTAGTCTCTACCCTTGCAATTGTAGACTTTGAACTTACAAATGTAGCACAGCAATCCTCTAGCATGTGCCCAATCTGCAAGAGAAGAGGAAAAGGAAATAAATATTCAAAAAAGAATTGGGAACATAGGGCTACAGGGAGGGCCTGCGTTTCCCAGGTCCACGTTCCAGTCTCTCTCCCTTTTTTTTAATGTTTATTTATTTTTGAGAGAGAGACAGAGCATGAGCAGGGGAGGGGCAGACAGAGAGAAAAGGATAGAGAATCCAAAGCAGGCTCCAGGCTCTGAGCTATCAGCACAGCTCAAACCCACAAGCTATGAGGTCATGACCTGAGCTGAAGTCTGACACTCAACCAACTGAGCCACCCAGGCGCCCTTCATTCCAATCTCTTTTGAAGAGATGTTAGACTGTGAGGTTTAATGAGATTTCTTCATATCTTTATAATAAGATTTCACCTTTTAAAAGAATTATCTTTTAAGGTAATCTCTGTACCAGTGTGGGACTCAGAATTCACAACCCTGAGATCAAGAGTCACATGCACCCCCGACTAAGCCAGTCAGCTCCTGCCCCAAGCTTTCACTGTTTTTGCTTGTTTAGATGTTGTAGTTGCTTACAACCAAAAATGTTTAATGAAGACACAGAGGCCTGAACATTGGGATTTATAAAAAGAGGTGGAGTCTGAGATGTCCTCTTCCACCAGAGTCCAAGATGAGGAATATCTGGCCATAGGGCTGGAAGGGTAGGTTATTATAGACACATGTGGAGGGCTTTGAATGCCATATTTAAAAATTGACATTATATTGCTTAAGAACTACTGAGGTTTTGTGTAGAAGTTTTACACAGTTTTAGAGGTGGATTTTAAAAAGTCTAGATGGGGACGCCTGGGTGGTTCAGTTGGTTAAACCTCTGACTTCAGCTCAGGTCATGATCTCACGTTCGTGGGTTCAAGCCCCACATTGGGCTCTGTGCTGACAGCTCAGAGCCTGGAGCCTGCTTCAGATTCTGTGTCTTCCTGTCTCTCTGCCCCTCCCCTTCTCATGCTCTGTCTTTTTCTGTCTCAAAAATAAATAAAACATTAAAAAATTTTTAAAAAATTAAAAAAAATTAAAAGTCTAGATGGGGGCTCCTGGGTGGCTCAGTCAATTAAGCATCCTACTTCAGCTCAGGTCATGATCTCGTGGTTCATGGGTTCAAGCCCCACATCGGGCTCTGTGTTGACAGTTCAGAGCCTGGAGCCTGCTTCAGATTCTGTAACTACCTCTTTCTCTGCCCCTGTCCCGCTTGCTCTCTGTCTCTCAAAAATGAATAAATGTGAAAAAAATTAAAAAATAATAAAAATGGGGGTACCTGGGTGGCTCAGTTAGAGGCCGACTTTGGCTCAGGTCATGATCCCGCAGTTCATGAGTTCGAGCCCTGCATAGGGCTCTGTGCTGACAGCTCAGAACCTGGAGCCTGCTTCAGATTTTGTGTCTCCTTCTCTCTCTTCCCCTGATCACACTCTGTCTGTCTCTCAAAAAAAAAAAAAAGAAAAATTAAGATAATAAAAATAATAAAAAGACTAGATGGAAGCTGTGGTACATGGATTTGAAACCCAGCTGGTGAATGACAATATTTTCTAGCTATGTTTCTAGATCTTGGGCAAATTACTTAATCTCTTAACCTTGGTCCCTGCATTTGTAAAATGCGAATACTGATGTTTGGCTCAAAGGACTTGGGGAGAAATTATATGAAATAAATAATAATAAATTGTCAAATACTATACACTCAAATGATGACTAGTATTATTTTTATCTTTCCTTTCTCTAAATTCCTATGACACTTATTACCAATACTATGCACATTAGCCTTATTTATTTTTAAATTATTTCAAGTATGCTGATTTTGTCTCATAATCAGATCAAAGGCCTCCATGAAATAACAACATCTTAAACTGTTTTATATTTCTCGCAATTCCTGTACGAGCTTCTGGGCCCAGAGCATGAAGAGCTAAATACTGTGATTGATTGCTTGTTGGCAGCAGCCAAACCACTCTGTTCTGGCATTTAGTGGCTGATAAACATTTCCACATGTTGACTCTTCATGAACTGATTGTCTGCATTTGGGGCTTAGCAGAAAAATGACCACATCACTGAAGCCACTTCCCATATTACAAGATTTAATGAGCCAAGGAAATTTAATTATCCTCTAAAGTGTATTTTCTGTTTTAGATTATGACTCGGTGGCAGCAGTTGTTATCACCAAATCTTTGGGAAAAATTATACACAGATACAAGGTAAGCCTGTGATTTCATTCATTCGTTCACATTAAGAATCTACTCTGTGAAAGGTATTGAAGCAGGCAAGTCTAATGCAAAGATGTATACATAAGAGGATCCTTGCCCACAAAATGTTTGCAGTCTATCAGGGGAGTCAAGCCATGGAAATAAATAATTACAATACAGGGCAGTATTTCGTAGGTATAATAAAAATGATAGGAAGCCTGAAAGAGCTTGAGTCAACTGAGAAGTCAGGAAAGGCCTCCTGGAAGAAGTTCACTAGGCTTTGAAGGCTAAGTAGGACACAGGGTTTCAATAGCTGGAGTCGGGTGAAGAGTCATCTGAAGCTGAGCGATGTGAGTCAAGACACAGAGACTGAAGAAGCCAAGGTGGCTGGAATGTGGGGTCTGTGCAGAGGTGTAGGGGAAGAAGGGGGAGACAGTTGGGAGCCAGAGCTAGGAAGACTTTAAATGCTAAGTTATGGATTTGGATTTTATATGCTGGACAAAAGAGAGTTCCTAAAGCTTCCTGAGTAGAGGAATCTTGGGACATTTTTTGTACACTCTGTGATTAATTGATGTTCAGGTAAAAGAAACTCAAGCAATTGGAACAACCCAGTGTGAGGTCAGAAAGGCTGACATTGGGGGGTAGTGCTGGAAATGGAAGGGATATAGGTAACAAAGAATTATAAAGGGCTGAGTAACTATTTGAACATGAAATCTGGGAAGACGTCAAAGATATGTTTTCCTGAGATGATGAGTCTGGGATCTGGGAGTGTTGATTTTCGTACTTTCAAGGCAACCAAGTAAATGTCTGGTTGACACTGGAAATACGGCTGGAGTTCAGGAGGAAAATCAGAACCAGCACAGAGTTCTCCATCCTTCCCATACAATCTTTCCTAGAGGAAGGATTACATACCTAAAAGACAGAAAATGTGTAGAGAAGAAAAAGAGGCAGATTTTGAGTCACATTAGAGGAACTGGAAGAGAAGCCAGAGAAGGAGCCAGAGAAAATTCAGATAAAAACTAATGACAACTAATCAAGTGCCTATTATGTTCCAGGCATTACTGTCAGTATTTAAAATTTATTTGCCCATTTCATTTTCACAATGACTTCATGATGTAAGTACTATCGCTTGAAGACACTGAGAGTCAGAGAGCTTAAGCAACTTGCCTGAGCTCACCCAGCAAGGCTCAGAGTCCAGAGTCAAACCCCAGTAGTGTGACTCCAGCACATGTTCTTTTTTACGTTTTTCATCACAAAAAAAATTCAAATATAATCTCTACACCCAAGTTGGGGCTCAAATTCATAAACCTGAGATCAAAAGTCACGTGCTCATTGGACTGAGCCAGCCAGGCACCCTCCCCAGTGCGAGTTCTTAACTTCAATTGATTTTGCCTTGGAAGTAGTGATGCAGGGTTGTGTCACTGAAAGTAAGGAATATAGGAGTTTCAGGGAGGGGGGTGGTCAACAGTGCCAGTGTTGATGACAGGTCATGAGAATGAGAGTTATTACCATGAAGCAAGACATGGAAGGGGTATTCTAAAATGAGATTCTGATTTCACAATTTCATGTATGTACAAGCACATACTCCATACGGGACTGATACCAGCCCAGCTCCCTTTAACAAGATTGATCAAGAACGACAAGAAGGTTTTCACTCAGGTGATTGTTCTGGAAACAAGGTGGCTAAGTGCATTTGTCACCAGCCTTCTCTGTCATCATCTTAGATCCATTAAGCCCATTCAACCTGCCATTCAGGCGGCTTGAAAAGAATGCAAACCACATCCCAGTTGTCCACCAAGCACCCTTTAATAAGAGGCTGGAGTAACGTAATGAAAGCTTCAGCTCTCTTTGGCTGAGGCCAAAGAAAGGTAGGGAAAGGGATCTTACAATCAAGAGAATTTAAATAGGGCTTAAGTACCCTATTTGAGAGTTCTGAACATTATCCTACAAAGACAACTGAGGACCATTGAGTTTTTAGGTAAATTTATACTGGGGTGCTGGCTTGGATATTGATTCTAGTCAACTACCTCTGTGCAGAATTCAGGTATACCTTCAGTTTGTTGGGCAAACCCCACTTAATGTCCTATAAACTGGTTAAGGATGATTTCTGACCAATGTGAAGCATGTGAGGCCTCTGGTCTATACTTCATTATGACAACTTTTCAACCTTCCCCATCTCAAACTCATATGTAGGATCTCCAGTTCTTCAGGTCCACATACCTATTTGACCTTCTGTATTGTTTACGCCACACCCTATAATAGAGGATGCTGCAGCCATTCCTTTCTTGTTCTTCATTCATTCTAGAACTGTTATGGAGCAGGCACTGTTTTAACTGGATAATAAGAACAATAATCAAATGAATTTGTAGTTTGTCATATGGTGATAAGTGAAATGAAGGAAAATAAGGAAGTGTAAGCAAATGAAGATTGAGGTGAGGCGGTGGTGGCTATTTTAGAAAGTGGGATCAGAGTATGAGGTGACATTTGAGCAATGTATAGGGGGAGAAAGCAGCCTACTGACTGTTACATTGGACTAGAGAAAACATTTGTTGCACAAAAGCTTTATTTAGAGGGAAGATTTTTTTTAATTAAAAAAAAAATTTTTTTAATGTTTTTATTTATTTTTGATACAGAGGGAGACAGATCATGAGACGGGGAGGGTCAGAGAGAGAAGGAGACACAGAACGGGAAGCAGGCTCCAGGCTCTGAGCTAGCTGTCAGCACAGAGTCTGATGCGGGGCTGGAACCCATGAACGTGAGATCTGACCTGAGCCGAAGTCAGAGGCTTAACCAACTGAGCCACCCAGGCGCCCCTAGAAGGAAGATTATTATAACTAGATGAACCCAATATTTTTACATGGGACATAAATGAACATGGTTCTGAAAAGGGTTTGTTGTTGTTGTTTAAAATAACTTTTTAAAAAAACGTTTATTTATTTTTGAGAGACAGAGAGACGGAGCGTGAACAGGGGAGGGGCAGAGAGAGAAAGAGACACAGAATCCAAAGCAGGCTCCAGCCTCTGAGCTAGCTGTCAGCACAGAGCCTGATGCGGGGCTCGAACTCATGAACCCGGTGATCATGACCTGAGCCAAAGTTGGACACTCAACCAACTGAGCCACCCAGACGCCCCTCGTTGATGTTTAAAGATTTTATTTTGGGGCACCTGGGTGGCTCCATCTGTTAAGCATCTAAATCTTGATTTGGGCTCAGGTCATGATCTCAAGGTCCTGGAATAGAATCCACAAGGGTTCCACAGCTGGGTGTAGATCCTACTTAAGATTCTCTTACTCTCTCTTCCTCTGCCCCTCCCTGACTCACACGAGAGGACTCTCTCTTGAAAAAGAAAAGAAAGATTTTATTTTTAAGTAAGCTCTATAGTGAATGTGGGGCTCAAACTCACAACCCTAAGATCTAGAGTCACATGCTCTACAACTGAGCCAGCCAGGAGCCCCTGAAAATGATTTATTATACTTTTATATAGAACTTTGCTTTGTAGCAATAATCATTATGATGAACTAAACAATTATAGTTCAAGTTTTGTACACTTCAGGGGCGCCTGGGTGGCTCAGTTGGTTAAGCCTCCGACTTCGGCTCAGGTCAGATCTCATGTTTGTGGGTTCGAGCCCCGCGTCAGGCTCTGTGCTGACAGCTAACTCAGAGCCTGGAGCCTGCTTCTGGTTCTGGGTCTCCTTCTCTCTCTGCCCCTCTCCCTCTCATGCTCTGTCTCTCTCTGTATCAAAAATAAAATAAAACATTAAAAAAATTTTTTAAAAAGTTTTGTACACTTCATTACCTGTAAATTCCATTATAATTTTCTGCCTTTCTTATATAAATAATTATTTCAAGTAGGCAATACATTTATAAGATTTAAAAATTAGAAAGTATAAATAGGTACACAATGAAAAATCTTCCTCCTACCTTTTGCCCTTTCACTGCCCAGTTCCCACCCTCACCTTTAATACACACACATGTGCACATACACACAACTAGTACTATTATCTTGTAAATCCTCCCACAGTTTCTTCATGCATATATAAATAAGTACAAATATATATTCTTACTCTCCCTTTTAACACAAATAGCCCATTCTGCACTTTTGCTGTTTAAAATTTCATAATGCATCTTGGAGGTCTTTCCATATCAGTATGCGTAGGGTTTTTCATTCTATTTTACTGTTGTGTAGTGTTCCATTGTATAAAGGACCATGATTTATTTAAAGAGTATCTCACTAACGGACAATTAGGCATCTAGTCTTTTGTTATTGAAACAAAGCTTCAATAAATAATGTGGAACATTTATCATTTTACACATGTATGACTCTAGCTATAAAATCCCTACAAGAAAAATTATTGGGCCAAAGGATGTCTTAATTTGTAACTGCTATAGATATTGCTGAATTGTCTTCCTTGGAGGTTGTACTGTTTAACTGTCCCGCCAACATCAATGAGAAGGACATTCATTTCTTTTTTCTTTCATTCATTATGTAAATATTTACTGCATATCCACGGCCTCTTGGGCACCATGGGAAATACTAGGGTGTAACTAAGACATAGCTTCTGCCCTGAAGGAGCTCGAGTCTGGGACAGTAGTGCTTAACAGGGGTAATTTTATTCTCAAGGGAACATTTGACAAATGTCTGGGGACACAACAAAGAAGTATGTGGTCCAAAGTGTCATTAGTGTTAAGACTGAGAAACCCTGGCCTGATGGGAGTGACAGACATTGAAATGTGGAAACACTGTGTTCATGAAACTCAAAAGAAAGGCTTCTGAAGGCCTGAAGAGAAACAAGGATGGGTGAGAAGGAAAAGAAAACAGCCAGCGTGAGGGCATGGAGGGGCATGAGGAGTCTTGAGTGGCCAGTCTAGTGAAAGCTGTATGAACGAAGCATGTGTAGCAAGGCCAGAGAAATTATCATGGATCAGACTGACAAGGGCCTTGGTTAGGATAAAGGATGTGATCTTTAAGCAATGTGGGGAGTCACTGAAAGGTTTTAAGCAGAGAGTGGGGGTGTTTAGATGTGCATTTTAGAAACTCTCTTTGGCTGCAGGAGGGAGGATAGTTTGGATGGGGGCCAGATTGTTGACAGACAGAAGAATTAGGAAGCTTGGCAGTAATCTAGATTGGAAGTGACAAGAGCCACAACCAAGGTGGGAATGGAGGGGAGGGGTTCAGGTGATACAAAGTTAGGTAGAATCAGAAGGACATGGAGCTAAGAAGGGAATTTAAAGGATGATTCCTGGGTTTCTGATACATAAGCAATGGGGTGGACAGAGAGGTCATTCTATAAGTTACAGAATACTAGAAAAGAGCAGATCTGGGGAGGGAAAGAAATGTTAATAGATGTGTTGAAGTTGAGTCAATAAGCAGAGAACATTCAGACCTGCAGTTCAGCAGAAAGCCCAGGTCCAGCATACCCATTTAAGAGGCATCAACAAGAAACTGTCCTTTGAAACTTTGGGAGTGGATGAGGTCATCCAGGGGGAATGCAGGAGGAGAAGTGGGTGGAGAACAGAGCTCTTGGGAGCAGCTGCTGATTGGCCTCCATGGAAATTGTTTGAGGAGCTGAATGCTCATCTCTTTTATGGATTGCTATTCTCATTTCCTCTGGCTTGACGCTTCTGCTTCTCTATTCTCTTCCAAGCCAGCATCCCAATTTTTGACAACTCGCTAAGAGGCTATGCAAATCTAACTTGCTATTAATGCTGTTATTTTCATTACCCAATTGCTCATCTGGTACCTGAAAGCCTTCTACAACATACTCTCTGCCACCTTCTGCAAACCTTTGGCAACACTTTATTCTTTAAAAACTCAGTTCAAGTATCTTTCCTGCCTGCCTTACAGAGAACCCTGGGCAAATATCTGTTACAGAATTTAAATACCTCCCTATATTGTCTGGGCTTTTAGTCTGCTTCCCCAGCATACTGAAAGCTCTTTAGAGCGGGAATCAGTTATCTTAGACTATCCACACCGAGTACAGAGCTTGGTACTTAGACATTGAAAAATGGCTTTTGAATGAATAACTTTGATTGAGTTCTGAGAGGTTTATTGATAGGACTAATATACATTCCAGGGCACTGTTGGTTTACACCTATTGTCCTGGCACAGTTATTAATAATTACCCATTTCATTACTTCTCGACCTTTTGGCTAAGATCAAGTGTAGTTTCTGTTCTTATCAGTTTAATACCTGATATGCCCTATATCCAAGAACAATATATTAAGTGGATTTTTGGAGAAAGGAGACGGAATAGCAGCTTGCCCCATCCACTCTGCACATAAACCAGATATTGTGGTATTTCAGGAACAGTTCACTCCCTCAGGGACAAAATAATAATAGTAATAATGTTATTATTATCCTTTTCAATCTCAAAAGCACACTTATTTGCAAGATAAAATATATGGTTACCCTATTTATAGAATACCCGATTGTCATAGCTGCTCCTAACTTTTGGCAAGTGTCTCTGTTTACAAGACATTTCTACCAGAGAAATCAGAAGACACAGTAGGGTCTGTTGCTAGTTCCAATAAACATTAAATCAGAACCACTTTTCTGAAATTATGAGACAGAAATGAGATTCCAGGGTTATGAGAAAGAGAAAGAATTCACACAGATCCTCACACTGATAAAACTTTCAAAACCTGCAAGCTATAAAAAAATATGAAAAATGACTGGCACAAATACAATGGTGCAGTGCTAAGAACCAAGAACTGTTGGATATTATAGATATGGGGCCTGACAAATCAAGTAGCTACAATAATTCATTGTGTAAATAAGGAATTGAAGCCCAGAGAAATTATGTCAAATTGATCAGTTATAAAGTCAATGTAAAAATGGGGTTTAGACGTAAGGATAATCAAATATAACAAAGAAAGAAAACAGAGAATTCAAAACTAGACCCACAATATATGCAGTTATTTGATTTTCAGTGAAGGCACCAAAGCAACTCAATAGGGAAACTAAAGTATTTTCAACCAAATGGTGCTGGAACAACTCAATATCCATATAAGAAAAAAATGAACCTGATCCCCTACCTCACGCCATTCACAAAGACTAATTTGAGATGGATTAGAGACTAAAATATAAAAAATAAAAATATAAAGCTTCTAGAAAAAAAACCATAGTAGGATATCTTTATGACTTGAGGGTAGGTAAATATTTCTTAGAGAGGACACAAAAAGCAATAACTATAAAAAAATTGACAAATTCAACTTCATCAAAATGTAAAACTTCTACTCATTGAAAGATACTGTTAAGAAAAGAATAAGTGAGCCACATACTGAGAAAAACATCTGTAAAACATATATCTTATAGATACCTATTAGCTACAAAGGGAAAAATAGTAACTTTGCAGTGCAGAAATACAGCAGATTTTACCCTGACCAAATGATCAAAGTTAACATTGCCGGTAATGGTACAAATGACATCATTTACTTCCTGATAGGATGCACTGAGAAGAGCCCAATTTTCTTTCTGTGGTATTCCTGCCAAAAAACACATAACCTCAATCTAAACATGAAGAAACATCGAACAAACCCAAAATGAGGGAAATTCTATAAAATGCCTAGCCTGTACTCCTAAAAAGTGTCAAGGTTATAAAAAACAAAAAAAATATTGAGAAACTTCTCCAGACTACAGTATGGTCAAAGTTTAGGTAATAGCATTATACCAATATTAGTTTACTAAATTTGGTCATTGTACTATTGTTGTATAAGAGAATGTTCTTTCTTTATTTTTTATTTTTAAAAAATGCTTATTTATTTATTTTTGAGAGAGAGCGCAAGAGCTGGGGAAGGGCATAGAGAGAGACAGAGACAGAGACAGAGAACCTCAAGCAGGCTCCACGCTATCAGCATAAAGCCCAACATAGGGCTCAAACTCACCGTTTGTGATCATGACCAAAATCAAGAGTCTGATGCTTAACCAACTGAGCCACCCAGGTGCGCGAAGAGAAGATTCTTTAAAAACCAAGTAAATGCTGGCACAAAAAAACAGACCCTCAGATCAATGGACCCTCAGAACGGAGATCCCAGAAATGGACCCACAAACATATGGTCAGCTCATCTTTGACAAAGCAGGAAAGCTTATCCAATGGAATAAAGACAGTCTCTTCAGTAAATGGTGCTGGGAAAACTGGACAGCGATATGCAGACAACTTTCTTACACCACACACAAAAATAAACTCAAAATGAATGAAAGACCTAAGTGTAAGACAGGAAGCTATCAAAATCCTTGAGGAGAAAGCAAACAAAAACCTTTCTGACCTTGGCTGCAGCAACTTCTTACTCACCACATCTCCAGAGGTAAGGGAAGCCAAAGCAAAAATGAACTATTGGGACCTCACCAAAATAAAAATCTGCACAGTGAAGGAAATAATCAGCAAAACTAAAAGGCAACTGGGAGAAGATATTTGTAAATGACATATCAGATAAAGGCTTAGTATCCAAAATCTACACAGAACTTATCAAACTCAACACCCAAAAAACAAATAATCCAGTGAAGAAATGGGCAAAAGACATGAATAGACACATATAACAATGTAGATGAATATCAAAAGACTTATAGAAGTATTACATACAGTCTGAGTCAATTTAGACAAAGTTCTGGAACAGGCAAAATGTATCTATTTTGAAAAGAAATCAGAATAGCATTGCTTCTGGGAAATGTGGAAACTCAGATTGATTAGAAAGGCTATGAGGGAACTTTCTGGGATAAAAGTAATTTTCTATATTCTTGTTAGAAGTTTGGGTTACAGAGGTATCATTTGTCAAAGTTCATTGGATAGAACACTTTGGATTTGTTTATTTCACTATATGTAAATTTTACCTCAATAAAAAGAATCACAAACAACTATTGAGCTCTGCTTATTAATATGCAGGTTGAAGTGTTTAGAGATAAGGTATACTGATGTCTGCAACTTACTTTGAAGTATATCAAAAAAGATCAACTCATACATGGTTAGATGGACAGGTAAATGATAAGGCAAATAAAGCAGAATGTTAACTATATATGTATATACATGTATATATATGTATATATGTATGTATGTAACAGGTATATGCATGGTCACTGTACAATTCTTCCAACTGTTTTTTCTGTTTGAAAATGTTTCAAATTTTTCATAATAAAATATTTGGGGGAAAGTTGAGCCCAAAATCTTGGCCTCCAATTCCCATTTTGGTCTACCTATTATGCCATAGTTATCAAGCTTTCAATGTCTAATCATCAGACATTAGCAGTGCTTTTTGAAATGTCAGGCCATACTAACAATAATATATAAAGGAGACATGACAAGATACACCAGGAAAATCCTCCATAAAGCCAAGAAGATTCTTAAGCAATTCAGATCTGTAAAACAGTCCTCTAACTTAACTAAGGCCCAACAATGCACCAAAACTCTAAGAGAAAACATCCTGAGGAGGGCCCATGTTGCCTTTGGGGGAACTGGCAGGTACCGTATGCATGACATCATCATAGCTGACATAGAATTTCAAAATACGTTGAAAGCTTACATTGCCAAGATAAGGTTTTATTAAGCTTTATGTTTGTATGATTTCTGCCTTCTTTGGACATATCTAATTTCTTAACACTTTCATCAACTTCATTCTTGAGTCAAACTTACGTCACAAACAAGACAAAATCACAAGCGAGAAAGGTCCAAGAACATAACTGGTTTATCTGCATAGGAGCAAGGTATTCTGTAATTCCATTCGCTGAGCAAGATATCAAGAGGGTGACTAAGAGGAATACCTGTGAACAATTGCTGTGTAGTAAACAGGACCACAGTGGAGTGAGCTATCCACAGAAGCTCAGCTTAAAGGAACATTCTGTAACACTGAGTCACAGAAGCAGCGCACAAACCTGTTTGGCATAAGTAACACAATAAAAGGGGGCGTCTTTGGCCAGCACTGTAGACTTCTCCAGAGGTGAAAAGGCTATGCTACAAATAGCTACCAATATTGATTCAGGCTTCAATAGTGGCTGAATCCAAAAACCAAAGGGCAGCTGGTCTCGACTTGTTTCTAGCCTCAAAAGAATGGATGGTCAAGCCTCACTGACCACTCAGACATCTGGATGGTACTTAACTGACGTGTCAACTTTGAATATTAAGGACATACAGAAATAAACAGGGACATTTAATACAGGTTTAAGCCTTAATTCATTTGTAAAAATTCAAATTTATAAAGGACTTATACTAGGGATGATTTTTTTAAATATTTTTTAAAATTTTTTTTAATGTTTTACTTATTTTTGGTACAGAGAGAGACAGGGAATGAGAGGGGGAGGGGCAGAGAGAGAAGGAGACACAGAACCAGAAGCAGACTCCAGGCTCTGAGCTAGCTATCAGCACAGAGCCTGACGCGGGGCTTGAACCCACGAATGTGAGATCTGACCTGAGCCGAAGTCGGAGGCCCAACTGACTGAGCCACCCAGGCGCCCCTAAAATATTTTATTGTAAAAATAATACATGCCTATATAAAAGAATTAGAAAAGTGGAAAATCGAGGGCCGCCTGGTGATTCAGTCTGTTAAGCATCTGACCCTTGATCTCAGATCTTGATCTAATGGTGGTGAGTTCAAGCCTTACATTGGACTCTGTGCTGGGTGTGAAGCCTACTTGAAAAAGAAGCAGCAGCAGAAGCAGAAGAAGGAGAAAAAGAAGAAGGAGAAGGAGGAGGAAAAAATTGCAAAACTAGAGGTATTTTAATTTTTAAGTTTACAAACAATAATTTCTCTATTGTAAGAGTTATTATAACATTTGGGAAACAGAAGTATAGAGAAAAAAATCTAAGTGGTGATTATTTTCAACAAAACAATTAAGTACAACATTTCTTAACATTTCAGCATCTCTTTTTCTCAAATGTTTAATATGTGATGTGACTTCTTACACAACTCTTTCAAGAACATGTCTGTTGTGAGCCTTTTTTTTAAAGAAGCAGGCTACAAACAAAATAATTTAGGATTTGTTATTTAGTTACTAAGTAACATTTAAAATACTAGCATTGTTGGTTCTAGTTTCAACATAATTGAAATCAATCATCTCCCTAATCAAATAAATTGAATAAACCTGGACTCCATTCTCCCATGCTGAGAAAATGAATTTGCCAATGCAACAATGATGACCTCTATTCCGCTGTGCAGCCCCTGTTGTTAAGGTAGCAGTCTAAAGATTTCTGCCCTCTTCCCAGAGCAGACAGGGTGCTGAGGCCACAGAAGTCTCCCCAGGGTACTTGAACTTTGCTTGCTCTTCATTGGCACACCTGAGGGGCTGGGTCCAGGTTGTGCTGATTCTGGTTGCCTGAGTTCTGCAAGGAACTGAGGTGGTGGTAGCAAGCCTCCTCTCCTTTTCCCTCTGGTCCAAGTGTGGAAAAACACCCAGGCTTCTTCCTTTCTCTTCCTAACAGAGTTTGGGACTAGTGAGGATTTGCCAAAGGAATGTTCCTAAAAATTCAGGGAAGCCAAAAGGAAAACAAACAAGGGAAACTCAAAAATAACAAAGTCAACAGACAGCATACAGGTTCTGAGCTTACAATAGCTAACTTACTTACATGCCCATTTCCTGTTTTCCAGGGGCCTCTCAGGGATTGGAGGTGGGATTGGAGTGGGGCCCAATGTTCCAGGTGCTTTTTGGTGTGTATAGGATCCGACGTGAGGAGAATGTCTGTGCACCAAGTTCTGTTTGAGAGATGGCATGATGTAATAACAACAGCTGGCTGTAAAGTCATCTTCCTGGCCCATGTCTGAATCAGACTTGGATGTTTCTTGGCCTTGTACTCTTTTTTTAATCACTTTATTGAGACATAATTTACATACCATACCATTCACGTATTTGAAGTGTACAATTAAATGGTTTTATTATAGTCACGGAGTTGTGTAACAATCACCATAATCAATTTTAGAATATTTCCATCACCTCTCTGAGAAATCTCATACCCATTAGCAGTTACTCCCATTTTTCCCAAACCCATCCTCAAACCCCCTACTCCTACCCTAAGCAACCACTCATCCTCCTGTCTCTATAATTTTGTCTGTTCTACTAGTTGTGTACTCTTGAACACACTATTTAATCTCTTTGAGCCTTAATTTCTTCTTATGTAAAATGGAACTTCATAGATGCAGGACATAGGAGGCTTTTAAATATGTTCTTTCCAGGGCACCTGGGTGGCTCAGTCAGTTAAGCATCCTACTTCAGCTCAGGTCCTGATCTCACGGTTCATGGGTTTGAACCCCACTCAGGCTTTGTGCTGACAGCTCAGAGCCTGGAGCCTGTTTTGGATTCTGTGCATCCCTCTCTCACACTCTCTCTCTCTCTCTCTCTCAAAAATAAATAAACATTTTAAAAAATGTTCTTTTCACTGCTTTCATCATGGGCCCTAAGATACTTGAGATACTCCTCATGGGCCTTAAGAAATTTGAAGCCCAGAGGAGTCAAGTGACTTGCCCCAATTACACAGCGGCAGGTAGGTAAGTGGTGGAGCCAAGTTTCAACTCAAGCAAGCTGCTCTGGATGGGATCACACTGTACCTCTCCAGTATGAACTGCCCTGTGCCTGCATTCATCACCCACCACGGCCGCCAACAGAAAGCCTGTTGCAGCTCAAACAATTTGTCCATTTCAGAAATATTCCTTTTTTTTTTCTTTTTTTAAGAGAGAGAGAGCATGAGTGGGGGAGAGGGGGAAAGGGAGAGAAAGAGAATCCCAAGCAGGCTCCATGATCAGTGCAGAGCCCAACTCAGGGCTTGATTTCATGACCCTGGGATCATGACTTGAGCCAAAATCAAGAGTCAGATGCTCAGCTGACAGAGCCACTCAGGCACCTCTAGACTCGGACATATTAGTTAATTCATTTTACAGAGGGATCTTTTGTTAAGGAATTAATGAAAAGTATCTGAAAATTTCAGTATGATTTTCAGAATGTTCCTTTGAGTAATATTTTGACAATTCATATACACATAGTTTCATCTGGATATATACATTCCCAAAATACAATGAATGGAATATTTCTAGAATATTCGAAGAGCATATAACCAAGAAAAAAACCCTGAACATGTATCATTTAAATTAATTAGCATTAACAGAACAAATGTTAAGGTCCTTCCCCCTAACCTAACTGCACTTCTATTACTTTTCAGCCTCTGCTAATCTTAGGACCAACTCACAGAAAACACCTTTCTGGTATCTATAGGAAGGGAAATCTTTAAAAGGAATATAGTCCAACCCTCTCATTTTACACATGAGGAAACCAAGATTCAGAAAGTGAAGTGATTCGCTTATGGTCACTTGTTAGTAAAGAACAAATGGAGAACTAGAACTCATTATTCCTAATTCCATTCTTGGACTTTCTACAATACCTTGTTGCCTTGTGAACAAAAAACTAATTTTCGGTTTTTATAAATACATCTTCCAGTTTATTTAAAATCGTTTACCAGGGCACCTGGGTGGTTCAGTCCGTTAAGCATCCAGCTCTTGGTTTTTGCTCAGGTCATGATCTCATGGTTCCTGAGTTCAAGCCCTGTGTCAGGTTCTCTGTTGTCAGCGAAAAGCCCACTTCAGATCCTCTGAACCCCCCACCCCTCTCAAAAGTAAACATTTTTTCAAAATTAAAAAAAAATAAAATTAGATCATTTACCATCTCAGGCAAGGCTGAACATTTGGAAATGTTATATGTCCATCCCTTCCTCTGGCAGAGATGGCAAATTGTCTTCCAACATTCATTCTTTCCTTCTTCCCTTAAAATGAAACCCCTAATTTTTAACCGGACACAGGAATACTCAGAATAAAAAGGTTATTCCCCATACTTTCTTGTAGCTGGGTATGGCCACATGATTCTTTCTGGCCAATTGGGTGTAAGCCAAGGAAGGAGCAGAACCATTTTCACCCCTTCTCCTTCCTGCCTACTGAACCACAGAGGCATGGCTGGGGGGATCATGAGGTAGAAATTGTGTGTTGAGGATGACAGAGTCCATAAGAAAAAACCTAAGTCCATGGTGATTGTAAAGCCTCTGTATCTATCTTCCTTTGCACCATCTTCCTTTTTGAGAAATAAACCTTATATTATTTAATAAATTATTGTTGTCATTGTTTTTGTTGTTACCTACAGCCAACTTACTCCGGAATCTAGCTGTCACAGATGCACCATCATGCCAACTCACATCTCTGCTCACGTTTCCTACTCTGTGCCTAAGTTCTAGATCTTGGCTAACAAGTCCCTCTCTGCTGGGGTCCTTGAGTCCTGCCTCTCTTGATTTCTAATCCTCTGTACCTTTATTGTAGACTAGGACATTTTTGGGCTGGTTATTCTCTAACACCTTCCCCCTGCCATTCATCTTCTGACCCTTCTCCAGCCTGTTAAGTGATCCAACCTTATCATTTGAGCTGCCGCCCCTTAGAAGCACCACCAAGGACCAGAAGTAGAAGCAGAGAGATATGGGAATGTTTCTTACTCTGCTCCTTCCCTGCTGTGGTACCTTAGCTTTGGCTATGTTTTTCTATGACTCGTGGTCATTATCATCACTCTGACACAATATCCCTCCTCCTGGCTATCTCTCTGGAGCCTCATTGACACTGTTGCTACCCCTTGCCTTTTCAGGGTTGTGATGGCTGCCTGCTACTGCTCATTCCTGAATGCCTCAGCATACCCTGCTCATCCCCCTCACCTTGTCTATCCCTCTGAAAAAGTTCTTCATTTCTTGAAGAATTTCATTCTGAATTCCATCTGAAGGTGCATCTGCAACCTGCTGCAATTAGAACTAATAAAATTACAGTATAATTGTTTGCTCACCTCTCCTCTCCTTGAATGGAAGTTTCTTGAAGATAAGGAGCTTTATCTTTCTTTTCACAGCTAACAACACCATAATATAATTTTTGACAAATGAGTATTAGTTGAAGAATTATGGGTGCCTGGGTGGCTCAATTACTTAACCATCAACTTCGGCTCTGGTCATGATCTCCTAGTTTGAGCCCTGCATCAGGCTCTGTGCTGACAGCTCAGAGCCTAGAGCCTGCTTCTGATTCTGTGTCTCCCTCTCTCTCTGGCCATCCCTTGCTCATGCTCTGTATCTCTCTCTCTCAAAAATAAACGTGAAAATTTTTTAAGTAATCTCTACACCCAACATGGAGTTCAAACTAACAACCCCAAGATCAAGAGTCACACACTGTACCAACTGAGCCAGCCAGAAGTCTCTAATTTAGACCATAAATTTTAGGTATTTATTTGGAATAAATCATATTTCTTCCTTTCACAATTAGCCCCAAGACTCCTTCATGAGACAAACAGTGTTTGCAATACTATTTGAATAAAATCTCTCTATATAAAACTAATTTCATATTTTTCCAGATCTTTAAATTTGGTTACTACTGATTTAATATCCTTTTTAATTTCTTAAGACACTGGAGGACATTGTAGTCTCTTTCTTTCTTTCTTTCTTTCTTTCTTTCTTTCTTTCTTTCTCTTTCTCTTTCTCTTTTATAGGCTCTATGTCCAACATTGGGCTTGAATTCATGACCCAGAGATCAAGAGTTGCACACTCTACAGATTAAGCCAGTCAGATGCCCCTGATGTAGATGCCCCAGATGTAGTTTCTTGATTAAGATAAAATTTGGAAGTTTCAAAACATATTATAGGCTCAAAGGACTTCCAAGGATACTAAAAGTTTTTCTTAAAAAAGAAAAATGCATCTGAGTTGTTTTTAGCAAAAGTCCTCAGGAATTTGTTGTGTAGAAGAGCTAGAACAGCCCTCAAGCCTGCATCACTAGAGGAGGCAGACAGATTAGGCTGTTGGGGCACGCTATCCTCTCTCCTAGAGGTGTTGGAGCCTCAGTTAGAACCTGGTTTATTCACTTTCTCTGGTTGAAAATGTATCTTTGACTCATACATTTCCTTTAGGCTAGATAGCCAAGGCAGCTTTCTGATTTTTATCTCTGAAGCTTCTCTTCAACCATTGCTCTGCCTTCTCACTGCTGCAAAGCTAATCTTGGTCCCTATTACCTCTGTTCTGCCTTTTGCAACTATCCTAAAATAGCTTCACTGATTCCAATTTGTCTCTCTTAAGTCCTTCCTGGCCCTAGGCAACCTGCCCAAGCTGTTTCTCAATCCTCTCTAACAAACACTCTCCACCAAAAAGCCTGGTCTACTCTACCTCTCAAGCATGCTTGCTCCATCCTGTCTCTGCCTGTCCCTTTGTTTATGTTGTTCCCCATATCTTAAATGCCTTGCTGCCTCTTCTCTGGCTATCCAAAATCTCACTCAGAGTTCAAGTTCAGCTTAGATTTCACCTTTACCCTGAGCTACCTTCCAACAACTCTAAATCTCAACAATTGCTCCTTTTCCAGTCATCCCATAGCACTTAGATACAGAATCAAAGAGTTGGGAGGAATCTTAGTAATAAAAAAATCGAATATCATTTTAGCAAATGAGAAAACAGAGTCAAAAAGATAATGAAGTGACCTATCCAGGGTTGTACAGCTATTGAATGACAGATGGAGGAAACAGCCAAGAGCCCCAATCTTAATTTAGTGTTGTTAGTTTTATTATATTACGCCATATCTCTTCCACTTGTCTCTACAGCTAATAGGAATTTGCTTGTGTTATTTACATTTGTTTTGTGGAACAAAGTTGTATCTCCCTACAAAGATTGAAAGTCTCTCTCTCTTTTTTTAATTTTTAAAAATGTTTTTTTATTTATTTTGAGGAGGGGAGCAGAGGGGCAGAGAAGGAGAGACAGAATCCCAAGCAGGCTCCATTCTATCAGTGCACTCATGAACTGTGAGATCATGACCTGAGCCAAGGTCAAGAGTCAGACACTTAACTGACTGCATCACTCAGGCACCCTGAAAGTCTCTCATGAGATTAGAAACCATATCTTTTACTTTTTTGATATTCCCACAACAAGTAATAGGCACTCAGAAAAAATATTTGTGGTATTGAAATTCAAAATTTTAAAGTCTTTCGACAGATCTGTAGTGCACATGGTGAGCACATAGTAGTTACTTAGAAAATACTAGTTGAAGGGACCCTGGGTGGCTCAGTCGGTTAAGCGTCCGGCTTCGGCTCAGGTCATGATCTCACGGTTTGTGGGTTTGAGCCCTGCGTCGGGCTCTGTGGTGAGAGCTGGCTCAGAGCCTGGAACTGCTTCAGATTCTGTGTCTCCCTCTCTCCCTGACCCTCCCCTGCTTGCACTGTCTCTGTCTCTCAAAAATAAATTAAAAAAATAAAAATCATAACAATTCTAACACCGTATTCTCTTAAGAAAAAAAAAGAAAATACTAGTTGATTAGCTGAATGAAAGATGAACACACACTCTCATTCTTTCATTCATTAGCTACAAAGATATTATGCATCAAACAGCATCTAGCTACTAGTACACAGATTATGACATGCACGAGGGGTACGCAGTGTTTCAGGCAAGATGAATATGTACACACCATGTCCATACAATAAAATAAGAACCTACTAGAGGTGCTCACAGGGAGGGATAAGTGTTGCAAGGGTATGGGGAGGGAAGCACAAAGAGGTCATGTGATTTTGAGATAAATCTTGGAGGAATAAAATCTAACCAAGTATAGAAAACGAAGAGGAATTCCAGGAATCAGAGTCAGCGGACACACTGAGGCAGGCAAGTGTGCATTGTTAAAAAACAGCTTTATGAAGAAAATTTACATATCATCATATGTTAATTTTAAATGGAACAAAATACATTTGCTTATTTAAAAATCACAGAACACTCCAGTTCCCAGGGGAGAAAAAAATCATTGTGGACATTTTGATATTTATCCCCCCCTTCTGTGAATGTCACCTTCTGTCACTGAGATCTCCCCTTCCCAGGCCTCAGATCTATGCCGTGAAGACTGTGAGAAGGATAGACTCAGGAGCACAAGGTGGCTAGCCCAGGAGTAGGGGAAAGAGGAACAGAAGAAGATGTGGCTGTAATTTAAGGACAGGGAAAGAGAAGTCAGGGGGATGATCACTGAAGCCTTTCCTTTCTCAGCAGTAGATGAGG
The DNA here is from genome assembly GCF_006229205.1 of Suricata suricatta. Taxonomy (NCBI): domain Eukaryota; kingdom Metazoa; phylum Chordata; class Mammalia; order Carnivora; family Herpestidae; genus Suricata; species Suricata suricatta. The sequence goes on from NC_043709.1 coordinate 104,250,723, forward strand.
GTGTCTGCTGACAGTGAGATGGAGAGCCAGACCGGGCTTGGATTAGGGTCATCAGGGGAGGTGGGAATAGGTTAGAACAGCTGTTATAGGACTAGCAAAGGTTGCTAACTAGGGACTTAGGAAAGGAACCTAAGCATCCTTAGGACCCAGATGAGACTGAAAATCATAACTGTTTTTGGCAAAGCCAATTAGCACATGTGACTTATTTTTTTTTTCTCAGTAAGAACAATACAACATAATCCCATTAGCTTCTTTCTCTAGGTCCTTTTAAAAGGCTTTTCTATAAGTACAGCATGGGGAATACAGTCAATGATATTGTAATAACTCTGTATGGTGACAGATAGTAGCTATCGTTATTGTGGTAAGCATTTATTAATGTATAAAATGTTGAATCACTATGCTGTAACCTGAAACTACTACAATATTATATGTGAATTATACTTCAATTAAGAATTTTAAAAATTGGGGTACCTGGGTGGCTCAGTTGGTTGAGCGTCTGACTTCAGCTCAGGTCATGATTTTGCAGTCTGTGAGTTTGAGCCCCGCATTGGGCTCTGTGCTGACAGCTCAGAGCCTGGAGCCTGCTTCGTATTCTGTGTCTCCCTCTCTCTCTGCCCCTCCCTTGCTCATGCTCTGTCTCTGTCTCTCAAAAATGAATAGATGTTAAAAAAATATTTTACAAAAGAATTTTAAAAATTGCTTTTCTGAAACTTCTTTACCTTCTCCACATGATACTAACATGTGGCACCTTTATTTTGACAGCAGGTAAAAGCCTGTTTAGTGCAGGTTGAGGGGGTCATCTTCTGGCAGGTAAATGTGAAATTGTGTAATCAGATTCCAAAAATAGTTGGAGGAGCCCTTGGCCTGAGAATTTATTTCAGAATTTGGAGGTTTCAGTTGTCCATTAGCTCAATATGAACCAGCAAGGTAATGAGCTGCCAAAAAGCTAATGCCACCTTGGTTGTTATCCTATCAACACGCTTACCAGATCAGAGAAAGCAACACTATTATACATGCATTAGTGAAATCACTTCGGTATTTGTTTGTTTGTTTGTTTGCTTATGTACAATTCCAAGAAGAATTTTGGCAAAGAGTTTTCATGGGATTTGAAGCAGTCTTACATCCACGTTATGTGAGGAAGGAATAAGGAAAGCCCTCTGCCCTTCCCCCTTTGTATGCCCCCTTGGGGGAGCCACACCAAAGTCCTGTACACACGCTGAGGGTTCCCTCAGCTTTATCTCTACAAGACCTCTCTGCTGGTCTTAACGTATCCAGCTGCCTGCTGGCTGTCCACCTAAAGGCCCACAGTGCCTTAAGGTCACTGTGTGTAAACCTGCTTGCACCCATATCTCTCAAAAATGACATTCCTAACTTCAGGCAGTTATGTCATCACTTGCTCAGCCACTGAAGTCATCTAGGACACCTATTTCTTAAGCAAAGCTGACAGATTCTAACTCTGCAGTATTATCCCACTTTCCTTGTTCTCCATTTCTCCTGCTACTGCCTTTAGTTAAGATCTCACAGCATTATGGCCTGAATCACTGAATTCTGCATTTCTGACTTGAGTCTGTTTTCTAGCTCGTCTTTTTGACTTCAATCTCCCTTTGTTTCTTCAAGCCATAATTTGCCAATTTTCTAAAAATAAAAATCAATTTATATCATTCTCTTATTTACGAGCTTTCAGTAGCTTCTTCAAGTATTTTAACATAAAGCTTTCACTCTTAACGTAGCACCGAAGGCCCAGGTTACATTTCTACCCTCTTACCACAACCAACCAAAATGCTCCACTCCAGCCACTCTGAGCCACTGCCTGTTTCATGCCACTGTGCCTCTTTGCTTCCCCTCCTCTCTCCAGCTGGCACTCGATCCTTCCAGCTCCACCCAAGTAGCTCCTTATCCAGGAAGAATTCTCTGGAGTCACACTTCAGTTTGGATATCCTTCACGGGTGCTCCATACCACATTGTGCCTACACTTAAAATCGTAATACTTGATTTATTTGTTTGCTTTCCTCTCTAGACTTTAACTGCCAAAGTGCACAGACCCTGCTTTATTGAACTTCATAAATCTAAATCTGGAGCCAAATACCATGCATGGCAAGGAAAAGGCCCTCAGTAAATGGTTTTTGTTTTTGTTTTTGTTTGGTTTTACTTTGCTACACTGGAGCATTGCCCGAGGTGCTAGGATTACAATAATGAACAACCCAGGTCTAAACAACTGAACAAATAAATGAACTAAATTACTTACTTGGAGAAAAGAGAAATCTAAGAGTGGCAAGGACCAGAGCTTTCTATTAGGTAGAAGAGAGAGTAATGTATTTTTATCTTGCTCTTAAATTAAAAATCATTGAGTAAAATCTACAGAGAGGTAGATTTCACTTCTTTGGGTGATTAGAATTGATAAAAACTGGCCCCATCTGGCTGATGATGTAGTGACTCCCCATCCCTGTAAGTGGAAAGCGATCAGGTAAAGGCTGACAGCACTCCTCAGTGGGTGGGTGGTGGTCTAACCCAGAGCACCTATAGGGCATGTCTGGAGCATGAAACCATAAAGCACTTCTAACTTGCGTTCCTTCCACTGCTCCATCTCGCCTTTGCATAATGGCAGTCATAATCTCGCCAACACGTTAAGTTCAATGATTTAATGTATAACATTTTTTCTTTCCACTTTATTTTCCTCAGAGCCTATTCTTATTAAGCACATCTAGAAGCTCATTTGTACTCTTCTTCCCCATAACCGGCTTATCTGATTCTGTTCTTCATGACTCCTCAGTAATGGTCCAGGATGAGTCTTTATTTCAGATGACGATGTGGTAAAACCTGAAAGAACATGGCTGGACTATTTCATATCCCACTTGGGTGGACAGAGTTGCTAGCAGCTGGGAATTATCCTTTTGTCTCAAACAGAACCAACTGGCCTATAGGGAGCACAACAGAGAGCAGCTGCTTGCTCAGTGCTTAAATGACTATCACCTGCAGGCTGAGGTTTACTTGACACCAATTCTCAGGTGTCAGGGGCAGGGTCAAGTGAATGACTGATGCAAGATTTCTATTTGTTAGAATTAAAGAACTCTTATGTATGAAAGAAATAGAATGAGAGACATGGAGATGCTGGGCCCAAGTCCTTACCCTTCCCCATGAAAAGGGCAAGAAATGCTCAATCTTTGTGCAGGCCTTTTTCACTTGGCTTCTGTCCAAACGTAGGGGAAATAATAATGCTTTTTCACTTATTATATGATCTTTCACTCTCCCACCACTGCTGACCATCATTAACCATCCCACGAGTACTCCCCTATTAGCCATGAATGGTTCTTTCACCTCCATTGTTGGCCTCAGTCAGAATTGCCAACAAAAAATGTTATTCTTTGCCATGTGTTATGGGTTTTGAGGTACGGACACTTGTACCCCTGCAGACGGATTGATGACACCAATTTATTTTTCAGTTCACCATCCAGGCTTTAGTTAAAAGCTTGGTTGGGTGTACCTGGGCAGCTCAGTTGGTTAAGTGTTTAATTTTGGCTCAAATCATGATCTCAAAGTTTATGAATGCAAGCCCCACATTGGGCTCTGTGATGTCAGTGCCTGGAGCAATCATATTAGAAAACAATGTTAATCTCACAGTTTTATTCATGAAAAGCAGAAACTGTGGGGTGGGGGGGTGTTGATAAAAGAATGAGGTAAGCTTAAACAAGGGAATAGTGTGATCTTATATTGTAATAAAATGATAGTATTTATTGTAGCTTTTGAAAGTTACTCTAGACTATTAAAAATGTTTGCTGTTCATTCTAAGTTCAAAAATAAAGATAATAAGCAAAGAAAGTGAATTTCAATGTTCTGGTTTTATTTATCTTTCTTAAAATGTTTATTTATTTTTGATAAGGAGGGAGAGCCAGCACGAGTGGGGGAGGGGCAGAGAGAACAGGAGACACAGAATCTGAAGCAGGCTCCAGGCTCTGAGCTGTTAGCACAGAGCCCGACGGGGGGCTCGAACCCAGGAACTGTGAGATCATGACCTGAGCCGAAATTGGCCTCTTAACCGACTGAGGCATTCAGACACCCCGTTATTTATTTTTTAAAGTATATTTATTTAAGAAATTTCTATACCCAACATGGGGCTTAAACTCACAACTCCAAGATCAAGAGTCACATAATCTTCTTTTTTTTTTCTTTTGAATATAACACAATTTATTTTTTGTAACATATGCAATTATTTTCCATCATTTACAATACAGTAGTTACAATGACACTCCAAACAGAAAAGCAAAGTAAAAAATCAAAATACCAACTTCTATTTCATGTAATTAGACTTATACAGAAATTAGAAGGTTAATTACCAACTAGTTAATCACCTAATTTCACAGCTATCTGAAGTGGCAATCGTTATATAGCAGCTTATCTATGATACATTCAAGATAAATGATACAATTTATTACTTGCCCATAAGCTACAACACAGCCTGCTTAATACCTTTCCTTAAA
>NC_043709.1:104255297-104266383 GCF_006229205.1 Suricata suricatta
TTTCATTCCCTCTCATTGCCATGTAGTACTCCATTGTGTATATATACCACATCTTCTTGATCCACTCATCAGGTGATGGACATTTAGGCTTTTTCCATGTTTTGGCTATTGTTGACATTGCTGCTATGAACATTGGGGTACATGAAGAGTCACATAATCTTCTAACTGAGCCAGCCAGGCACCCCTTCATATTCTGCTTTTAAAAATATACTCCTGGGGTGCCTGGGTGGCTCATTCAGTTGGGCGACTGGCTTCTGCTCAGGTCATGATCTCGTGGTTTGTGAGTTCCAGCCCTGCTTCAGGCTCTGTACTGAAGGCTCTGTGCTGATGGCTCTGCTGAGGGCTCAGAGCCTGGAGCCTGCTTTGGATTCTGTCTCCACCCCTCTCTGCCCCTCCCCAGCTCATGCTGTCTTTCTCTGTCTCTCAATAATAAATAAACATGAAAAATCTAAAAAAAAAATATATATATATTTATATATACACACTCTTATACTTTTATTGGGGCATCTGGCTGGCTCAGTTGGTAGAGCACACAATTCTTGATCTTGAAGTTGTAAGTTGAAACCCCATGATGGGTGTAGAGAGTCTTAAAAATAAAATAAAAAATATATATATATATACTCATATCAAGAAATCAAGAGCTTACATTTTTTTTAATTTTGAAGATTTTTAAATTTATTTTTAAAAGAAAGACAGAGACAGTGTAAGCAAGGGAGGGGCAGAGACAGAGAGGGAGACATAGAATCTGAAGCCGGCTCCAAGTTCTGAATTGTCACCGCAGAGCCTGATGTGGGGCTTGAACCCATGAATCATCAGATCATGACCTGAGATGAAGTCAGATGCTTATCTGACTGAGCCACCCAGGCACCCAAAAAGCATCCATGGTTTTTACAGTGATGGCACCTGAAACACATTTTACCCTTTTATTTTCCATTTTCTTATTAAAGGTGATAGGTACTTGGGGTACCTGGCTATTTCCGTTGATAGAGCATGTGACTCTTGATCTCAGGGTTCAAGCCCCACATTAAGTTTAGAGATTACCTTTAAAAAATAAAATCTTAAAAAAAAAAGGTGATAGGTACTCAAAAATGCTGTATGAATTAAATTAATAGGTTAAGCCACACTCTATTAGAAGGAGATTTCACTGCTATTATGGAACACCTCTAAGTTAATTTAATTTTCTAAGCCCAATTTTGCAGACGTAATTGATATTTAAGAATAAAATCAATGAAACAATAAAATAGATACTTGGTGCCTAATTAGAGATCCCAGAGAGGACATAGTTCCCACCTTCAAAAAGATTATGTTTGTTCAAATGGAAAATATATGTTTTATCTAAATTATTTTTTTATTTAAAATATTTTTAATACTTATTTATTTATTTTTTGAGAGAGGGAGAGATACAGAATATTAGCAGGGGAGGGAGAGGGAGACTCAGAATCTGAAGCCGGCTCCAAGCTGTCAGTATAGAGCCTAACATAGGCTCACACTCTCCAGCACCGAGATCATGACCTGAGCCGAAGTCAGATGCTTAGTGCACTGAGCCACCCAGGCACCCCTAAAATATATACATTATAGTCCTTCCCACCTTCATCTTAAATATATGGGTGTGGAATATAAATCAACAGAGAAACTAACTCACTTGGGACCTGTCTAGATAAAGTAAAAAGTTCATGTTTTTAAGGAAATATATCACTTTTGATTTGAGTAGGTTTAAAAAAAATTTTTTTTAAGTTGATGTATTTTGAGAGACAGAGAGGGAGAAAGAAAATCCCAAGCAGGCTCCATCCTGTCAGTGCAGAGCCTGACATGGGGCTTGATCTCATGAACTGTAATATCATGAGCTGAGCCAAAATTAAGAGTCAGATGCTTAATCAACTGAGCCACCCACCCAGGCACCCCTAAAATTCTTTGTATGTATATGGCAGTTTATTGTTTAAGTAATGATCTCCTTTGCTCCATATATCAATCATGGAGGTAAATGGAGTGGGAGTGTGTGCTATTATTATTTATTATTTGAGAAAATGCAACAATACCAAAGCTCACATAGATGCCAGGTAATAAAGTTATAATAAGAACCCTAGGTCTTTGGAATCCTGAAAAACACTGCTCTTGCCTTTGTACTACACTTCTTTCTCTGCTAAATGTTACTTTAAGTTATTCTAATTTTATATAATAAATTATTCTAATTTTATCGGTTTTGAATTCAGTAGAATTTCATTCAAGATGTTAAGCTCTGAATGAAGATAGCCAACTGTGTTTCTCACAAATTCAAGATCCATCTTCCTTGTGAAGCCTTCCCAAACACTCACACTAAATATTTTCTTCTCTGAACTCCTCTCTGAAAGGACCTAAATTAACTAGATTATTTCTTACATCCCTTTATAACTTTAACATTACATAGTATACTTATATTCTATACAACATGGATAATCTTTTTTTTTCTTGCAACATGGATAATCTTATCAATTGCATTAGAAATTCCTTAAGGCCAGAGACTGAATTTTCTAACTAAATATATGTTTCTATATAGGATGAATCAAATTGGAGAGACAACTGTGGCCCAGCTAAGGAGTTTGAGGCCAGATTGTACACAATCCTGGACACTTTGTCAACCAAAATAATGTGACCTTTAAGTAGGGACAGTTTGAGGCCAAAGAAATGACACAAGGAGCTAAAATAATTAAAAAGAAAGTTAAAGAAATTAAGGATTGTAGTCCCTTTGAAAAGAGATTAAGGGAAGAACTCATTAAGATTCACCAGCTTCTGAATGGCACTGAGAATTGAGATGCTACAAAGCTATTTGACCTGGTGTCAAGAACAAGGGGAGATGCCACAATAAGATAGGCCGGGGATGGACACTCCAGGAATTCAGAGAGGAATTCTGCAACCGAACAGCATAAACGTGGACCAAGCCACCAGGGCAAGAGAGCTGATTCTTAGATACAGTTTCTAGAACAGAACTGAAGAAGAGTTCTTTAGCAGCCAGTAAAATCTGATGAAGTTCTGAGCCCTGAATCAAAGAGGGAGGCCCATGGGAGAAAGGACTCTCTCAGCCCCCTTTCTATTCTCACCTACTGAGTACTAACATTTCTAATATCTCCTTTATGGCTGCATGTGGTATTAAAACAGTATTTGTTAGCCCCCAGCTCTGGTCCAAGCTGGTTTAAGCCGGAACAGACAGAAGCAATGCTCTGGAGAGCCACAGTCTCCATGCTCAGTGCTGAGCCTCCGACACTGCCAGCAGCCTTTCTCAACCAGGGTCAGGAGAGTTTCAAGCCTGACACCTCAGTTTCATGGCAATAACAAATTACTGGTCTTAAGGTCAAAAATAAAGAGAGCTGCTCACATAGCCCTGGTCTCAGGCAGTCTTGCGGCTGTTATGAAAGTGCTGTAGAAGGACACGGAGGCTTGCAAGCATCACGGTTCCCAGTAATGAGAGCCCCCATCCTAAGGAGCTCTGAGGAATGGCGTGGACAGGTGGAAAGGAGGACCATGTTACTCTGAGTGTGTTTCCACTTCAATCTGGGCTTTTGGGAACGCAATTAACTAGAGAAAGGCTGAAAAAAATTGCTGGAGATGTGGGGCTGGGGGAGACATTGACACAGAGCACACTATGGTTAGCCAAATAATTTCTTTTCTTCCCTTTAAAAAATGTTTATTTATTTAGTGAGAGAATCCCTTTTTCTTTTTTTTAAAGTTTTTATTGAAATTCCAATTAGTTAACATATAGCGTAATACTCTTTTCAGATGTACACTATAGCGATTCGACACTTCCATACAATACCCAGTGTTTATCAAAAGTGCTGGTTAGCTAAAGAATTCCTGGGGCACCTGGATGGCTCTGTCATTTAAGTGTCTGACTCTCGGTTTCAGCTCAGGTCATGATCTCACAGTTCATGGGTTCAAGCCCTATGTCCGGCTCCTCGCTGTTGGTGGGAAGCCTGCTTGGGATTCTTTCTCTTTCCCTCTTCCTCTGCCCCCTCCGTCATTCTCTTATTCTCTCTCAAAATATGTAATAAACTAAACTAAAAAAAAAATTTAACAAAGTCATTATACATTGTTTAAATAAAAGAAAATTAAGTTTATATGAAAGGCTTTAAAGTAATTTTAAAATAGGTGGTTAGCTAGATTACATGGTAACTCAAAATTAGGTGGTTAACTAGACTTCTTAGTAATAGCAAGCTTGTTGACACTTTGAAAATTATAATCTGTGTTCTATCACAGACCTTTATGATTAAAAAATTTTTGTAGAGAGTAAATAATTTTTTCCAAGAATTTATTAGTAATGCAAAATACATTTATTTAGCAAACATTCATTTACGATCAATTATCTGTAGACTGCTTAAAGGGAGCAGGTGGAAGACAGAAATAAAGGAGTCCTATGGGCCGCTCCCTGCGGAAGGGCTGAGGTTTACTCAGTGAAATTAAGCATTCATGAAGGAGGTAAGTTGGGAGATGCTGCAATAGGCCAGGGTGGTTAGGGATGCTTCCCTGGGGTCTAGAAGGAGGAGAGGCAGTTTGGATAGGTCAAGAGCCAATGATTTAGAGGGGCATGGTGAGTACTGATCATTTTGGTTACTGTAGATCTATAAGGCCCAATACAACAGGCACTAGCCACGTGTGGCAGATTGATCACTGAAAAGTGGCTAGTCCTGACTGAGATGTGCATTTAAGTGTGAAGTACACACCAGATTTCAAAGACTTGGTATGAAAAAAATGAATGTAAAATATTTCATTGATAGTTTTTGTATTGATTATGAGTTGAAATCATAATATTTGGATATACTGGGTTTAATATATGTGCTGCTGAAGTGAGCACTGGATATACTGGGTTTAAGAAAATATATTATTAAAGTGAAATTCACCTTTTTGGGGCACCTGAGTGGCTCAGCTGGTGGAGTGTCTGACTCTTGATTAATCCGTGATCTCACGATTTGTGAGTTCAAGCCCCACTTCTGGCTCTGTGCTGACAGCATGGAGCCTACTTGATATTCTTTCTCTCCTTCTCTCTCTGTCCCTCCCCTGTTCATGATCTCTCTCTCTCCTCTTCTCTCTCAAAAGAAATAAATACACTTAAAACATAGATTTAACTTCTTCAAACTAATGCACTGTTTTAAGATAAATATGACTATACTGGGCAAGACAGAGTAGGTTGGGGGCAACATAGAGGGGAGAAAAACAGCAAGGAAGCTTGTAAAATTGTGAGATGAAAAAGGACCTGGCTTAGGGTGGAAACTGAAGTTATCAAAAGGAAAAGGAATGCAAGAGACATCATGAAGGAAGAACCAATAAGACAGTGATTATTAGCTAAGAGAAAAGGGAGAAGAAAGGGTCATAGAAAAAAAAGTGAACCCAGGAGTCTAGGAATTCAGTTGTTCCATTAAAGAAATTAGGAAGTCGGTAAGCGTCTGTGAAGTGGATAGAAAAATGCTAAGCTACTTGTTGTTGCTGCTATTTTCCTTCCTTTCAAAGTACTGAGTTTAAGGTCATGGGAAGCATACAATTCGCATTTGGGGAAATGACACTGGAACTCAGGAAAGAAGCAAGACTGAAGATGTGTACTGAGAAACACATGATCTTTCACACTGAATAAATAACTTTCATGAGGAGAAAGCAGAAAAGCAGAGGAAGGAATGAAGGAAAATAAATGCATCCACAATAGGCATTTTAAAAAGTTCAGAATTTTAACTGTTTTATTTAATTAATTAATTAATTAATTTTTAATTTAAGGAAGTTCTGAATTTCTTGTTTTTTATGCCATCACTTACATCATCATTATGTAATCAAATTAATTGTTTAATTGCTGCATGTCAGGGAAAGTCCCCCCAAAAGTCTAATAACCTGATTGAGGAGAAGAAAACCCCAATTATAGGAAAAGATTTAAGTAGCACTTCAAAATAAATAGTAAAAGATGACCCAAAGGAGTGATTGAGAAGTGAATCATACAAACTGTAATTTCTTGTATAAGAGTACATGGAGAGACACCCAAGCCGGAGTGTTTCAGGAAAGCTTTAGGAAGGGAGTTTTCAGTAGGTCATGATCAGAGAGATTGAGTTGTCTTTCCAAGCAATTGAAAAGGCATGATCAAAAAGGAGGAGGCAAGGATATCCAGGTGGGTGAGTGAACCAGTTTGGCAAGAGAAGTCACTGGATGAATGGGGGTGGAGGTGGGGATAGCAGATAAGTTTGGGAAGGCAGGTTGAAAAACCAAACTGTGGCAGGTCTTGAAAAAGAATCTATCAGAGCTGGGACTTTCTCTCATGGTTAAGGGAGACTCATTGAATTTTGAGCAAGTGAATGGTATGATTGAATTTATTTTTTATTTTTATTTTTTAAAACATTAAAAAAAAAAATTTTTTTTTTAATGTTTTATTTAATTTTTGATACAGAGGGAGTCAGAGCATGAGAGGGAAGGGGCAGAGAGAGAAGGAGACACAGAACCGGAAACAGGCTCCAGGCCCTGAACTAGCTGTCAGCACAGAGCCTGACGCGGGGCTTGAACCCACGAACATGAGATCTGACCTGAGCCAAAGTCGGAGGCTTAACCGACTGAGCCACCCAGGCGCCCCATGATTGAATTTAAATATTAAGAAAATTAAGTTGGCTCTATTTTTTTTTCATTTTCACTTATATTTCCTTGGGCAGAGAGAGAGAGAGGGAGACACAGAATCTGAAGTAAGCTCCAGACTCTGATGTGGGGCTGGAGCTCACAAACCAGGAGATCATGGCCTGAGCTGAAGTCAGACACTTAACTGACTGAGCCACCCAGGCACCCCTGTATTTCCTTTAATTTTGAGGTCTTGCTCAAATGTATTCACCAAGTGTTGGCTCTCCTCACAGTCAGAATTATCTTCCAGTAATAGTTATTTTGGGCATAAGGCACAGACATTTGTTTTATAAGGTCCTGGTCACTGCACCCCCCTCCCCTTTTGGTTTTATTTTAAAGGCCAAGCCAACAGAACTCAGGGACCATTTGGCTCAAGATCTTTGTCTTACAGAGGAAATACAAAGAGATTAAGAGTTTTTTCTAAGAGAGAACCCATATTTCCTACTAATCTAATTTACTTTCTACAACTTCTACATTTAAAAAATTTGTTTGGGGGTACCTGGGTGGCTCAGTTGGTTAAGCAGCCGGCTTCAGCTCAGGTCATCATCTCATGTTCGTGGGTTCAAGCCCCACGTCGGGCTCTGTGCTGACAGCTCAGAGCCTGGAGGCTGCTTCAGATTCTGTGTCTCCCTCTTTCTCTGACCCTCCCCTGCTCGCGCTGTCTCTCTGTCTCTCAAAAATAAATTTTAAAAAAATTTAATAAAAAAAAATTTGTTTGGCTTGCAGCTCCCTTTGGGGATAGGTACATTATAGAATTCAGCTCTTTAATGAGAAAGGAAGGTTGTATGTGAGGGTGTGTCAAGAATTTGTGAGGCACTTGGACTTCAGTATACACAGGCAACTAAAGTGACAAAATAATAATTATACTCTATTCTTGCTCCAATTGGATTCTGGAACTGAAACAAGGAGTATTCAGGTAAAGCTGGTTACCCAAAAAGAAAAGAAAGGGCAATTCAAGTAGAAGAGAGAAGCCGTGTAACCCATTAGAGAGAAAACTGGATGACTAACTAGAAAATTTGAATTCTAGTCCTGGTTAGCAGTGCTTATGGGAGAAGCCACACTTTTATTTGTCACATCCCTTCCAAGATTCAAATAAATGTTTTTAGCTGATCATTTGGAACTTATAACGTATTTCCCAAAGAAGTAGTGTTATGAAACAGTGGTTAGCTTCCCAGATTATCCTCCAGGAATCTATAAAGATTCCATCAGAACTGAAATTAGTGCATATCTGCAATGAGAAATATAAATGCATTTTGCAACATTAATGAATTAGCAAAACAGATTAGCTAAACTAATTATTGTGCGGTTTCTAAAATGGAAAACATTTAATTAGAAGAAGATATAGAACTTGAAGGCTGTGGCAAATGTAAAAGACAATTGCTTCTTGGCACTTTCAATGCAGTCTGAGGTTAATGGCATCAGCTCACAAACAGAAAAGATGCAAGAGAGAGAGAGGGAAAGAAAGTATGAGCTGTGTGTGTTTTTGAGGAAGATGATACAAAGTGCTTAGAGGGTGAAGGAAGGGGCCAGGATGGAAAAAGCCAGGAATGAGACACCACTCTGAACTAAGGGAGAGTTGATGAGGGCCTGTGACCCACATGTAGGTACAGAGGTCTTACTCTAGACTACAGGAGATTAGGCCAAAAGCAGGTCCAGAAAGTAAATCTGAGGCAGTGAAGTCCCAGGGGAAGGGTGGGACAAATGTTAAAGGGGGATCAGAGACTTGGTCTATCAATTCCCACAGAGGCAGAGGCTTTGGCCTCTTCACGTGAAGTTCTAGCTGGAGTCCAAACTCAAGGAGCTCAGAATCCACACTTTCCATCAAATCAGAGACATGTAAGACTGCTTAGCTCCAGGACCAGAAATGGTTCTAGACTGTTGGGGAAATTTGGGGTGAGGGGAGGAATAGAGCAAAAAGTACAGAGACTGAACCAGAGTTAGAAGACAGAAGGAAGGAAGAAATAAAGGAAGGAAGGAAAGAAGGGTCTAAAGTTGATGTGCTGGTCCCTATGAATACTGAGAGGGATCCTCAGAAGAAAACACGGCAGCACAGGGAGAAATAATGCTAGCAAGAAAAAGGTGCTGAGAGATAGAAAGAGGAGTCCCCGACCACCACCAGGGGGCACCTCCAGTTCCACCACAGTTTTGTTGATTCACAGGACTGGGCAGTGGTGTGGGGGAGGGAAGAGGACAATAGACTAACTTCCAGTCGGGAGAGGGTTGTAACCTGTACTCAAACACACTAGCATAACCACATCTTCTCACCTTTCTGCTTCCTGGTATTGTAAACGTTTTAGGCACTATTATTACTTGGCCAGCTGGTAGTGACAATGGAGAGGCAAGGTAAAAAAAAAAAAAAGATTAAATGATGATAAAAGATACAGGCAAAAATGAGAAGACAGAGAGAGAACCAGGAAAAAAAAAGATGGGGAAAGAACAGTCAGGATATAATCGATTAGAAATAAACATAAAGAAAAGTGGTAACCGTTTGAAAAAAGAAGAAAAAGTGTGGGAAGTCAAACAGATCTGTGAGGAAATGAAGAAAGACAGGAGAAGAACGTCCTGAAAACCCCTAATTCAGGTAATGTGATTAATTCCACAGTAGCTTGTCATCCTTTCCACATCTCATCTATTAATAGGATATCTACAGAGGAGCGTTGCTTTATAAACACACAAAAATGTAGCCATTGCTTTTTGGGAGCACTTAGATATATGTTCGTTTTTGTCAAAGATGAAAGCATATAGTAGAATTTGAGTGAGGGGTTTAAATCATTAGTTCCAAGAAATAAAAGAACAAACCTGTGTAACTTTTGGGCTGTTTCTATGATGGGAGAGGTGGGGGGAGCCAGTGTTAGAAGTATTTGGACTCATAAAGATACAATGAAATATATTTTCTTTGAGTTTGGTTTTTTTTTCTTTCTTAATACTGCCTTATAAAAACAGCGGGTTGTTGAAATGACCAGAAAAAGTGAGGGAGAGGTGGAGAGACTCCAGATAGCCCACATCAAACTCTATTACATTAAATGTTCATCATTTTTCTCCAGATTTTAAACTGCTCAAGATGGAGGAGAATCTGATTTAACCACAATACCCTGTATGACGGTGCCTGTCACTTAGGAAGTACTTGACTACTTTTGGGGAAGCGTCCTAACTGAGAGGTAGGTACAGAACCAAGCTAAGGCCCTCTCAGACTGACATGCCGTAGTAAAATACGTCCATTGCAATGACCAATACAAAGATCTGGGCATTCACTGTAGTTTTTCCACACTTCTGGTCTGTTTTTGAGGTGGTTTTTTTTTTCTTCTTTCGGGGTTAGCAGAATTCTAATGTTCTATAGAATTCACTATCTCTGAAGCACACGCCTCAACACCCTCCTAGAGTACATTCCCTTAGCCTTGTGCAGATCTTCACCCCACCAGGGTTCACGCCTCAGACTATCTCCCATTTCCCATCCCTTCCTCCTCCCCCAGCTTTCTAACTACATTGTGCGCACTCTTCCAGGCAGCTATTCCACAGCCAGGGCAATTGCAAGGCTCCAAGCTTGTCTTCTCTAGGGCGGTCACACGTGTCCATTCCCTGGGGTGAGCGGGCGGAGGGGGGGGTGTCGCTCTCCTATCACGGCCGTTGATTGGTGCCTCCCCCTACCCCACCCTTCCCGCCGCACTCCAGCCTCCATCATACTTGGTTCCAGCTTAACCAGCCCCACCACCTTCTTTCCTTGGAGAAAAGAGCTACTTCAGAGCTCCTTGAAACACCATTCTTGGATGGAATAAAAGTGAGAACAGGTGGAAATCACTTTATTTCTCTAGGTCTCATATTTCTGGAGTGCACGACCCACTGCTTCTCGGGTGCTATCATCAGCACCAATAATAACTGAACTCTCACACGTGCGTGTTTCGGGATCTAGCCCCTACCGAAAGCACCACCCAGCGGGCCCTTTAAAAGGACGCGACCACTAAGGCCATGTGGGGGGGTGGGAAAGACCCTTATTGTCCTCATTGATCAAAGTCATTAAACTTCTCAGTCCCAAACACCTGGAAAGCGGAGTGAGTCTCGTGACGGTTCATAAGGTGCATCTTGCTCCCTTCAAGTCACACTCCTCTTCTTTTTGGGGGTGCTCAGTTCCCTCTCCCCTCCCCCTCTCTTCCAGTGCAGCTGTCCGGACTGGGGGTGGGGAGTGGGGGCGGGGGTTGTTGTTGTGGTGAGGGCAGCCCCGCCCCCTCCTCGTGGGCGGCCCCTCCCCCAGGCCCTCTGTTCGGCCCCCTCCCCCCGCCCCCCCAGCCCCATCTGTTTTCCCCAGCGGTGAGATGATTATATTGTATGGTACTGGGGGCGGCCGCAGCCGCAGGATGGGGCGAGCGCGCGGACCCCGTCGGCAGCCGGAGCAGCAGCCACCGCAGTAACTCTGGCCCCCGAGCCGCCGCCCCCCGCCCGGGTCGCCCGCCCTCAGCTCATGCGCTCGCCGAGCGGCGGCAGC
>NC_043709.1:104266483-104319144 GCF_006229205.1 Suricata suricatta
ATCGAGGTGAGTGGCCGCACGGAGCGGGCGAGGTGGCGCACCCCGCGTCCCTTTCTCCCTTGCTCCCTCGAGGGTCCTGGAAGACCGTGCGGAAGGGAGCGGGGCACGCGGCGACTTTGCCCGGTAGTTCGCAGCCGGGGGAAGGGCTCGGAGGTGGGGGCGCGAGGCGCGCCAGGGCCGGAGCGCGGGCGGGGGCCGCGCGGGTCTCCGCCGGGGACGCCAAGTGCTGGTGACCGGGCTCGGGACGTTCGCTCGTGGCCGCCGTGCCCACCCGCGCCTTCCGGGACAAGGCGAAGCGGGCGGCGAGGGGGCGGAGGCGGAGCGCGCTTTTGTAGGAGCGGGACCCGGCCGGCTCTCCCGGGACTTCTCAGGCTGGAGGCTGAGGGTGTGGGGAGGGTGCGTGCGCGCGCTCCCTGCCCGGTGCCATTGAAGCGGCGAGCCAGCTGCTCCGGGCGGGGACGGGGTGCGGGCTGGATTAACTCCGACCGGGCGGGCGGGGAGGCGGCCTGCGGCCGGTTGGGGGAGGGGGTCCGTCGTGCTGGGGAGAGGCTCGCCCCCGCTTCGGCGGGCGCGTGGAGGGGCAGTCGCACTTTGCAGACTGCCAGAGGCCCGCGACTCCCGGGGGCGCTTTGGGTTAACTTCGGGCAGGCGGAGATGGGGGCCCGGTCTCGGGGGCGCGCTCTCCTCCGGGGAGCCGCCCGGCGCTCAGCCCTTGCTCCGAGCTCCGAGGCTGCGGAGAGAAAGTTTAGGACTCCGTTATTCTTTAACAGCGCCTTTTCTCTCGGAACGCACAGCCCTCTTTATTCGCGGACCTCTGGAGCTGAGTTGATTTCGCCACCATTATTCCTCCGGGCGGGCGTGGAGTAAAACGATGGCTTTTCTGGCCAGGCCGAAGGTGCTTTCAAACCCGAGGCTTTGTGATAACCGGACTAAAATCAGGGAGTCCTAGTAGCAGGGGTGGTGGCGGGAGTGTGAGGAATGGAATGTATTCGATGGCCCCGACGAGCAGCTAACCCTACCAGCATCCATCCTCCTTTCTTTTATTTTTATTTTTGGAAGGGGGTGTGAATATTTGATTGGTTGGCAGGTTGAATTGCCTGTCCTCCTATGGCACTATGTATGTAGTCACTTAATCACCTTTTGCCTTGGACAAAGGTAAATAGAAACTGGTCAGTTTTTCTTTTCAGTTCTGCCAATGAGTTCGCCAGTGGAGTAATCAAAATAAGAATTACTCTTTGGAAGAGCAAATCGTTGTTGTTGCCTCCCCACCCCCACCTATCCTACTTTCTGCCATTTTCGGATTGATTTTAATTCGTTTATTCCTTGAATTTTTGCCTCCCCTTTATTTTTAGATTTTGTGTTTGCGGAAATATGTTCTTCTCATATAAATGAGGTGTTTGGAGTTGCTCTTCTTGCGGAGTTAATGAAATTGGGAAATAAAAATATCGAAAAGGGGTACGGTGGGAGAATGAAGCGGAATGTAGACTGATAAACTAGGACCGCTCACTGACTTCTGGCGATTCTTAGTTCTCAAAGCTGATTAAAACAATGTGATTAAATCGTAGGCTTCTGTTTTCAGGAAGATGTAATAACTTGGGCATTTTAGATAGCACCATAGCGTTTGTTTTCAAAGTTTGAACGTTATTGTGGCAAGCATGATTTTTACTAAAAATTCAGTAGGATAGCTGTAAAGAAGAGAAACAAGGCCACAAAAATGAAGGATTTGGAAATGCTTAGAGTCAAGAGATGTTTAACAGTTATTCTGATAATCATGTTTTCTTTTAGTTGGTACAGAATCGTGAGTAGTTTAATTACATCCTGCTGCTCAAAATGGTGGCTGTTGTGGGAGGTGTTGCTTGTGACTGACTGTGCCATCTTGGGTGCTGGCAAACTTGCCCCTTAGCCCGTTTTCTTCCTTGCAAGATAATAAAATTGAGGTGATGTTGAATTACAAGTTTAGAGCTTAAGGACCCAGTCTAAAAATACTGTAGGGAAAATTCATCTTTCAGAATCCATATACTCCCATTTTGTTGATGGAAAAATAGAGGTAACTAATTTTGCCTTAAATTGTTGTGGATATCTAGAGTAATCTATAAATAACTTGTTTTATGTTCTAAGAAATAAACTTGTGGTTTCTGAGTATTGGTGAAGGAACTGTAAGCTGATCAAAAGTCAGATTTGTGTGTTTAATAGAAATGAAAAATCATTGTTACAGGGGAGTAATTTGGGCTCTTTGAAATGACTGTCTTCTTTTGTTTGGAGAGGTTCTTGGAAGTGACACTATTTTTGAAGTGCATGCTGTTTGAAATACATGCAACACGAATGAGTATTTGAAATCTATATACACGTTTTTTAGAACTATCCATATCTGTTTTTATTAGATTTATTAGGTGGATAACAAATGATACGGAGTTTATAACTTCTGCAGTTCGTGTGTAATCCTCTCATGTAAGGTGTGTTTTGACATAGTTAATGCAAATGGTAATTTAAAGTTTTCAGCAGTTAACAGAAATTAAAATTAGCCTTTTTTTAGGCTAATAAATTTGATTCTGTGGTGGTGCAGACAGAACTCACTGAAAACTTAAATTTACTTCAAGTATAAAACAAATTTATTGTTTTGCTTAGATGATTTTTTAATTTAGCAGTTGATTTTTCTGACAGTTTGAGAAACAGCCCCTTGGTTAGAGTGTATGATGTAATGGAAGACCCTTAAAACAAGCAAACAAAAAACCAGTTCTGATGCTGAGTCGTACCTATACCTGTTAGGCCAACTGGAAAGGCCCTACCAACTTTAATTTTACTGCAGCTTTAAAAGGTAAAAATGTTGAATAATACCAAGTGGTAAGTGGTAGAAATTGTATATCAGCGTTTTTAGGAAACCAGTTTTCAGCTTTGAGGAAAGATCTTGTTTTAGCCTTCACCACCAAGCTGAACTGAATTTATGGAAAATTTAGAAAGTAGAATCCTCAAGGATTTGGCTTCTATTTATCTAGAATGAAGTAATTTCTTAGATAGGTGAAGGGCTGGGAGAATTCATGCTGCAATTCTGCAAGAGGACAAGATCTTCCATTCGTAGAACTGGTCCCCAAAACATGGATAGTTTTATTTTTGCTTGTAAAAAAATCCTTTTTACTCTGTTAATCAACTTTGAATGTACAGGGTTTCTTTAGGGATTCTGAAATCATCAGATAGAAAATCTGTGAATGTATGGATAATGTTTTAAGTTCAAAATTTCTGGTTTTAGAAATAATACAGACATTACATAAAACTTGAAAATTATAGCCCAATATAAGTAAGAGAATTAAAGTCACTCATAATTTCTCCATTCAGAGATAAAAGCTGTTAACAACATTGTATCCCTTTACTTAGGGAGAAAAGCTATTAATTGTTAACACATTTAGAAATTCCCAAATATGCTCACAATGTACTTGTTACTTAGATTAGTTACTGTTTTTATTTTTCAGATGAAGAGATTGAGAGGGATAGCTGGACAACAACAGGTTAATGACACTGACTTCTGTAGTTGGTGTTACTGAAGTGCACCTACTGCTAGGTGCTGGGAGATTGTTAATATCTCAGAACCCCTTCATTTAAATCAAGTATTTTAGAATTGTTTAGCATTCCAGTGGGTTAGGTTAGTTAAGTTTTGTCTCAGTTTGAGAAATGAAGAATTGTAACTTGACCATTGAATGCTAATTTAATGCTATTTTTATTTCCTTCCCTACCAGGCACTCTTTACAGTGACTATAGGGGTCTTGATCAAAGTAAGGGAAGGGAATATAGAATCATTTTCAACAGTCTGGTCTGGAGTTAATCATGATGGGTGTGGGGGTAGAGGCAAAAATCCCATCACAAACATTTTGGGAATATTTTCCTCTAGAGCACAAGACCGTGGTGCCCCAGGTGGCTCTTTGAAAATGGTCATGCCCCTGGGTGGCTCAGTCAGTTGGGTGATCCACTTTGGCTCAGGTCATGATCTTGCAGTTTGTGGGTTTAAGTCCTGTGTCAGGCTCTGTGCTGACTGTTTGCTCAGAGCCTGGAGCCTGCTTCTGATTCTGTGTCTCTCTCTCTGATCGTCCCCCGCTCACCCCCTGTGTGTCTCTCTCTCTCTCAAAGATAAATAAACGTTAAAAAAATAAAACAAAAAAGAAAATGGTCATGTAGAATTACCTGAATGGTTTGTATATTAGCCACATGGTAAAAATAATCTGAATGCCCTCTCTACTTTTTCCCTGAGCTTCTTGCTGTTGAGTGCTGAATACTTTGCCTTCCTTGGTTGTATGGTAGGTACAGTCCCTCACCTAATAAGCATGATGGTCTGGGTCACTATTTTTAATTCAAATTCCTAAATTCCACTCTTTGTATTTCCTTAATCAAAGGCACCAAGGCATGACTTATTTTTATTTTTTTAATTTCTTATATTTTTAAGGAATCTCTACACCCAAGATGGGGCTTGAACTTGCAACTGAGAAAAAATGAGAGTCGTGTGCTCTGCTGAGCCAGGCAGGTTCCCTAAAGTATAAATTATTAAGCGTGGAAAAGAAATAATTAGAATTGTTGAGAGTAACTTAATAGTATGTATCAGTCATATCAGCAGTTCCTAAGCCTGGGCCTATGGATGGCCTGTAGGAGATTTTGTGTTGGTGTACATATGTGCACTTTGCTGGAGGAGAAGGCCTGTCACTTTCATCAAATTCTGAAAGAGTTCTCCAACCATACAAAGGTTGAAAAGCCCTGAACTGGATGAAAGAATAAGTTAACCTTGAATAGGGGAACCAGAAACCTAGTTTTATTACACAAGATGCTTTGCACTAGGAGTTAGAAACTTGAATTCTTATTCTAATTGTGCCACAAGCTTTTTGACCTTGGACAAGTCAGAATAGCCTAATGATAGATGACACTTGTATAGGACTTGGTACGTTTTCTAAATGTTTGTTTAAGCTCTACACCCAACCTGTAGCTTGAACTCGTGACCCTGAGATCAGCAGTCGCATGCTCTGCCTACTGAGCCAGCCAGATGCCCTCAAATGTTATCTCCTTTAATCCTTGGCTTGCTTTCTTGCTTTATAAAATTTTTATAAATAGGGGGTGCCTGGGTGGCTCAGTCAGTTGGGCATCCGACTTCAGCTGAGGTCACGATCTCGCAGTTCATGAGTTTGAACCCTGCCTCGGGCCCTGTGCTGACAGTTCAGAGCCTGGAGCCTGCTTCAGGTTCTGTGTCTCCTCCTCTCTCTGCCCCTCCCCTGCTCAAGCTCTGTCTCTCTGTCTCTCAAAAATAAATAAATGTTAAAAAAAAATTAAAAATTGTTTATGCATGTATTTTATAATTTTTTTAAGTTTTATGTATCTATTTTGAAAGTGAGAGAGTGCGTGCATGAATAGGGGATGGGCAGAGACAGGGAGAGACAGAATCTCAAGCAAGTTCTATGCTGTTATCTCGGAGCCCAATGCAGGACTCAAACTCATGAACTGTGAGATCATGACCTGAGCCTCAATCAAGAGTCGGGAGGCTTAGTGGACTGAGCCACCCAGGCACCCCATTCCTTGACTATCTTTAACCATCACTATGAGATAGGAGTTATGCTCATTTTATTTTATTTTTTAAAGAAAGAGGGTATGCATGTTAGCTGGGGAGGGGCAAAGAGAGAGAATCCCAAGCAGGCTCCACACTGTCAGAACAGAGCCTAATGTGGGGCTCAGTCTCAGGAGCCATCAGATCATGACCTGAGTGGAGAGATCACCTGAGCCACTCAGGTACCTCGTTATCCTCATTTTATAGATGAGAGGCTTGAGTTGCTTCCAGGCAGACTCTCATCTGGATCTTAGGTTCTTTGATAAAAATTCTGTGCTGTTGCTACATCACTCTATTTCATTATCTGAAATGAAGGGCTACACCTATAAGTGATGGGTGGACTTCCATAGTACAGACCTTGAGTTTTTTTATTATAATAATGTAGAGTACAGAAAATACTTTTAAAAACTGCTGAAGTTAAGTACAGAGAGTCAAGTTCATGATTTCATTTCATTTCTTTCAGCAGGTATTTATTGAGCATCTACTGTGTGCTAGGCACAGTGTATTAGATAATGGAGATACAGATGTGAACATAACACAAAAATACCTGTCCTCTTTTCATTAGAAGGAGACAGACAGTAAATGAATTGGTATAGTATATCAGAGGTTGGTTAAGGAACAAAGCAGTGTGGAGGCATAGGGATGCCCCATTGAGGGAGTGGATTGTTGTAATTTAAAATAGGTTGATTAGTATAGCCTCACTGAGAAGATGACATTTGAGCAGGACTGAAAGAGATCGGTGATTTAAAATGCTTTAAAAATTAGTATTTTGTGACACTGTTCTATTTAATGTAAGATATCAGATGATAAATATCTTCTGAAGATTCAAAATCTGTTCCTCCTCTGAGGAATAAAGCCCAAAAACAGATGTGAAATTACAGGGGGCAAATCTTTATGCAGTTTGAAATCCTGAAAAGGGAGAATGTTCTGTCAGAGTAGGTCTCTCTCCAAAAGTGAGGGGCGCCTGGCTGGCTCATTCGCTAGAGCATGTGACTCTTTGTCTCAGGGTTGTGAGTTTAGCCCCGAGTTGGGTATGGAAATTATTTAAAAATTTGTCTCTTTCCAGAAGTGAATACTAGATCCCCTTTCTGTTTATACCAGCATTTTGAAAGGGAAGACGTCTTTTTTTGCCCAGCATGCGAAGCTTCAGAGGGGTAGTTGGGAGCCTCTGCAGTTGTAGAAAGGGCAGTACCCTCTCATCTCTGAAGGACAGCCTGTGCTACCATCTGGTTGGCTTTATGACGGAAGTTCAGTACGGTGTTGCTTAATTTTCTGGAACATGGTTAGGATAGCCGAAAATACACCTTGGCACCATTTGGTACAACGGACAGTCTGCCCTTTGATCAGGGGAGGCTGGGTGCTGGAGTCTTGCTGTGTGTTAGCAGTCAGAATGAGGAGCACTAGCACAGTGCTGGGAAACTGCAAGTGCAAAGGCTGATTTGGGTACAAATTCAGTGTGGACAGAGCTGAGGGGGACAGACCTCACAACTTACAGTCTATGAGGTTTTAGATCTAGTTGATGTGATCGAACATATTCTCAAAAGGAATCAAGCAGAAAGTCAGAAACCTGGATTGTGATCCCATCTCTGTCATTAACATGAGTTATGATCTTAGGCAGATTTTTGGTTTCAGGTGCTCCATACATAAAGTGGGAATTTTAGACTAGATGATTCTTAGGTTTTGCCTATGTCTTAAGTTCTGTCATTCTAGGAACGTGTCTCAGCACGCATGGCACTATTAATTGACCCAGAAAATCATCGACCTCACTTGTTAGGATCAGTTGGGATCAGGGTTGTGATCTGCGTTAGGATCGATGTTTTACAAATTAATTTTTAAAAAATTTTTATTTATATTTGAGAGAGAGAGACAGCGGGAGCAGGGGAGGATCAGAGAAAGAAGGAGATACAGAATCTGAAGCAGGCTCCAGGCTCTGAGCTAGTTGTCAGCACAGAGCCCGACATGGGGCTCGAACCCACAAACTGGGAGATCATGACCTGAGCCGAAGCCAGGCGCTTAACTGACTGAGCCACCCAGGCGCCCCACAAATTAATTTTTTTAAATATATATATATATTTTTAATGTTTTTAATTTATTTTTGATACAGAGAGAGACAGAGCATAGAGGGGGAGGGTCAGAGAGAAGGAGACACAGAACCGGAAGCAGGCTCTAGGCTCCGAGCCAGCTGTGAGCGCAGAGCCCGATGCGGGGCTTGAACCCACAAACGTGAGATCTGACCTGAGCCGAAGTCGGAGGCTCAACCGACTGAGCCACCCAGGCACCCCTAAAATATTTTTATTTATTATTGAGAGACAGAATGAGCATGGGAGGGGAGAGAGGGGGAGACACAGAATCTGAAGGAGGCGGTCAGCACAGATCCTGACGTGGGGCTTGAACCCACAAGCTGTGAGATCATGACCTGGGCCGAAGTCGGATGCCCAACTGACTGAGCCACCCAGGCGCCCCTACAAATTAATTTTGTACCAAATGAAAGCTGCAAATCTGTACTAGATGTGTTTGTGAATTATATGAACTTCTTTCTGTGGAAATCTTGTCTGCAGACATACTACTTTTAAAGTAACTTTTTAGGGTTTGATGATTGACCTTTTCACCATCTCCAAGGTACTCAAACTCAGCTAAGATTTTGTATTTTGAGACTGGGAGGAATTCTGGAGGATGGAAGATCTTCAGTTATGTTATTTTTCCCTTCATTTTTGTTATATTCATACTTTGAACTTTGAATGAAATCCAGTTAGAGCTTTGGGCACATGGCTTGTTTTTCATTTGGTACTGCAATCTTTTTAGAAAACTGTGTTGTCCCCCTTTATGTTCATATTTCAGTAGCTATTGTTCCTTGGGTGCTTTTATGGTACCTTCTTTACATTAGCCTCTAACCAATATTAATCAATTTATATTGGAAAGCTTAGGAGAAGTCTTTCAGTAATTTTTACAATTGAGAAAAGAGTTGTTAGATAATATTCAGTTCAGGTTTCTGAGTTTCTTTTAATGCTTGGGGTTTCTCAGTCTCAGCACTCTTGATATTTTGGGCTAGATCAGTCTTTTTCATGGAAAGCTGTCATAAGCATTTTAAGCTGTCTCTGGCCTCTACCCTCTAGGTGCCAGTAGCATCCCCAGTCACAATAAAATTGTCTCCAAACATTGCCAACTATCTCCTGGGGGTCAGCATCACCACGTTTGCGATTTACTGCTTTATGGTATAATGAGGGCACACTTCTTCAGTGTTGGTCATTGTATAAAAGGTACACTGTGAAGAGGATAAGTTTTTCTTTTTGATGATAATTTTTTCCCCTAAATGCAAATCTTCAGCACATTTGTAGATAAAAATTGAAGGAAGTTAAAGTTGTTCTCAGATATACATGTCAGTAGTAATTGCACTTGTCAGAAAACGGGGAAGCAGATGTTCTGTTTTGGTTTTTTTCTTTTCTGGGGAGTCATTTAAGGGGAGAAGTGATTTGGGCGCTGTAGAGAGGGTGTTGTGGGGCTAACTTGTCCCTTAAAGAAAGGCCTCCCTTAGGCAAACTTGGCTGCCTGGCACTGTTGGGGAAAGGGGTGTTGTGCTGTATAGCCCCAGGATGGCTTCCACACTGCCATTGCCTGTCAGGGCACAGGCTCTTCTTGACAAATCTCTTGAGCCTTGTGTATGGTGGACTGTGCGGAGTGGGGGTAGCTAGTTTGAAAAGTTCAGTGAAACTGAAGTTGAAGGAGTGTGCGCGCAAGTGTTCATATGCTTATGTATCTGAGACAGGTGTGTATATTGCTATATAAAGTTTATTCCATCAGAATTCTCAACTTAGAACATACCAATCACAGGTTCTTTCCTGTCACTCTAAGCATTTTTCTTGATTTCTCCCATTGGATTTTCCTTGTAGGCAAGTATGGCAAAATATTTTATGAATCAAGTAAATTTTCATTAAAAAAATTTTTTTAACGTTTATTTGTTTTTGAGAGACAGAGACAGAGAGTGAACAGGGGAGGGGCAGAGAGAGGAGACAGAATCTGAAGGAGCTTCAGGCTCTGAGCAGTCAACACAGAGCCTGACGCAGGGCTCGGACCCACAAACCGTGAGATCATGACCTGAGCCAAAGCCGGACGCTCAGTCGACTGAGCTACCCAAACGCCCCAGTAGATTTTCATTTTGGTTTGGAGAAAAAAATTGTATTGTGATGGTGACTTAGCAGTAAGCTAAGACAAGACAGCAGTAGGCTGTGGAAAGCTACCCTAGAACTTCCAAGGAAACAGTAACATTTATCTGTGGTTTCCAAAGGTATCTTTCACATAGAGCACCCGTCTCAGAGTTCATCTTTGCCATTTGGGGTATTTGGTTCACACAGGGATCCAGCACCTTATTTTTTGTTTTTATCTCTTGATTGGGAATGAAGTAAGACCTGACCACATTATTTTTTTTCTTTCCTACTCTATTGTTGTGCTAGCCTACTGATGTCCTAGGTTGATTTGGGCTGTGATGGAGGAAGGTAGAATTTCTGGCCCAAATCAGGGTATTAAATACCAGAATCTGTATAAATAAGTTGATGTGAAGTCAGTCATTCTATAGCTAAAAGCAGTTTTCTTCTCTAGGAGGGTGAGTGACCCTTCAGAATAGTTCTGTTATGTGCACTGTTTTGTACTTAATTATTCACATGCCCTTTAAGATGGACTACTGTTTATGTAAAAATATATGAAATACAGTATTTCATTTTCCTGTTTAAAGTCCCTGACCTCATGTGACCTTTATGATTTGATTGGCTTAAATGATGTCATGTTCTTCTAAGTTTCACACTATAATCGTCAGCTTTTAGTTTTGATTCTACAGCCCAGACTCTTCAGGAGCAGGGCTGTTCTGCTTTTTCCCTAGGGTGGGTTTGCTAGAGTAACTGCCTGAGTTGGCAATATGTCACTGAGGCATGTGGCCACCTGAATTAAATGTGTGAAGGGTTGTCATAGCAGACTGTGTGCATCCTTCAGTCAGTGCCCCTCCCCCCACCCTTAACCTCTAAAAATAAGTGAAAATAGAGGAAGTGTTAGGGGCACAATTACACTAACCACTTCATGTTTTTAATGTTGAACATTTAAATCACCTCTAGTTAATAATTCCTAAGAATGGAATAAGTTCTTACAATTAAGAATGCTGTGAAGCAGTCTCTGGTTGGCTGCAAGAGTGTTTTTTCTCCTGACCAGTTCCTTTTAATGAACACCCCTTCCCTGAGTGTTCATTGTTTCAGCAACAATGGCACTAAGGACAGTTGATTTGCTTGACAGAAAATGTGTTAAATTAACAGATCTACTTCTTTAGCAAACCTTTTCTCTCCCTGCTTCCCCATTGTGTCTCTTCTGTCTCTCTGAAAGGTTGTTTTTGCAGATTCTTTTAGGTGTGGGAGACAATTTTTATAGTCAGTGTCCTGAAGTTCTTTGTTCAGGGGACACTGTTTTATTTCACCTGTTGACGTAATTAAGGGATTCAACTTTGAATTTTTTTTTACACTCTTAGACTGTTGTTGATTTGGGTAAATATCCTGTACAGATCTATTTTTTTCCACATTGTTTCTCAAAGACTTTTCTCACCTCATTTTCCGTTGCGTTGTGAAAGCAGGCCTTTTTACAGGACATTGGGGATTGGGAATGGAATGTTCTAACTGATGTTGGGGATATGTCTGTCCTCGTAACACTAGATTTTCATCACTTTAAGTGATAGAACTCATCTTCATAACTGTACTAATTACTGTATTTGGATTTCTGTAAACTGTAACTCTTCAATAGTGGAATTAAAAAGGAAAATCTCAAATACCCATCAGTCTCTCTTCAGTTATTGTCATTGTTATTAATATTAAGGTTGCAGAGGTATCTCACAGGGTTACCATTTTCCTCCTGCCCTAGGAAATCACAGTATGTTAAGAAAAAGAAGGTGGGTGGGTGGGAATGCGAGTGTAAAATTGAGATACAGTGTATATGATTCTGTGTGCCAAACGAGCTATAGAGTATATGACTGCTGTAGAAGTTCCGGGGCAGGCAGTGATCACGAACGACATGTTTCCTGCCAGAGGCAGGATTTGGAGGTTCATAGTGAGTAAATCAGCATAGAGCTAGCCAGGTCAGAGAGTTCTTTTCTTATAGAGGGCTAATAAAAATGAGGTTGAGGGGTGCCTGGGTGGCTCAGTCTGTTAAGCACCCAAGTCTTGATTTCAGCCGAGGTCCTAATCTCACAGTTCATGAGATTGAGCCCCGTGTCAGGCTCTGCGACGACAGCACAGAGTCTGCTTGGGACTCTCTCTTTCCCTCTTTCTTTGCCCCCCTCTCTCTCTTCTCTCTCTTCTCTCTCTTCTCTCTCTTCTCTCTCTTCTCTCTCTCTCAATAAACAAACAAATCTAAAAAGAAATTTTAAAAGTGAGGTTAAGAAGTATTAGGCCATTGTAGCAAGCCTTGTAGCAGGCTCACTGGTGTTAAACACTTTTATTCAGGCATTCAAGTGTTAGACAAGAATGATGACAACGTTTCAGGCTAAGACTGTCCTTTGTACTAAATGTTTTAGATTAAATCTGGTATGGAAGCATGGATAGGACAGAGTGGAGGAAGAGAGGCTAGTTTAATTATTGGGAGTGGAAGGAGCATAAAATGTCAAAGGTACCAATAATAGGAAATGACATTCACCGCTGGCCTTACTGAAGAATAGGTAGGACTAGATGATCAACAGTGTTGGATGCATAAAGAAGGCTGTATTAGTTAAGGATGTTTTTGGCTGCAAGGAAAGAATGCTGTACTAGCAGCAGCTTAAACACTGGCCCAGCCTGTGACATAATCTGGAGGAGCGTGGTTCCTGGCAAGGTGTGTCCAGCGCTGCAAAGGATACAGCATTCTGGTGGTGGCAGCATGGTCTCAGGATGGATTCTGTTCCAGCGGCGGGCCTCCTCATGGTCATAGGATGGGTTCTGCAGCTCCAAGGTCTGCATTGCTGAGCCATGCAGTGAGTACAGGAAAATTATCACTGAAAACAGCCACTGAGTTGGTGATTTGAAGAGGTTAGAGATGACTTCAGAAAAGCCTGTTTGAAAGAGTAGAGAGAGGCTAAAATTGCATACTTCTGGAGTGAGAGAGGAAAAGAGCTCTCAAGGAATAGTGGAAAAGAAAGAACTTTAAGAAATGTTTTTTTCAAGAATAATATATAACCATCACAAAAAGAAATTTCAGTTCTTACATGGTTAACATTTTAATGTACTGAGGGAGTCATTGTAGTACATTCCACCGCACTGCCTTTTTTTTTTTTAAGCCATCCTGTTTCCAAATTCTACTCCATTAAAAATTTTTTTGTTTGTTTGTTTATTTTTGAGAGAGACAGACAGGCTGAGCAGGGGAGGGGCAGAGAGAAAGAGAGACAGAGAGACAGAATCTGAAGCAGGCTTCAGGCTCTTAAAGCCTGACATGGGGCTGGAACTCTGGAACCATGAGATCATGACCTGAGCTGAAGTCAGATTCTTAACTGATTGAGCCACCAAGAGCCCTTACTCCATATTTTATATTAGCAATCTAGATTCAGAAATGTACCCTTTTTATCATTAGAATTTTAATAATTTTTAAAACATATTTTATTTATCTTTGAGGGAGACAGAGCACAAGCAGGGGAGGGGCACAGAGGGAGAAGGACACAGAATCTGAAGCAGGCTCCTGCTTCTGAAGCAGACAGAGCCTGATGCGGGGCTCTAACTTGTGAATGGCAAGATCATGACCTGGGCTGGAGTTGGAAGCTCAACCGACGGAGCCACCCCGGTGCTCCTCTCATTGGAATTTTAGATTTATTTTTGCTTAACTATTGAATGTTCAGAATACTTCAGATTTTAGTTTCTCTCTGTTAAGTATTTAATGATCTGTAAGACTACTACTTATGCGACTCTGATCCTTTTGTAATGGGCATTTATGTACAAATAAGATAGTCAGGTATTAATGATAGGTGTTCTAATAACTTGTTCTGCATGCCCAGGGAAATTACAGTTCAACAGAAGGCTTTTTTTGTTGGTCTTATCTCCCCACTGGCTCTGCAAAAATTTTTGGAAGTTATCTGGCAGTTCTAGCAGTGCCTTACCCGTTCTCACTTCTCCTGGGTCAAGTAAATCTGTATCCTGGCTAGTAATCTTAACACATATTGCAAGTAAAGATGAATTAGGCCAATCAAATCCTGGTTCTTGAGAGTGTAATCCAGGAAATAAGAATTATTGAGTTAGGGTGGAAAAGAAGCTAAAAGGTCACAGTGAGAAACCATGAAACAAGCCAAAATCTTGCATATGAGAGAGCAGAAACCGACAGAGACCCAGCATTAGAGCAATTTCTAGGAAGGTACCAGCTCCAGTCCATTGGTATATATCCTGTAGGAACCTCCAAGCATCTGAGGCATCAAGAACCTAACACTTTTGGGGCACCTGTTTGGCTCAGTCAGTTAAGCATCTGATTTCAGTTCAGGTCATGATCTCATGGCTCGTGAGTTCGAGCCCCACATGGGGCTCTGTGCTGACAGCTCTGGAGCCTGCTTCAAGGTCCATGTCTCTCTCTCTCTCTGCCCCTCCCTGGCTCATGCACTGTCTGTCTGTGTCTCTTTGTCTCTTCTCTGTCTCCCTCAAAAATAAACATTAAAAAAATGTCTTTAGAACGCTAAGCAACTAACAATCTTAGGGTGGGCCTAACACTTTCTTTTCTTTATGTCTATACATTAGATGTTTATTAAGGTAGGATCATACTTGTACATACTCTACAGGATTTTGATTTATTTAGTTAACAACATTACATGATACAGGTGCCCTTTTATCCTTTACATTATGTCTTTTAATAGCTTCACATTATTGGCACTCTTATTTAACCAGTCTTCTATGGGACACTGAGGTTATTTTTAGTTGTTTTCTCTCATAACGACCATGAACATAACCACTATGAGGTTAGAATTTTTTTTTTTTTTTGTAATCTCTACACTCAACTTGGGGATTGAACTCATGAACCCAAGATCAACAGTTTGTAAACTCTTCCGACTGAGCTAGCCAGACACCCTGGAATTAGAGATTTTAATCATTAAACTTCTGTTATTACCTACTGTTTCAAGTCTTTTTCAAAAAATGTTTTATTTATTTGTTTTTTAGGAGGGGTCAGAGAAAGAGGGAGAGAGAATCCCAAGTGGGCTCTGCACTGTCAGCCCAGAGCCTGATGCAGGGCTCGAACTCACGAACCCTGAGATCATGACCTATGCCAGAATCAAGAGTCAGATGCTTAAGCCAGTTGAATCACCCAGGTGCCCACCTTGTTTGAAGTCTTAAGTTTTGAGTTGTCTTCAGTCATTTTTTAATTGTCCGTTTCATGATACAAGCTAACATGAATTTGGTGCCCATGGTGGGTGCTCCAGGCACTGCTTCAAGTGTTTCTTACGCATGAACTTACCTATTTTTTTTTAAGTTTATTTATTTATTCTGAAAGAAAACCAGAAGCGGGTGGGGGGTGGGGGGGAGGAGAGAGAGAGTGAGAGGGAAGGAGGGAGGGAGAGAGAGAGAGAGCGAGAGCGAGACTGCCTCTCAAGTGCTGGAGGCACTGAGCTAGACACAGAGCTTCAGCTCACAAACTGTGAGATCATGATTTGAGCTGAAATCCAGAGTCAGGCTCTTAACTGAGTCACCTAGGTGCCCCATCTATTCTTAACAGACTGAGCCACCTAGGCATCCTTTATTTAATTTATTTTTAAGTTTATTTTGAGAGAGAGACAGAGACAGACAGAGACAGAGAAAGTGCATGCAAGGAGAGAAGGGTCAGAGAGAGAAGGAGACAGAATCACAGCCCAATGTGGGGCTCAAACCCATGAACCAAATTGTGAGATCATGACTTGAGCCCAAATCAAGAGTCAGATGCTTGACCCACTGAGCCACCCAGGTGTCCCACTCTCTGCCCATTTTTAAATCAGATTGTTCTTTTTTTGCTATTGAGTTTATTTATCTATTTTTAATTTCCCCATGAGGTAGACATCACCTTTATCTCACCCTGCAAATGAAGAAATGGAGACATGCAGAGACAAAGTAGTATGTCCAAGGTCACATAGCCAGCAGGTGGCGGAGCCCAGACATGAACCCAGAAAGTTCTACTCAGTACAATACCAAGACCTTCTTTTTTCTTTTTTTTTTTTAGTGTTTTTTATTTATTTTTAAGAGACAGAGACAGCGTGAGCAGGGAGGGTCAGAGAGAGAGGGAGATACAGAACTGGAAGCATGCTCCAGGCTCTGAGCTAGCCGTCAGCACAGAGCCTGATGCGGGGCTCGAACCCACAACCGTGAGATCGTGACCTGAGCCGAAGCCAGACGCTTAACCAGCTGAGCCACCCAGGCGCCCCTAAATGTTAGTGTTTCTAAGAGGATAATTGATATCCATTGCAGGTTTTTTACAGGCTTGTTGGAAGGTAGGTGAAAGTAAATTTTCATTTATATTGTGGCATTAAAAAGGAATTTTAAGTAAAACTGTAGAGAGCATGAGATCAGAGGAAAAAGGACATTAAAAAAAATTTATTTTTAAGTAATCTGTACACCCAGCATGAGGCTTGAACTCAAAACCCTGAAATCAAGAGTTTGCATGCTCTAGCAACTGAGCTTGCCAGGCTCCTCCCCAGGAAAAATGACATTTTATTTTACTATATATATATTTTTTTAAGTTTATTCATTTATTTTGAGAGACAGGATCCCAAACAGGCTCTGCGATATCAACGTAGATATCAACATGAGGCTTGATTTCATGAACCATGAGATCATGACCTGAGCTTTTATCAAGTCAGATGCTCATCTGACTGAGCCACTGAGGTGCCCCAAAAATGACATTTTAGAAGTGAGTGAAATCCAGTTTTTTCCCTTAATACTTAAATTATGTGCAGAGTGTATCAGTATCTTTTGAGAATTATTTAGTTGTTATTTTCCCATTCTCCTGTAACACTGGCTAGTGCTTTTTAAACATTCTTTAATTTTTAAATAATGTCAAACTTACAGAAAAGCTGTTAAGACTAGTGCAGAGAATTCCTGAGCCCCTTCACCCAGGTTCCACATTTGCTTTGTCATTACCTCCTTCTTCTCCCCACCATTCCTCCTCTATCCATCATCCATTCATCCATCCATCCATTCATACATTATTTATACCTATATAATAATTTTTTCCCCTGCACTGAGAGTAAGTTGCAGACGTGATACCCATTCACATTCTCTCACATGACCATAGTACAGGTATCAAAATCAGGAAGTTGATACTAAATAAGATCTATAGGTAATACATCAAATATTACCAGTCTATCTCATATTAATATATATGTAATTTATATATTATTATACATTCTTAATGTATTATTTTAAATATTTTTGTGGTTTAGGTTTTTAATCTAGGATCATGCATTGCATTTAGTTGTTGGGTCTCTAAAGGCTCCTTTTTTTTTTTTTTGAAGTTTATTTATTTTGGGAGAGACTGAGCCAGAACAAGTGGGGAGTGGTAGAGAGAGAGGGAGACAGAATCCCAAGCAAGCTCTGCACCGTCAGCATGGAGCCTGATGCAGGGCGGCAACTCACTGAAACTGTGAGATCATTATCTGAGCTGAACTGTCACTTAACTAAGTGAGCCAGCCAGGCACTCCCTTTAGAACTCCTTTAATCCGGAATGAGTTTTAAGCTAGTCTTTCATGACCTTGACCTTTTCGGAAGAGTACATTTATTTTTTTTTAACGTTTATTTATTTTTGAGAGAGAGAAAGAGAGAGAGAGAGTGTGTGTGAGCGGGGGAAGGGTCAGAGAGAGAGGGAGACACCGAATCCGAAGCAGGCTCCAGGCTCTGAGCTGTCAGCACAGAGCCTGACACAGGGCTTGAACCCACGAACTGTGAGATCAAGACCTGAGCCGAAGTTGGCCGCTTAACTGACTGAGCCACCTAGGCGCCCTGAAGAGTACATTTTATTGATTGCCACTTAATTGGGATTTGTTGAATGTACCTTCATGATCAGATTCAATTCCTGTGTTTTTGGCAGGAATACTAAAGAAGTGGTATAGTATCCTTTGTGCATCATATCAGGATTTACGGTGAGGTCAGTGGGTCACATTATCATTGCTTCTTGTTATTAATTTTGGTCACTTGGTTTACGATGGTATCTGCTAGGTCTGCTGCTTTTCCCTTACAATTAATACATATTTGGTGGGGGAATACTACATAAACATCCTGTTTCTCATCAAAATTTTACCCATTAGTAATTTTAATCTGTGTGTGATTCTTTGCCTCATTCATTACATCATAGTTGACAAATAGGTGATTTTAAATTCCATCATTCCTTTTTTGCTTTTTCTTTTTTAAAGTAGGCTCTAGACACAACGTGAGGGTCGAACCCAAGACCCCTTAGTTTAGGAGTCGAATGTTCTACCTACTGAGCCCACCAAGTGCCCCTCCATCATTCCTTTTATATTAAGTTGGCATTCACAGTTTTCATTCATCAATTCAAAACTGTTTTTAGTGTTTGATAAGAATATAATTTTATAAAATGTTTTTTTCTTTCTTGGAAATTTTATAAA
This sequence comes from Suricata suricatta, assembly GCF_006229205.1. Lineage (NCBI taxonomy): Eukaryota > Metazoa > Chordata > Mammalia > Carnivora > Herpestidae > Suricata > Suricata suricatta. Next base: position 104,284,612 of record NC_043709.1, read on the forward strand.
GTGAATGTATGTTGATATAACAATATTCAGAGTGAAGTCATTTTTCAAAGATTTAGATCTCATTTTTTTTTACTTTGAAAAATTTCAACTCTAGTGAAGTTCAGAGACCTAAGTGTAAGTGAACCCCAGTAAGTACTTGACTTTAGATTTACCAATTGTTAACATTTTACTGTATCAGCTTTTTGTCTTCTTTCTCGTTGAGCCATTAGGAAGTAAGTTGGCATTGTGATGATACTTTATCCGGAAAATATTTTGTCATGCAAATATTCTGAAGAATAGGGACCTTCTTCTAAATGACCATAATAGTGTGTTCACATGTAAGAAAATTAATAATTCTTTTGTTAAAGTTTATTTAAGAGAGAATGGGGGGGGCAGAGAAAGAATCCCAAGCAGACCCTGCACTGCCAGTACAGGGCCCAACTTGGGGCCTGAACTTAAGACCATAACCCAAGCCAAACCCAAAAGTCAGATGCCCAACTGACTGAACCACTTAGGCGCCCCCAAGAAAATTAATGATTTTATAATAATATTTCCAAATATCCTCAGTTGTTCCCACAATGACATTTACAGATGTTGTCCCCGTCTCTGTACTGGTTCTAACATTGTATTTGGCTGTTAAGGGAATAGTTTTTAAGGGAAAGTTTGGTAAAATGACTTAAATTTCGAGCTATAAGTTAATTAGGAGAAATAGTAAGGAAAAAAGAGACAGCTTATTGGAATAACACTGGCTCCAGTCCAAGCTGTACTCAGGGTCTGGACAGCTAGCTACTTAACTTGTCTGAGCCTCAGTTTCATCATTGGCAAGTTCTTCATTTAGTTTTTAGGGTTATTATGAAATTTGAATGAGCCGAAGCGTGTGAGGGCCTGGCCTGAGTAGATTTCAACAACTGGTTATTATTATTAAATTTTTTTCTCAATATAGATTTTGAATTATGATAATGTTATAACTGAATCATTTGGGAGAATGGGATTTTATAATAAAGATGTTTTTTGACTTCCCATATTTTGAAATCAAGTTATGCGGTAAAATTGTTTAAAAAAAACACAATGTATTGTGCTTATGTAGACACAGAGTATAATTGAATAGCTTTATTAAAATATAATTCAATACCATATAGTTCATCCACTTGAAGCGTGAAATTTAGTGATTTTTAGTATATTTACAGATAAGTGCAACTATCACCACAGTCAATTTTAGAACATTTTCTTTGCCTGTAAAATAATCCCCTTTATTACCACTTCTGCCTTTGTATCTACTCCTCCTCCCAGCCTTAAGCAACAACTAATCTTTCTGTTTCTAGAGCTACCCTTTTCTAATCCATAATGAATAAAATCATATAATATATGGCCAACTGTAACTGGTTTTTTTCACTTAGTATATTTTTTCAACGCGCATCCAAGTTGTAGCAAATATTAGTACTTCATTCCTTTTTATGGCTGAATAATAATATTCCATTGTATGGACATACCATATTTTATTTACCTGTTAATAAGTATTTAGATTATTTCTGCCTTTTGACAGTTTGAAAATGCTACTATAAACAGTGGTATAAAAGTTTTTGTGTGGTCGTATGTCTTCATTTTTCTTAGGTATATACCCAGGAGTGGGATTGCTGGGTGAGATGGCAACTATATTTGACCATTTGAGAAACTGCCTGTTTACCAAAGAGACAGCATCATGATCTCTTCCCACCAGGACTTGTTCTAATTTCTGCACATCGTTTCCAGCACTTGTTATCTTGTTATCTGACGGTCGGTAGTCTAGCCTTCTAGTTGATGTAAAGTAGTTTCTCAGTGTGGTCTTGATTTGTAGATCCCTGATGACTAATGCCATTGTCATCTTTTTACTTGCTTATTTGCCTTTTTTTTATGTCTTTCTTGGAGAAATAGCAATTCACATTCTTTACTCATTTTAAATTTGGGTTGCCTTTTTTATTGAGTTAGGAGTTCTTTTTTTTCTTTTTTCCTTTCTTTTTTTGCTTAAATTAAAAAAAATTTTTTTTGTAACGTTTATTTATTTTTGAAAGACAGAGCATGAGCAGGGGTGGGTCAGAGAGAGAGGGAGACACAGAATCTGAAGCAGGCTCAGGCTCCAAGATGTCAGCACAGAGCTGGACATCGGGCTTGAACTCATGAATCACTAGATCATGACCCATGGCCTGAGCCCAAATTGGCCACTTAACTTAACCAGCTGAGCCACCCAGGTGCCTCTTTCTTCCTTCCTTCCTTCCTCTCCCTCCCTCCCTCTGTCCCTCTGTCTCTGTCTCTGTCTCTCTCTCTCTCTCTCTCTCTCTCTCTCTCTCTCTCTCGTTCTTTCTTTCTTTCTCTCTCTTTCCCTCTCTCCCTCTCTCCCTCTCCCCCCCTTCCCTCCCCTCCCCTTGTGGGGCTTGAACTCACAATCCTGAAATCAAGAGTTGTATGCTCTACTGACTGAGCCAGCCAGGCACCCTAAATTACAAGAGTTCTTTATATATTAGATATAAGTTCTTTATCAGTTCTATGAGATGCAAATATTATCTCCCATTCTGTGGGGTGCCTTTTCACTTTTTTGACGATGTCCTTTGAAGAGCAAAAGTTTGAAGTTTATTTTTTCTTTTATTGCTCATGCTGTTGGTGTCATAGCTAAGAATCATTGCTAAATCCAAGGTCATGAAGATTTACCCTTGTGCTTTCTTCTGAGAGTTTTAGAAGTATGTATAAAGTATTGTTTTCTAGCATTTAGGCCTTTGATCCATTTTGTATTTTATATATGATGTTAGGTTAAGGGTCCAACTTCATTCTTTTTCATGTAGCTATCCAGTTGTCCCAGCATAATCTGTTGAAAAGACTATTCTTTTATTCTTTTTGTATTGAATTGTCTTGACACCCTTGGCAAAAATAAGTTGACCATGCATATGTGGGTTTATTTCTAAACTTTAATTCTTTGTCCCTGGACTATATATGTCTGTCCTTGTGCCCATATTCCATTGTCTTGATTAATGATACTTTGTCGTGAGTTTTGAAATCTGGAGCTGTGAGTCCTCTTCTTTTGTTCTCTTTCAGGATTGTTTTGGCTATGCTGGGTCCCTTGAGGGCCAGGTTGTCAGTTTCTACTAAGAGGTCGCTAGGATAGTTGTATCAGGTTCTCATAGGGCTTGCCTTGAACCTGTAGATCACTTTTAACAGTGTTGAGTCTTCTAATCCATGAACATGGGATATTTTCCCTTTTATTTAGATCTTTTATTTGACCAATGATTTGTAATTTTTTTAAAGTTTATTGGGGCACCTGGGTGGCTCAGTTGGTTAGGCGCCTGGCTTCAGCTCAGGTCATGATCTCACAGTTCGTGGGTTCAAGCCCCACGTTGAGCTCTGTACTGTGACAGCTCAGAGCCTGGAGCCTGTGTCAGATTCTGTGTCTGTCTCTCTCTCTGACCCTCCCCTGCTCACACTGTCTCTCTCTGTCTCTCAAAAATGAATTTAAAAAATTTAAAAAAATTTTTAAAGGTTTATTTATTTTGATGCAGGAGGGGCAGAAAGAGAGAGGGAGAGAGAATCCTAAGTAGGTCCTGTGCTGTCAGCACATAGCATGATGTGGGGCTTGATCCCACAAACTGAGACCATGACCTGAGCTGAAACCAAGAATGGAATGCTCAACCGGTGGAGCAACCCAGGCACCCCTGTAATTCTCTAAATATAAGTTTTGTGCTTCTTTTGTTAAATCTATTCAGAAATATTTTGGGGTATTTGGATGCTATTATGAGTGAAATTGTTTTATATTCAGATTGGTTATTGACAAATTTTTAAAATAAATTTTATTGAACTATAATTTAACTACAATAAAAGACATCCTTTTTAACTATGTAGTTTGAGTTTTGATAAATGCATCCAACTTGTAATTACCACTGTTTAAATCAAGATATAGAACATTTTTTATCATTTCCAAATATATTGTTTTATCCCTTGACAGTTGACCCCGACTACCATTCTAGTGTATTGCTGATCTATTTTATCTCACTATATATTAGTTTTCCTTTTCTAGGATTTCATATAAATACAGTTTGTGTTTTTTGTTTCTGGCTTCTTTTAGCATAATGATTTTAAGATGCAGCCATATTGTGTGTATCAGTGGTTAATTTTTGTTTTTGTTTTTGTTTTGAGAGAGAGTGGGTGCAAATGAGGGAGTGGCAGTGAGGGAGTAAGAATCCCACAAGGGGCATAGAGGGAGAGAGAGAAGCAGGGCTCCTTCTCATAGATGTGGGGCTCAAACTGAGCCAAAGTCCCGATGCTTAACTGACTGAGCCACTCAGGCGCCCCTCAGTGGCTAATTTTTTAAATTGTAAAGTAGTACAAATAAAACCTTAGATTGTGAGTAACTTGTTCTGTGAGTGTTCTGCAAGATGAGCAAACATTTAAAAAATACTAAAAAAATTTTTTTTAATGTTTTATTTATTTTTGATACAGAGAGAGAGCATGAGGGGGGGAGGGGCAGAGAGAGAAGGAGACACAGAACCGGAAGCAGGCTCCAGGCTCTGAGCTAGCTGTCAGCACAGAGCCTGACGCGGGGCTCGAACCCACGTGAGATCTGACCTGAGCCGAAGCCGGAGACTTAACCGACTGAGCCACCCAGGCGCCCCCCAAAAAATTTTTTTTTAATGTTTACTTATTTATTTTTTTTGAGAGACAGAGAGCACGAGCAGTGGAGGGTCAGAGAGAGAAGGAGATGCAGAATCTGAAGCAGGCTCCAGGCTCTGAGCTAGCTGTCAGCACAGAGCCCGACACGGGGCTCAAACCCACGAACTGTGAGATCATGACCTGAGCCGAAGCCAGATGCTTAACCAACTGAGCCACCCAGGCACCCCTAAAAAATATTTTCTTTACGTTTGTTTATTTTTGAGAGATAGAACAGAGTATAAGCAGGAGAGCAGCAGAGAGAGACAGAGACACAAAATCTGAAACACACTCCAGGCTCTGAGCTGTCAACATGGAGCCTGATGTGGGATTGAACTTATTAACCATGACCTGAGCCAAAGTCCGGTGCTAAAACCAACTCACCCACTCAAGCACCTCAAAGAGCAAACATTTCTAATACATGTTTCATTATGTGGCTACACCTCAGTTTGTCTATTTTCTTAGTGATGGACATAAGGGTTGTTTCCAGGTTTTGGCAGTTGTAAATAAAAGTGCTAGGTATATTCACATATAGGTAAGTCTTTGTGTGGACTTCTTTTTCTCTTGAGTAAATACCAAGCAGAATTGCTAGATCATATGTAAGTGTATGTTTAATTCTATAAAACATCTAGTTATTTTCCAAACAAATTGCTTTTTTTATTATTTTGATTGATGTATAATTTAAGTATATTAAAACCCTCCTTCTTCTGCCATTAGTGAACATTTCTTTGACTTTTCATTGTTGTGTAGCCACTACTACAATCAAGGTGTAGAATAGCTACATCACCCAAGAAATTTACCTTATGTTCTTTTCTGCTAGTCCTTGGCAATGACGTGTTTTCTATTCCTGCATATTTTTTAAAATGTTACTATTGTTTATTTTCGAGGTGGGGGTGAAGAGGGAGAGGGAGTGTAAGCAGGTGAGGGCAGAGAAAGAGAGACACAGAATCGGAAGCAGGCTCCGGGCTCTTAGCTGTCAGCGTAGAGTCCAACACTAGAGCCGAAGTCAGACGCTTAACCGACTGAGCCCCTCAGGTGCCCTTCTATCCCTATAATTTTGACTGTTGTCATAGAAGTGGCATCCTACAGTATGTAGCTTGTTGAGTGTGGTGTCTTTTACTTGGTATAATGCATTTGAGATTCATCCATGTTGTGGTATATTGTCAGCACTTCTTTCCTTTTTTGACAAATAATATTCCACGTTGGGGAGACAAGTTGGTTTTAGTGGAAGAATGTTACAGTTGTTTCTAGTTTTGTTGATAATGAATAAAGTTGCTTAAACAGGTTTACCTTTGGAAAGCACTTTGGCAGTTTGTGGTATTCCCACCAGCACTGTATTTTGGTTCCTCTGCATCCACTGTTTATTACTGTCATTATTTTTGTTTTTTAATCTATCCTAATTTTTGTGATAGTATCTCATTGTGGTTTGATGTTTTTTATGTTTACCTAGTGACTAATTATACTGAGTATCTTTTCATATGCTCATTTGCCATCCATACACTTGGTGAAGTATCTCTTAAAATCTTAATATCCATTTAAAAAGTTGGGCTGTTGGGGCACCTGGATGTCTCAGTTGGCTAAGCTGCAGACTTCGGCTCAGGTCACGACCTTAGAGTTCCGTGAGTTCCAGCCCCACGTCCGGTTCTTTGCTGGCAGCCCAGAGCCTAGAGCCTGCTTCAGATTCTGTGTCTTCCTCTCTTTGTGCCCTTCCCCTACTCACTCTCAGTCTCTCAAAAAAATTTAGAAAAAAAATTTTTAATTAAAAGAAATTAAAAATTGGGTTCTCTTAATAGTGGGTTTTAAGAGTTTTTCATGTATTTGCAGTATGTTACTTAAAAAAAATTTTTTTTGAGAGAGCGCATACATGAGAGTGAGCGGAGGAAAGGCAGAGAGAGAGGGAATCAGGATCCCCATCAGGCTCTGCGCTGACAGCAGAGAGCCCAATGTGGGACACCAACTGTGAGATTGTGACCTGAGCTGAAGTTGGACGCTGAACTGACTGAACCACCAGGCGTCCTCTTTTTCTTTTAATTTTATAAAATGTTTATTTAGTTTTGGGAAAGAGAGAGCCGGACCTAGAACACAAGCAGCTGACGGGCAGAGAGAGGGGAGACACAGAATCCAAAGCAGGCCCCAGGCTCTGAGCTGTCAGCATAGCTCACAGACTGCAAGACCATGATCTAAGCCAGAATCGGTCGATTAACCAACTGAGCCACCCAGGAGCTCTCCAGGCGCCCCTTTGCAATTCTTTTTATTACTGGAGTATAGTTGGCATACAGTGTTATATTAACTTCAGGTGTACAACATACAGAATTTGACAGTACTATACATTACTAGGTGCTCCCCACCATAAGTGTAGTTACTATAAAATGTTGTTATAATATTTTGATCATATTCACTGTGCTGTTATTTTTATCTCTGTGACTTACACTTCCTAGTCAGTCCTCTTTCACCTATTTGTCCATCCCCCAACTCCTCTAGCATTATTAGGTTCATTGTCAGATAGACACTTAGAAAATCTTTTCTTCTAGGCTATGTTTTGTCTTTTCATTCTCTTAACGGTGTCTCTTGGGGTGCTTTGGTGGCTCATTCAGTTGAGCATCTGACTCTTGGTTTCAGCTCAGGTCATGATCTCACGGTTCATGAATTTAAGACCTACATTGGACTGATCAGGTTCTGCGCTGATAGCATGGAGTCCGCTTGGGATTCTTTGTCTCTCTGTCTCTGTGTGTGTGTGTCTCTGACCTCTCTTACTCATGCTTGCTCTCTCTCTCAAAACAAGAAAAAACCAGTGTCTCTTGAAGAGCAGAAAGTTGTAAAATTGAGAAGTTCAGTTTGTCTAGTTTTTCTCTTTTGGATTACACTTTTGGTATTGTTTTTAAGAAATCGTTGCTTAAAGATTACAACAATTTCTTCCATGTTTTCTTCTAGAAGTTTGAGGGTTGCTTTTTAAGAGTGTTTTTGTTGATAGTGTATAAAAAGTATTTTTATTGTTTCTCATTTAATTTCTAAGAAATGGGCAGTATTTCTGTATTTGTGTGGAATGGTTTTGTTAGCCTAATGGGCTAACTCTTAGAGACAAAATTCTCATTTCTTTTTCCACCTTAATTCTGGAGCATAGAGAATCATTCCACATTGGAAAAGACCAGTCTTCCTTTTAGATTGATCGAAGGGGATTTTCCTCCAAAGTTGGTTGCATTGGTACTGCAGAAGCATTGATATTAACAGTGTGTTAGTTTTGCAAACTGGATTTTGATGGTTAAAATAAAGAATAAATTATCAAAATATTTGGTACAGGATAATTTAAAAAGCCAACACAATTCATTTTTTATCTTTGATTCCTCTGGTATTTAATGGCTTACTTTACAGATTAATGGAATAAAAAGTTATGAATGCATACTCAAATGTAAATTAGTAGAAGTAAAAACTGGAAAAGTGTGAGTAAAATTTGTAGATAATATCAATGTCAGTGTCATGGTTGTAATGTTATAGTTTTGTAAAATGTTACCTTTGGAGGAAATGAGCTAAGTATACAAGTGTACACAAATATATCTCTGTATTGTTTACTGGACTTGCATATGAATCTACAATTAGTGAAGAATTCAGTTAAGAAAGAGACTGGGGGGCGCCTGGGTGGCTCAGTTGGTTAAGCCTCCGACTTCAGCTCAGGTCAGATCTCACGTTCGTGGGTTTGAGCCCCGCGTCAGGCTCTGTGCTGACAGCTAGCTCAGAGCCTGAAGTCTGCTTCTGGTTCTGTGTCTCCTTCTCTCTCTGACCCTCCCCCGCTCATGCTCTCTCTCTCTCTCTCTCTGTATCAAAAATAAATAAAACATTAAAAAATTAAAAAAAAAAAAAGAAAGACTTGGGGCGCCTGGGTGGGTCAGTCAGTTAAGCTTCCGACTTAGGCTCAGGTCATGATGTCAGTTTGTGAGTTCCAGCTCCAAGTCCTGCTCTGCTGTCAGCAGATCCTCAGTCTCCCTCTCTCTTTGCCACTCCCCCACTTGAGTTCTCGCTCTCCAGTGCGCTCTCTCTCTTTTTTCTCTCTCAAAAATAAACATTAAAAACTCTGTTAAGTGGAGAAGAGGAACTAATAAATCTGTTATTTTGATACTTCATAGATCATTTGATTTTATGAATTTTTTTAGTTTCTATTTTACGTAAAGATTTCAATCCTACAGAAAATTGAAAGTGTGGTACAATGAACACCTGCATACTCTCCATTTAAATTCAGTAGTTATTTTACCACATTTGTTTATCTTGTCTTTGTGTATGGGTGTGCATGTGTATGTACACATTTGTATATAAACACAAACACTCATTTTTTGTCACACATGCATCATGACATTTCACTCTTAAAAACTTCAGTGTACATTGCCTAAGAGCAACAAAAAAATAACATTCTCCCATACAACCACAATACCATCAATGCTTCTAAAGAAAATTAAAAGTTTTATAATATATGGGGCACCTGGGTGGCTTCAGTTCATTGAGCGTCTGATGTTGGCCCAGGTCATGATCTCGCAGGTCAGTGGGTTCTAGCCCTTTGTCAGGCTGTGTGCTGACAGCTAAGTCTGGAGCCTGCTTCACATTCTGTGTCTCCTCTCTCTCTGCCCCTTCGGCTCATGCTTTGTCTTTCTCTCTCTCTCTCACTTTCCCTCCCCTCTCCTCTCAAAAATAAACATTAAAAAGTTTTTAAAAGTTTCATAATATAATGAGTTTTTATATTTCATAATATTATTTAATATTTGGATCCCACAGCCCCCACATTACAAAAATACCTTTTCATCTTTGTATTTGTTGGTTTTTTTGTCAAGGATCTGATCAGGGTTTCATGTTTTGCACTTTGATATTACTAAATTTCCTTCCCTTCACTTTTTGCTTTTTATAACCCTTTGAAGAGTCTGGGCTAGTTGTCTTATAAAATATTACACACTTCGGATTTTTCTGTCTCCTTACATAGGTTCACATTAAACATTTTTGGTAAAACTACTTTGTAGGTGGTGGTTGTTACTTATTATTTCGCATGGGAAGCTCCATAATTTCGAGTTGTTTACTGTTAACGATGCTTACTTTTATCGCTTAGGTAAGGACATTTATCTTTTTGAGTGAGTGGTGTTAATAGATTTCATTTTCAATAAAGTTATCCTGAGAGCATAGTTCTGTACACTAATCAGTGCCAGGAAGTGAGGTGAAAAGACAGGGTTACCACCTGTGAAATTTAAGAGATCAGTGTTCATACAGTAGTAGTAGTAGGACAGTAAGATGTTTGTTTCAAAGGAAGTGAGCAAACTACAGTGGAAGAAATGTCCAGGGCACTCAAGGAAGGTTTCACAGCTTGAACAGAGCCTAGAGGGCTAAGTATGAATCCACAATTGGACAGGGGGGAAGAAAGGGTCACTTGGCAGAGGTAATAATGTCTGTGGAAACATGGAAGAGAGTGAGTGTACCACAGAGACAGACTGGGTAATACCAGGTTTTGTGAGGAGCATATTTGCAGGATTGGTGGGAGTGGGAAGAAGAGACCATGTCAGTAGTGAGGTGATGGTAAGATACGAAGACTACTTGATTAATTTATGTTTTAAGTTTTCAGACTTTTAAAGCTGTGAATTATTTTGTTAAAGTTATGAATGAGGTTTCTTTTGCTAAAGGGAATCAACATATGAAACAAAAGTGAAGCGCTGTTTGAAGAGTGCTGTAGACGATGAGCTGTAAAAGTGAGCAGGGGAGAGTGATGTGATTGAGTATTTAGAATGGGTCTGGTGTATAATCAGTGTGCAATAAATAGGTAAATAATCTTTGGAGAATAGGCAGTTGACTTCACTGTTGGTAGGGCAGGCTGGAACCCGGAAGACAAGCAAAGGGCTGTCATAATAGCCTAGGTGAGAAATGACCGGACCTGAACTAGAGAAGGGATGACAGACATTGAGCAGAAGCCAGATGTGAGAATAGGACGTAGAATTAACTGGACATGGTTGGACAATGGCTTGTAAGAGAGGAATAGTCTAACTCAGTTGTACCATCCTCAGGGCCAAATCATCCCCAAGGGGTGTTCTGAGAGTTTATGGAGCCATTTTTGGTCATAAAGATTGGAAGACACTAAGTGGGGCAGGGCAGGCATGCTGGATGTTACACAGTGCACAAGACATTCCCAACAATGAAGAAATCACCCCATCCTAGGGAAGTGTCTCTTAGATGGGGAATAATTTGCATATGAATCTAAATCCAAATTTCTATTTTACATGTAAACACAAAGTAGTTTTTGGAGTGTTTTAATGTATATTAAAGGTTTTAGGAGTGTGACTCTTGTGTGAACCAAGAGATTATACAATTTTGTTTAGAATGTCGCTAAGAATTTTTTACCGTTTTGGAAAATTCTGTATCCATATCATCTTGTTTATTACTGGCTATATTTGAATTACCTATACTAGAACACTGTCAGTCTGCATTTGTACTTTTAGGTTCTGTGTTTAAGAACAAATATCTGGGGAGCGCCTAGGGGGGCTCAGTTGGTTAAGCACCTGGCTTTGACTCAGGTCACGATCTCATGGTTTGTGGGCTTGAGCCCTGCATTGGGCTCTGTCTCTGCTGTCAGCCTGGAGCCTCCTTCAGCTCCTCTGTCCCTCTCTCTGTCTGCCCCTCCCCCTGCTTTCTTGCCTGCTAGTGCATGCAATTTCTCTCTCTCTCAAAAATAAATAAGCATCGAAAACAAACAAACAAAAAAGAACATATCATTTGGGGCACCTGGGTAGTTCAGTTGATAGAGCAAGTGACTTGATCTTGGGGTCATGAGTTCAAGCCCCACATTGAATGTAGAGCTTACTTTAAAAAAATCTATTAGGTCATGCTCAAGCATATTCATTTTATTTTATATTTTGTTTTATGTCTCCTTTTAATTACAGTTACAGTAATATACTGGTTGTTTATATTTATGAATGTAGGAAGGCTTTATTACCTATGAGTTTCACATTAGGATAATGAAGAGAGGGATGTTACAGAATTTACATTATAAAGAAGGGAGCATTGGGTCTGACACAGTTGAAGAATCACTGGTCTGGTGTGAGTCCCAGGATTCTGGGTTGGTGACTGCCTAGATGTTGTTACTCTTCATTGAGATGGGGTTTGAGGCTGGGGGAAAAGGGGTAGGTGTGGGACATGTTAATTTGAGGGTTGGGTGGGACATTAAAGTATTATGAATGGGGATTTGGAGTTCAGGAGAGAGTTCTTAGCTGGGGGAAAAGTAACAGTTAACATTTACTGAGAATGGTTAACATTTATTGAAAGTGATGCGCTTAAGAATACATATTGTGGAACCTGATTGAGTTTGTTTCCCGTTGCCAAACTCAGTACCTGTATATTTTACAAGTTACTTAACTGCTCTTACACCCAGTTTCCTCATCTTTAAAAATGGGGATGAGAGTACCTATCCACTCTGTTAATGTAAGAAATAAATGCCTTAAAACATGTAAAATACTCCTATAGTACCAACTTAAAAGTTGTACTCAAATTAGCCGTTATTTACCAAACTGAGTAAGCACCAAGAATTACGGGTTAATATGTGAATTATCTCATTTGGTCCTTACCAAGCAATATTTTAATGAGAAAACTGGAGCTTAGAAAGATTTAATGCAGACTTGAGAGTCATAAATAAGATTGTAAATAATCTTAAATTGGATAGGATTGAATCAAATGCTCTCAGACCATTACACTCACATCTCCATCTCTGATTCTCAGACCAACAGCTTCAGCATCATCTGGGAACTTGTTAGAAATGCAGGATCTCAGACTTCACACTAGATGTGCTGAATCAGACTCTGCATTTAAATGATGTTTCCAGTTGAGAAGGAGGCCTCATTAAATGGTGTCGTTAAAAGGCTCAGGTGGTAGAACACCAGATTCGGATGGGCCTAGCTCTAGGTTTTAGTTTTGTGATCTTGGCAGGTCTCTTTCTTCCTGTGGACCTCAGTTTTGTCATCTTTAAGTGAGGCAAGTATCTTTTAGCTCTAACATTTTATGGTTCTAAGTCCCAGGTCTTTTACTGGGTTTGGATAGTGGAGGGGAGGTAAATGGTGATTTCGGGCAGGAGGATCAGCATAAATACGCTTAGGAATGAGTATACCATGAATGGACAGTTGTGGATTTTACTAAAAGAATTGAATTTTCATGTAACTTTATCCTTTCTGAATTTTCTGTGTTTGAATTTAAGGGAAAATTTCTCCAGAATCTTAAAATTTAGGAAATATATCCTTTCAGCATGTCTTCACATTTTGGGCCCCACATTTAAGGCTAGCATACTTAGGTTTATTGTAATTCTTGTAATTCTTAGGTTAACATGTCATAGTTGGATATATTTTATATTAAGTTCTGAAATGGTATTTTTTAAACCTAAAATTCAAATTTGGTTTCCATATTTGCCAGAGCTCCCTCACTTTCCTTTAGACTTTCTGAAGACATTGACAGTGTCTGCTTTTTCTTTGAACATTCAGGGAATTGTCTAAAATAAACACATTTTAGTGTGACTTGGGTAATCAGATAATGGTTTTTTTGTAAGTGTTGTATTTACATACTTTTTCATAAAAATGTTATTAATTTCTTTGGAGATGAAAAAGTCCACATTTTCCCCCCTTGAACATAGTTTCAAATTAGTCTTTAGGATTACCCTTAATTTTAATGTCAAACTCAGGTTAAGTGACTGAGGAAGAGGGCTGGTACCTGGTGTATAGTAAGGTGGAGAGTAACTTAGTGGTGTAGGTGCTTGTGGGGAGCTGAATGCAGTTAAATTAGAAGCTAGAGACTACAAGTATACCTTGTTTTATTGTACTTTGCAGATACTGTGGTTTGTTTGTTTTACAGATTGAAGGTTTGCTGTAACTCTGGGTTGAGCAAAACAGCTCCATTTTTCCAACACCATTTGCTCATTTTGTGTCTCTATGTCATATTTTTGTAATTCCACAATATTTCAAGACTTTTTCATTATTTTATTTGTTACAGTGATATGTGATCAGTGATTTTAGATGTTTGTTTTGTAATTGTTTGGGGGTTCTATGAACCATGCCCATACAAGATGGCAGACTTAATGGATAAATGTGTGTGTTCTGTCTGTCTGCTTCACTGACTTCGTTATTCCCTCATCTCTACTTCTCATCAGGCCTCTCTATTCCCTGAGACACAACAATGTTGAAGTTAGGCCAATTAATAACCCTACAATGATCCCTAAGTGAAAGGAAGAATCTCATATCTCTCCCTTTAAATCAAAAGCCAGAAATGATTAAGCTTAGTGAGGAAAGGCATATTGAAAGCCAAGATAGGCTGAAAACTAGGCCTCTTCTACTAGTCAAGTTTTCAGTGCACAGGAAACCTTCTTGAAGGAAATCAAAAGTGCTACTTCAGGGGCGCCTGGGTGGCTCAGTCGGTTAAGCGGCCGGCTTCGGCTCAGGTCATGATCTCACAGTTTGTGGGTTCGAGCCCCGCGTCGGGCTCTGTGCTGACAGCTAGCTCAGAGCCTGGAGCCTGCTTCAGATTCTGTGTCTCCCTCTCTCTCTGACCCTCCCCTGCTCGCGCTGTCTCTCTCTGTCTCTCAAAAATAAATAAAAGACATTAAAAAAAAATTTAAAAAAAAAAGTGCTACTTCAGTGATGAATGATAAGAAAGCAAAACAGCCCAGTTGCTGATAGGGAGAATGTTTTAGTGGTCTGCATAGGAGATCAAACCTGCTACAGTGTTCCCTTCAGCCAGTGCCTAATCCTGGGCACGGCTCACCTTTCAATTCTGTGAAGGCTGAAACAGGCTAGGAAGCTGCAGAAGAAGAGTTTGAAGCTAGCAGAGGTTGGTGTATGAGGTTTCAGGAAAAAAGCCCATCTCCATGATATAGAAGTGCAAAGTGAAGGGGTAAGTGCTGACATAGAAGCTGCAGCAAGTTATCCAGAGTCTTATCTAGTTGAGATCATTAACAAATGTGACTACATTAAACAATAGCTTTTCAGTGCTGACAAAATAGTCTTCTGTTGGAAGAAGATGCTATCTAGGACTTTTTCATAGCCAGAGAGGCAGAGTCAGTGTCTGACTCAAAATTTCATTTTGTTTTATTTTAAATGTGTGTTTATATTGAGAGAGAGAAAGAGAGAGCGAGCGAACGAGAGCATGAGCGAGCAAGGGAAAGGGGGTGGACAGAGAGGGAGGGAGAGAGAGAATCCCCAGCAGCCTCTGGACAGAGCAGAGCCCCAAGTGGAATTTCATCTCAGGAACTGTGAGATCATGACCTGAGCTGAAATCGAAGAGTCGGATGCTTAAGCTATTGAGCCACTCAGGTGCCCCCTGGGCCAAAACTTCAAAGGATAGGCTGGGTCTCTTGGTAGGGGCGAATGGAGCTGATGACTTTAAATTTTGATGCTCCTTTACCATCCTCCAAATTCCAGGGCCCTTAAGAATTATGCTAAATCTATTCTACTGTGCTCTACAAATGGAACAACAAAGCCTTGATCACAGCACATCTGTGTACAACATGGTTTACTAACTATTTTAAGCCCACTGTTGAGATCTGGTCAGAAAAAAAGATTCCTTTCAGAATATTCCTCTCAATGACCTACTAGCTCTGATAGTGTTGTTTTCCTGTTTGCTAACAGTATCCATTCCGCAGCTTGTGGATCAAGGAGTAATTCAATTTTTAAGTCTTCTTATTTTAAGAAATACATTTTATAAGGCTGTATAGCTGCCGTAGATAGTGATTCCTCTTAATGCATCTGCGCAAAGTAAGTTGAAGACCTTCTGGAAAGGATTCATCATTCTAGATGCCATTAAGACATCTTTGATTCACAAGAAGAGGTCAGAGTATCAACATGAGCAGGAGTTTGGAAAGAAGTTGATTCCAGTGCTCATGGATTACTTTCAGTGGAGGAAGTAACTGCGTGTGTGATGAAAACAGCAAGAGAACCATAATTAGAAGTGGAGCCTGAAGACGTGACTGAATTGCTGCAGTCTCGTGATAAAACCAGAATGGATGAGGAGCTGCTTCTCAAAAAAGTGATTTTTTGAGATGGAATCTAATCCTGGTGAAGATGCTGTGAAGATTGGTGAAATGATTTTCACCAAAGGATTTAGACTATTAAATAAACTTAGTTGTTAAAGCAGCAGTGGAGTGTAATTTGGAAGGAAGTTCTGTGGGTGAAATGCTATCAAATGGCATCTCAGACAATAGGGAAAGAAGTCTATGAAAGGAAGAGTCAGTTGATGTGGCAGACTTCATTGTCTTATTTTAAGAAATTGCCACAGCTTACCCCAGCCTTCAGCAGCCACCACCCTGATTAATTAGCAGCCTGATCAATGTGGAGGCAAGACTCCTTACAAGCAAAAAGATGACAACTCACTGAAATCTCAGATGATGGTTAGTTTAGCATCTTTTAGTAATAAATATTTGTAAATTAAATTATGGCATGTACATTGTTTTATAAGACAATGCTATTGCATACTAATACATTAGGTAGTATAAACACAACTTTTTTAATGCACTGAGAAAAAAATTTTATTTGACTCACTTTATTGCAATACATGCTTTATTTTGATGGCTAGGATTGAACCTACAGTGTTCAGAAGTATGCCTGTACCATCTCCAAACTCTTCTGTCTTTTTATCCTCTACAGTAAAAAGCTGTGTTCTAACTCCTATGCTGGCTGCCATTTTTTTTCCTCCCAGGTTTAGGAGCAGAAAGAAAGACAGCAAGTCTGGGAAGGCCAGAGATAGCAGAGAGGTTGTTCTAAAGGTGGATGATAGGGGAAGGAAGTTTGTTCTGTAAGTAACATGCTTATCTGGGTAAGTGTGATCTCATTTGCCTCTGTAGCGTTTGTTGTCAGGACCTCAAGAGAGTCTTGTATTCACATGATTGCCTTTAGACTCCTTCTAGAACAAGTGTGGCTGTGATTTAAAACCCTCCTCCAACAATAAATATTCTAGAGGAAGAAGTGGATTACAGAAATTGGCAACTGAGGATATTTTGTTGATGGATTAGTCTGTTTCTCCATACCACTGAGACCAGAAGACTAGAAAAATATTTTATCAGTGTAGTTTCTTTAAAAAAAAAAAAAAAAGTTAATTAACATATAATTGACATACAATAAATTGTATATATGTATAATATAAGTTTTGACATGGGTAGATGCTTGTACATTATCATAGTAAAAATAGTGAACATATCCATGATCCCCAAGAGTTTCCTTGAGCTCCTTTGTAATTATTACTTACTGTCCCTCCCTACTTCTCTTTTCCTAGGTAACACTAGATCTGTTTCTGTCACTGTGTATTAGTTTGTATTTCCCAGAGTTTGATATAAGAGGAATCATACAGTATATATTTTTTTGGGGTGGTTGCTCTTAATCTACTCAACATAATTATTTTGAGATTCATCCATGTTCCAGAATGTTTTAATATCTCATTTCTTTTTATTGCAGAGTATTGTTCCACTTTGTGGATACACCATTATTTATCTAGTTTACCTATTGGCAAACATTTGCATGCCATTCTTTGAACAAGTGTTTTCATTTTTCTTGAGTAAATACCTGGAAGTAGAGTGGCTAGATAATATGGTAGACGAACTTTTTTTTTATAGTTTATTGTCAAGTTGGTTTCCATATAACACCCACTGCTCTTCCCCATAAGTGCCCTCCTCCATGTCCATCATTCCCCTTCAGCCCTCAGTTTGTTTTCAGTATTCAAGAATCTCTCATGATTTGCCTTCCTCCCTCTGCCTAACTCTTTCCCCACCCCCTTCCCAGGCGAACTTTTAACTAAAAAAATAAATAAATAAAACCTTTTGAAGGGTCCCTGGGTGGCTCAGTCAGCTAAGAGTCTGACTCTTGATCTCAGCTTTAGTCTTGATCTCAGGGTCATGGGTTCAAGCCCAGTGTTGGGCTCTACATTGGACATGAAGCCTATTTAATAAACAGAAAGCAGCTTTTAATTTTAGAATCATTTTAGACTTACAAAGAAGTTACAGTGACAATACAGAGAGTTCATGTGTATTAGGGGTCAGCAAACTTTCCTGTAAAAAATGAGATAGTAAATACTTCAGGCTTTGTGGACCCAGTGATCATTCTTGGAAGTACTCAACTCTGCCACCATAGGACAAAACCAGCCAGAGACAGTGAGTGAGTGAACGAGCGTGTCTGTGTTCCAGTAAAACTTTATTTATAAAATCAGTTGGCAGATTGGATTTGGCCTCTGGGCTATAGCTTGCTGGCCCCTTCTGTATACCCTTTACCTAGCTTCCTAACCTGTACCAGCTATGGTACATTCGTCAAAACTAAGATACTAACTTTGCTACCATATTATTAACTACAAACTTTACTTGGACACAGGTGGTTTTCCCTTAGTGTCTCTTGGTTTCAGGTTTAAATCCTGCACACCACATTATATTTAGTTATTATGTCTGCTTAGTTTGTTATCTGTATAGACTCCTGGGCATTCATTTAATTGTGTATTTTAATCTAATACTTTTTTTTTCTTGCTCATATTGTTCTTGGTTTGACCATTGAGAGTTTTTGTAGGTTGACTGCGCTGTAGACAGGTCTTCATTTTTTCTGGTTTGAATACTTACTTTCTGGCTGAACATTATTCCATTGTATGGATGTATTCCTTTTTGTTTATCCATTCATCAGATGGTGGACATTTAGTTGGTTTCTATATTTTGGCTTTTATGAATAATAGCTGTATGTATATGCTAATAGGTGTTTGTGTGGTGTGTATTTTCTTTTCTCTGGAGTAGGATTGGAATTATATTTAACTTTTTAATAAACTGCCAAACTTGTTTACCAAAGTGACTGCACCAGTTTATATTCATAACAGCAGTGTGTAAGAGTTTGAGTTTCTCCACATTCTCATGAATACTTGTTATTGTCTGCTGTTTTGATTATATACATCTAGTAGGTATGAAGTTGTTTATCATTGTTGCTTTGATTGGTATCTCTCTACTGCTAATAATGTCCAGCAACTTTTTATGTATTTAATAACTATTCACATATCTTTGTGAACTTTCTAGGATCTCTTTCCCATTTAAAAAATTGGGGAGGGAAATGCCCAGGTGGCTCTATTGGTTAAGCATCTACTCTTGATTTTGGTTCAGGTCATGATTTCATAGTTTGCGAGATTGAGCTCTGTGTTGGGCTCTGTGCTGACAGTGCAGAGCCTGGTTAAGATTTTCTCTGCCTCTCTGTCTCTCCCCCTCTCCTGTTTCTCTCTGCCCCCTTCTTCCCCTGCTTGCATGCATGCCTGCACTCTCCCCCTCTCTCTCAAAATAAATAAGACATTTAAAAAATTACTTAATTGGGTTGTCAATAGTATGTTTTTTATATATCCTGGGTAGAAGTCTTTTATCAGAAGTATTTTTTTCAGAAGTAAGATTTTTATACACATTTTCCCTCAATCTGTAGGTTTTCTTTTCAGAATTTAAAATATTGGTGAATTCTGATTTATCCATTTATTCTTTATAGTTGAATTTTTATTATCATATCTAAGAAATTGTCCTTATTCAGCATCACAGAGGTTTTCTCTTGAGTTTCCTTTTAGAAGTTTTATTGTTCTAGATTTTATACTTGGTCTATGAACCTTTTTTTATGGCGGGGGCAGAGAGGGAGAGAGAATCACAAGCAGGCTCTGTGCTATCATGGCAGAGTCCAACCAGAGGCTTGAGTTGATTTTTGCATATTGGTGTGAGCTATTGATCAAAGTTTTTATTTGGGGGGAGTTTTTTTTAATACATTAATTTAAAAAAATGTTTTATTTATATTCTGAGAGAGATAGTGAGAGCAGGGGAGGGGCTGAGAGAGAGAGGGAGACACAGAACCTGAAGCAGGCTCCAGGCTCTGAGCTGTCAGTACAGAGCCTAATGCAGGGCTTGAACCCACAAACTGTGAGATTATGACCTGAGCTGAAGTCAGACACTTAACCTACTGAGCCACCCAGGTGCCCCTGGGGGGTGGTCTTTTTATTTTTGTTTTTGTTTTGTTTTGTTGCATGTGTTCTAGCACTATTTTGTTGAAAAGGCCATCCTTTATTTACTGAATTGTCTTTCTACTTTTGTTGAAAATCAGTTGCCAATGGGCTTTTTTCTGGACTGTGTATTCTGTTACTCAGTTTGTTTGTGGGCTAATACCACATTGTCTTAATTACTGTAGCTTTGTAATAAGTCTTAATATTAAGTAATGTTAGTAATTTTCACTCTGCTATTCATTTTTAGTTATTATAGCTACTTTTGTCCTTTTTTAACATATTCATTTATGTATGGATTTTAGAATTAGTTTATCAGTTTCAGGGCCCCTGGGTGGCTCAGTCGGTAAGCCTCCGACTTCCGCCCAGGTCAGATCTCACGTTCGTGGGTTCGAGCCCCGCGTCAGGCTCTGTGCTGACAGCTAGTTCAGAGCCTGGAGCCTGCTTCTGGTTCTGTGTCTCCTTCTCTCTCTGACCCTCCCCCTCTCATGCTCTGTCTCTCTCTGTATCAAAAATAAATAAAACATTTAAAAAAATCATTTAGAATTAGTTTATCAGTTTCTATTAAAAAATCTGCCTCAGTTTTTATTGAGATTGTGTTGATTGTATCTGTCAATTTGTGGAAAGTGGATGCAATAACAGTATTTAGTTTTCTGGCCAATGAAAATGTATCTTTCCATGTGTTTGTTTTTTCTTTAATTTCGTACATAAAAACTGAATATTTTAAAGACTCCATTTGTTCTTTGCTAGTATATACAAATACTGTTGAGTTTTGTATATTGGATTTATGTTCTTTTTTAAATGTTTTATTTTGAGAGCGAGAGAGAGGGAAGGAGATAAAGAATCTGAAGCAGGCTCCAGACTCTGAGCTGTCAGCACAGAGCCTGACACAGGGCCAGACTCATGAACTTGAGAACTGAGCTAAAGTCAGCCGCTTAACCTACTGAGCCACCCAAGCACATGATGTCTTTTTTTTTTTTTTTTTAAGATTTTTCTTAAAGTAATTTCTATACCCATTGTGGGACTTGAACTCACAACCCTGAGATTAAAAATTGTATGCTCTACTGACTGAGCCAGCCATGTGCCCTAAGGGTCACCTCTTGATCATTCAGTTTTACTTTATAAAATGGGAAATTTTCTGTACTTTATATGCTTCTTGGGCAGTAATTACTTTTATTTTTATGGAAGGAAATTAAAAAAAATTTTTTTAGTGTTTGTTTATTATTTTAGAAAGCGAGAGAGACAGTGTGAGCAGGGAAGGGACAGAGAGGGAGTCACAGAATCCGAAGCAGGCTCTGGGCTCTGAGCTGTCAGCACAGAGGCCGACGTGGGGCCCGAACTCAGTGTGAGATGATGACCTGAGACAAAGTTGGACGCTCAACTGACTGAGCCACCCAGGTGCCCCTTGTATATTGGTTTTATATCCTGTAACCTTTCTCTACTCAGCTCTTTTAAAAGCCTTTTTGTATGTTCCACTGAATTTTTACATATGACCTGTGAATAAGATACTTTTGCTTTTTTCTAATCTGAACACCTCTTTTTTTTCTTGTCTTATTGCACTGTCTAGAGCCTCCCATAAAATGTGTAATAGAAGTGGCCAGATCGGACATACTTGTCTTGCTCCTCATTTTAGGGCAAAGTCTTCTGGGTTTCACTATTTTCCCTTTGATTTCTTCCTGAATCCATGGATTATTTAGAAGTATGTTAATTTAGTTTCAGATATTTGACTTTTTTTCAGAGAGCTTCTTATTGATTTCTGATTTCATTCTATTTTGGTCAGACAAGATAACTTTATATGACTGACATCCCTTTAAATTTATTGAAACTTATGTTATGGCCTGGAATGTGGTTTTTCTTACTAAGTGTTCTGTGTGCACTTGGGAAGAGAATATGGATTCTGCTGTTGTTGATTAGAATGTTTTATAATGTCAATACAGGAACTTTTAAAATCTTTTACTAGAAAAGGAGTGAAATATGAAATGGATTCATTTCCTTTATTTCCAAATCTGTAGCATGAGTGCTTGGAAATCCTGTCAGCTCTTCTAGCTGCAGAGCAGTTTCCTGATTGGAATGACAGTTTTGAACTGGAGGATATTATTTCATTAGTGCACTAATCAGCCACAGTGATTACCCAGTTGGCTATTTAATAATTAAATGAAGTTGCTTATAATTCTTTGAGGATACACAGAAACAATTAAATTAACCCTTTATTGCCCTGTATGCTTGGGGTATTCTATGAAAATCGAGAAGCCTAAAATCCTTGAAAACTCTGGTAAGATGCATATGTTACAGTCAGGTTCAAGAGAAGTAACTTATTTAAGAGGCATATTAAGTTCAAATGAACAAAAATACAGGTCCAGAAACTATAGTCCTCTGACAACTTGAGTACTTCTTAATTAACAGTGTTTTTGGCGGGGCAGGAGTGGGGTGGGGAGGGCACTTGCGTGGGTCAGTTGGTTAAGTATCTGACTCTTGGTTTCTCCTCTGGTCATCACCTCACAGTTCATGATCTCCCTATCAGGCTCTACGCTGGCAGCTCAGAGGTTGCTTGGGATTCTCTGTCTCTGCCCCTCCACTGCTTGAGCACTCTCGTTTTCTCTCAAAATAAATAAACATTAAAACAAAACAGCTTTCTTGGGTCTTAATGGAAAAGCTTTTATACCAACACTTCTTTTGGATAGAAATTTGAGATAACCCCTCTTCAGTGCCAGGTTTACTGTGTTTGAGGAAATTTCAGTGTAAAGCCATTTCCTTGGTTGTTTCCTCATATCCTTGCAACAGATAGTCTGGTAAGACATAGGATAAGGTTGGTGAAAAAGAAGGCTTCACTGGATTTTAAATGTGTATGTATTTTTGAGAGAGAAGGACAGAGAGCATGAGCAGGGGGGAGGGGCAGGGAGAGAGGGAGATAACAGGATCTGAAGCAGGCTTCAGACCAGCACAGAGCTCAGCACAGGGCTTGAACTCCTGAACCTGAGATCATGACCTGAGCTGAAGTTGGACGCTTAACCAACTGAGCCACCCAGGCACCCCATGCACTGGATTTTAAATCATAGATGATGAACAAAATATGGACTAGAATTTCAGAATTGGAGGAGAACTTGAATAAGATGACCTTATTTCAACCTCTCATTTTACAGATGGACAAACCAGTGGTTGGGGAAATTAAGATACAGAAAAGTTAGGTATTTGTCTAACAGTGGTTCTCAGCAGGTTGTCCTTTACCCTTCAGAGGATTAAGGCAGTGTCTGGAGACCTTTTTGGTTGTCACAGCTGGGGCAGAGAGGTCACTAGTGAGGTAGTAGTATCCAGCGAGGCCAGAGATGTTGCCAAATATCCTACAATGCATAGGATAGCTCCCCAGAAGAAAACACTCCTCTGGCTCAAAATGTCAATACTGTCAAGCCTAAGAAACTTGGTTTAATCTATCTTATTTTGAGTTTTGATAGAACATGGATCTCTAGAACTCTGCTTTAATGACTTACACAGTCTTTGTCATCAACTATTGGTAATTACCTCTTTTTGTTAAAAAGTCACTTTTGTTCTTTTCAAGTTCATTTTTTAAATTTATAAATAGATTTTTCTTTTTTTTTTTTTTAATGTTTTATTTATGTTTGATACAGAGAGAGACAGAGCATGAGAGGGAGGAGGGCAGAGAGAGAAGGAGACACAGAACTGGAAGCAGGCTCCAGGCTCTGAGCTAGCTGTCAGCACAGAGCCCAACGTGGGGCTCGAACCCACGAACGTGAGATCTGCCCTGAGCCGAAGCCAGAGGCTTATAACCGACTGAGCCACCCAGGCACCCCTCGAGTTCATTTTTTAAATTGAGGTGTCCTTTCCTGACACAAACTCTTTGAGTTCCCAGACCCAATCCAATGTTGGGGAGGGATTATCTGGAGAATTCAACCCAATTTTGACACTGTCTATCTGGAGATAGCATTGGATCCACAGGTTATGAACTCAGGCCTAGAATACTGCTCCCCATCTTGTACTTCAGATGCCAGTTGTGAGCCCCAGGCTGTTACTTGTGCTTCTTACCCACTGGCCACAGGTTGGAATTTCCAAAGACTTCTGCCTTGGACTTCAGATGCCAGTTGCACGTCCAACTTCTTATCTGTACTTCTAACCAACTGGCTATAAATTAGAAATTCCCACGATCTACTTAGACTCTTTTTATTTGTTAGAGCAACTCATAGAACTCAGGAAAACACACTTACTAATTTATTAAAGGATATGATAAAGAATACAGATCAGTGTCTCATTAAAGAGGTATGTAGGGCAAGGTATAAAAAAAGGGATGGCGCTCCCACACCTTCTCCAATCCCGCTATGCTCCCCACATCTCCAGGTGTTTATCAGCCTGGGAGCTCTCTGAACCCAGTCCTTTTGGGTTTTAAATGGAAGCTTCATTGCATGGTGATGATTGACTAAGTTGGCCATTGTTTGAGTCTGTCTGAGCCCCTCTGCCTCCCTGGACTTGGGGGTGGGTGAAGGTGAAAGTTCCAATCCCCTAATTATATGGTTGGGCCTCCTGGCAAGAAGTTCCTGCTCTTTGGTGGGGTCCAGAAGTCACCTTCGTTACTAATAAGATATCCATGCCTCCTTAATCGCTCTGAATTTTTTTCAGGAATGTGAATGAAGAAAAAATATATCTGAGAAATATATTTTGGTTATCTTAATAACCAAATACATATTGCTTATAAATCATTATATTGCAAAGTAAAATTAACATAAAAGTTAACCATTAACTGTTAAAATTTTTTTTTAATATTTTTATTTATTTTTGAGAGGGAGAGAGACAGAGCACAAGTCGGGGAGGGGCACAGAGAGAGGGGGAGACACAGAATCTGAAGCAGGCTCCAGGCTCCAACCTGTCATCACATAGCCTGATGCAGGGCTCAAACCCACGAACCGCAAGACCATGACCTGAGCCGAAGTCAGATGCTTACCTGACTGAGCCACCCGGTGCCCCATCAATTAACTATTTTAAAGTGTACAATTAAATGGCATTTAGCAGATTTAAAATGTTGTGCATCTATCATCTCTGTCTAGTTCCAAGACATTTTCATCACCCCAAAGGGGAACCTGGTAGTTTATTTTCTGTCTTTATAGGTTCTAAGTTACTTTTCTGTTTGCTTTTTTATGATGCTTTGGAAAGAACATTGGACAAGAAATCAAGATGTGAACTTCACATTCCAACTCCCTAGTTTTTCCTCTTATCTGTGTGATTTGGGCAAGTCATTCATCTGTCCTAAGCCTCAGTTTCTACACTATTTATGTGACAGCTGTCACAGTAGCCAGAGTGTCATTTTTCTTTAAATGAAATCTTTAAAGCCTGAAATTCTAGCCCACACTTTGTTTGATCAGAATTTTTGTTGGACATCTGTGCCAAATTTTCAATCCTACGCTAACTTCTTTCTCACCCAAGGTGCTTCTGAACCACCTTTTCCAGGTACTGAATTAAGTGTCTCTAGATTGATGTGCTTGGAATTAGAAACTAATTTCAGTTTCAGCATAAAGTGATTAGGGAGGTAAAGATGCTTCAAATTTAAAGTCATCCAGTTATTAAACACAAATATATTTTGGATTGCCTGATTTAGTACCTAATTATCTTATTTTCTAATTTGGAAAACCAAAATTAAGTATATTCTGAATTCTCATTCCTGCTTAAAACCCTCCAATAGCTTCATGCATTTAGAATAAATTCTAAGTTCCTTACTATTGCTCAGTGGGGTCCCCACAAAGTCTTTCTGCTTTCATAGCCTTGCCTAGTGCATGCTCTAGTCACATCAGCTTTTTTTTTTTTTCCTCTCTCTCCTCTGAGCTTCTTAGGCTCTTTGCTCCAGCTGTTTCCTCTGTCTGGTAGTCATGAGGGAACATGGCCTGTTTCTAGTTTTTAAATCTGACCTCAGATGTCGTTTCCATGAAATCTTCCATGATTATCCTACCTATCTATGGCTTTAGAAATTTAAAGTAAATATTGTAGAGAGAATAATACAGTGAATTCCCATCACCAAGCTTTACTGATTGTTCACATTCTGTTGTTTGTGATCACCCAGTTTAAAGTAGTATCAGTGCATCTCCTCCTAACCCTGTCACTCTCTTAGTGCTCTTTTCAGTTTAGTTTTTCTGTAGTTCTGTTTTTTGTTTATTGACTATTTTCCTCCCAAGAGTGTGAGTTCATTTGGACAAGGATCTTCTCTATTCTTTTTACTCTTAAGTCCCGAGTACCTGGAATTGTCTGTGTATATAGTAGGTGCTCAGTAAATATTTATCAAATTAATTAATGAAATAGACTCCCTTAAAAGGAGGGACTGTGTTTTATGTGTATTTGTGTTCTTAACTATGCCTAGTAAAGAGCTTCTTTACATTTAGTAGTAGATATTCACTAAATATTCTAATATTTTTTTTTCTAAGGTATTGTTTCCTTTAACTGACCGTGGTCTTCAGGATTTCTCTAATGGAAGGGAGAAGAGTATACTTTTGTTTACTTTCTGATCACCTTGCTTATATAATGAGAACAGATTTCTTATTGACTGGAGATTTTTTTTTTCCCCCTTGCCAGGTTCACTTGGTTTTTAATCTTCCTTTTCTGCTTATAGGTAATTTGTAACGTTCTGGAAGGATTTGTTGCAAGACCATTTATCTTTCCTTTTCCTGATTATTATTTCTTAAGGTACCGAAGGTTAAGAGCTGGAAAGAATGTTAGAGATAATTTAGCTTCAACTCATAGTTTTACAGATGAGGATATTGGCCAAGGTCATACAATAAAATAGTGGTTGAGTTGGGTTTGGAACCAAGATAGGCAAACATAGCAATTATAGTAGGCAAAGACTTAAAACATTTTCTCATTTTTTGTACTTATGGGTTCTGTTTTATCAGGTGGACTCTTAGGTTCTTTGTATTATGCTCTTTTAATACCTTCTATAGCTTTTTAGCACTAGGCACAGAGTAATATTTTTGGATTTAAGAGAATAATGTGAAGGTATTGCTTTGAGAATTATTTTAATATTATATTTATACCTTCCTCTGGGAAGAGCCACCTGGAGGGCAAATCTTGATTACTTGTGCAATGGGTATATAAAAAGAATTGGGAATGGGACAGATGAGATGGAGAGGATTAACAGAAGGCTGCAGATGGTGGCTTAGCATTTTGGAACCAGGCCATCAGTTCCTGCTGTCCAATCCAGTGTGAAAGATCCATCTGCGCCTCCCTTGAGTACAAGAATGTGATGTAATGGACTTAGGATGTAAAATCTGGATTTTCTTGAAATTGTCAGGTTGAATAGACTTGGAAATGCTAGATATAGAGATGAGAGATACAAAGAACTGAAGACTTGGATTACATAGATCATGATAGAGTTCTTCTCTTTCCATTCATCTAGTAAAATCCAGACAATTGGCACTTTGGTTTCTAGGTTAATTCTTTATCAAAAAGTAAACTTAAGTAAATATCAAAATTTAAAATAGTGCCTTTTTTTGCAAAAGAAGTTTATTGTAAAAACTTTAGAAAATTGAGATAATCAAAAAGAAGAAAATAAAATGATTATGATTAGTTCTTTTGAGGCTATATAGGTCTATATAGGCAGACACATAATTTTTCAATATATGGTATCATTATTATATGATATAATGGCTTATGTCCTTTTAAAATTTTTATTTATTTTGAAAGAGAGAGAGTGTGCACTCACATAGCAAGGGAGGGGCAGAGAGACCGGGAGAGAGAGAGAATCCGAAGCAGGCCCTGCACCGTCAGCCCAGAGCCTGACACGGGGTTCAAACTCATGAACTGTGGGATCATGAAACCAAGAGCTGGATGATGCTCAACTGACTGAGCCACCCAGGAGCCCATTTTATGTCCTTTAAAAGTAACATATAGTGTAATTGTGGTATTGTAATAGCATTGTATGGTGACAGGTGATAGCTATACTTGTGAGCCTAGCATAACTGTAGAGTTGTTAATTCATTGTGTTGTACACCTGAAACTAATGTAACATTGTGTGTCAAGTATGCTTCAGTTTAAAAATAAGTAAAAGTAATACACAAACATTTTTCATATTATATGCAGATCTGTAATACTGTCATTACAATCAGATATGGCTGTGCTGTTCTTTATAAATCATTCCCCTGTTGTTAGGCATCTAGGATTTTCCCAGTCTTAAACTAACAGAGCTAAGACAACATCTTTGTTTATATGTACGTACATGGTTTTTCCTTATGATAAAATAGGTAGTGGAATTTTTGTGCTCAAGAGGTATGTGCCCATTTTTTTTTAAGTGGTACTTTTGATTGTCAATTGTTATGGTTAATGTTCTGATAACTTGCCTCATTCTTCTGTATGTCAAGTAAATGTTGACCCATAACTGTGCTTGTAGTTCTGGTGTTCTTACTATTAATTTTGATTAGCTATGATTGGGAAAGTGTAGTTTCTCTTTATTCAGGCTGCTTTCCCAAAATAAGATAATAGGCATTTGTCACCATTGAGTCTTAATAATGTGATTAAGTCCCATTAATAAAGTCATTCTATTCTTTCTTAGCACTACATTTCATTTTCTGTTCCTAGCTTTCCTTTCCGTTTTAATTTTCTACCCCACCCCTCACACTTAACTCTTCAACTACTTTTGTTTCTGTGTGTGTGTGTGTGTGTGTGTGTGTGTGTGTGCGCGCGTGTGCGCGCGCACGCATGCCTGAAGCAGGCTTGGGGTTGGCTTATTTCCCATTCATAGTACTGAAGAAGCCTTTGGCTCCCAGTTCAAAATCCTGTCACAGGTGGAGGGATATGAGGGCTATTTCAATTCTGTCTGACCTTCAATATAAGTTATTGTTGGAAGGAGATCATTGTGGGATCAGAGAAAAGGTAGGAAAATCCTTTTTTTTGGAGGCTCTGCTAAAGGTAAATTAGGACTTCTGAGGCTGTGAAAAATTGTTGTGTCTAGGATCCCCTCGGTATGTCTGTAAAAGCTTTTTGAAGTAAATGGTGAAGATTAAATATGATTTGAGTCTTCATTAGTGCTATGTTGTGTCTTTATGAGGAGATGGTTGGTGGCTTCCTTTGTGCATGCGATGGTTGGAAGCATAGCCACATTCTCTGGAGACATCATCCAGAGCAGAGCCGCCTCCCTTTCTCATGGCGTTATAGATACAGCCAGTCCACTTATGTGTGCATTTATTTACATTGTCTTTTGGGGGAAGATGTTCTCTTTTTGCAGATAGGCTCCATTCTGACTTGTGATTACCTTTGTTACAGTTTTCTTCAGGAAATGCCTGACGCCCCCTTCAAAACTGCTCTGAGGTAGAGATTGTCTGGCCTCAACCTCCATACCCTCTCTTGGGGCAACAAACCTTTCTTTGACCTTGTTGGAAATACACTTTTTGCAGAACCTTAGGTCTTTTGCAGACTTTGTAGTTAGTTTTGAGGCTGGCTTTAAATGAGGGATATCTGTGATTATTGTGGAACCTCTGATAAAGGAATCCAAATCAGAAGATTATTTTTGTGAGAAGAATAAAGAAGCAAGTTTATAGTTCTGACCTTGGGAGCTAGAGTGTGGAAGAAAACAGGGATAAGTTGTATACTCACAGCGGCGGAGGAAAGGAGTTACTCCTTTGCAAAATTTTTTTGTTTCCAGGCAAATGCTCTTTACAATCTAGAGTCACACTTTGGAGGCCATTGGGTCTATTTTTGCTTATATTTTGCTTATAATTGTTCTTAACATATGGCTTTAATGTGTTGGCCTGCCTTGGCTGTGATTGCCCCATTTGGTCAAGCTTGTTACACTTGCTTAGCTCGCTTACTCCTTTAGCATTTTTCAGATCCGCAGATCTGAGCAGCAGGAGAAACAAAATGTTGGATGTTAGAGGATCCTCTTTGTGTCAGGTCCTTAACTCCAGCTTTTCATTTGGCATTTAGCGTGACATTTTGGATATACAAACCATTCTGTAAGCTAGATATATGGTTTAAATCTGGTCTAAATTTCATGTGCATTGGGAAGACAGATTCTAGTATCACTGTAGATCTCTAGGAAGACAGAGGTTCTCACTAATGACTGAATGGTGAAGTGTATTGCAGGTACTTTGTGAATTACCTTAGTTGGGAAATGATAAACCTGAAAAATTAAATTGAATAGATAGAAGTTATTCTTGGATTATTTTCACATGCTTTCTAGGGAAAAAATTTGTTGGAGTGGATTATAGCTAATATGGGCCAGAGACTATATGTAATTTACCTTTAGCCTTTCTTAATTGACATACCTGTTGGGGAGTGCTTACATGTGTAAGGCATCTATTTCTAGCCACAAATTAATTCCTGAGGTGTGGTTTATAAAGAGCTGCTTGTTCACAATGTTAAAATATTTTTTAATTAAATTGTCTCTTATTTGCAGAGTAAAAATGTGTTTAAGGCAGTGACTTCAATTCACCTGGAAACCATTTGTGTTGGTGCCTACAGTGCCTAAGTATTTGAATAAAGGAGAATTATTTTCTTTTTACTGTGCAGTCTTATTAACAGATATTTAGTTGGCTTTTAGTCTAAGTTACTGACTCTGGTATTATTTTCTTACCTTCTTTATTCAACATTCTACCCTGACCTTTTGGCCCAGGTTTTTCGTTCAGTATGCTACTAAGGTAGAACAATGGGTGAACTGCTTTCTGCTATATATTTCAAATAAGGACTTTTTTAAAAAAATTTCTTCATTTATTCTTGAGACGGAGAGTGCATGCACTAGCCGGGGCGGGGCAGAGAGAGAATCCCACTGTCAGTACAGAGCTCAGTGGGGGGCTTGAACTCACGAACCAGGAGATCATGACCTGAGCCAAAATCAAGATTCAGATGCTTAACTGACTGAGCCCCCCACGTGCCCCTCAAATAAAGACTTTTATAACCTAACAGAATAATTCAGATGTAAATGGGTACATGACTGGCATTTTGGATATAATTCATTAGAGCATTGGCAGTATGACATGGCCCACAGTTTCCTTCCTATTTTATGTGTTCCTCCAGGGAAATGCTGATAGACAAAACAACATTTTCTGGATGACTCCAAGGTAGTAATTAACAGTTACTAGTTTTACAAAATCCTTGATTTCTCTGGTTACTTCACTTCACAGCATTTTGAAATTTAAGGCACTAAAGATAAAATTTTAATTCACCCTAAGAAATGAGTCCATATAAAAAGATGTAAGGTAAAGGGATGCCTGGTTGGCTCAATCAGTTAAGCGTCTGACACTTGGTTTCAGCCCAGGTCATGCTCTTTCATTTATGGGTTAAGGCTCCACATCGCGCTGTATGCTGACAGTGCAGAGCCTGCTTGGTATCCTCTCTTTCTGTCCCTTCCCTGCTCATGGTCAGTCAGTCGGTCTGTCTGTCAGTCTGTCTCTCTCAAAATAAAATTTATTTTATTTTATTTTTTTACGTTTTTTATTCAGTTTTGAGAGACGGAGAGAGATAGCGAGAGCAGGGGAGGATCAGAGAGAGAGGGGGTTACAGAATCCGAAGCAGGCTCCAGGCTCTGAGCTAGCTGTCAGCACAGAACCTGAAGCGGGGCTTGAACCCAGGAACCGTGAGATCATGACCTGAGCCAAAGCCGGACGCTCAACCGACTGAGCCACCCAGGCGCCCCTAAAAAAGTTTTTTAAAGGCATAAGGTACAAAGCTAAAGTATTGTACAATATCTGAAGTCTGAAATCACTCTTTTCACTATGAACCAGAGAGAAGGCAAAGTGAAATGTTTGTACTTAATAGAAGATGAGTCAGATTGATTTGTCTTCTCTTTAAAATGTGCTGGTTTAAAAATAATAATACGGGTGCCTTTAGTACCATGTGTAAAATATCTGCAGTTGAAATAAGATAATTTAGAGGCCAAAAGCATCTGAACTCTTAGAAACAATATGACAAATCCAGATATAGAAAAACCTGAAAATCTGGTATTTTATATTCTAGAAAATCCTGGTGGTATATATAGCATCTATGTGCTAACCATTAGGCATACAAAGAGATTTTATTATAATATATTTTGTGGATTGGAACTGTTTGGCTTGCTGGTGATAACACAAATGTGGCAAATGCTCTTTTTTTTATTTTTTAATTTTTTAAATAAGTAAGCTCTGTGTTCAGTGTGGGCTTGAACTCACAACCCCGAGATCAGGAGTTACATGCTTTACTGACTGAGTGAGCCTACCAGGTGCCCTAAATTGTGAATCAAAGAATATATCTTACCATTCTTGATATATTTGCCATTTTATGTTATGCAGTTTGGAAGTCAAATGCTATATTTGGTTATGATTATCTCAACATATTTTGACATTTATTTTGTATATAGTTTACAATGGCCCCAAAGCTATAGCAAAGGTGTAGTAATGGTGGTACAGATTAATTTTAGTCAGACCATCAGAAAATCGCACTAGTAAAGTGTGTTGAGCAAGATAAAAACAAAAACATGACCATTCAGAAGTTCAGTATAGGTCATGTACGTTGCCTAATAATAATTTTCACATGTAAAGTTAATTTATATTTAATGTTTATATAATATATTTTAATGTATGTTTATTTTTGAGAAAGAGGGAGTGTGTGTGTGTATGTGAATGGAGGAGGGGTAGAGAGAGAGAGGGGACACAATTCAAAGCAGGCTCCAGGCTCTGAGCTCTGAACAGAACCAGACACGGGGCTCAAACTCTCAAATCAGGAGATCATGACATGAACTGAAGTCAGATGTTTAACTGACTGAGCCACCCTGGTGCCCCATAAGTTAAAGTTTATTTAAATAGGAAAAGAAACTTACACTTCAAATTTGTTAGACTCTCAGTGTTGGCAGGCCCCATTCGTATGCAACACAACTTTTACATTAATTCTATCAGTAAATTTTCTTTTACAAATCATTTCTGTGGCATTGAAGAATTCATTCTTTTTATATTTGTGGATTTGGGGGGGCTTTTTAAGTTTTAATTTAATTTAATTTAATTTTTTTTACTTAAAAAATTTTTTTTTAATGTTTTATTTATTTTTGATACAGAGAGAGACAGAGCATGAGAGGGGGAGGGGCAGAGAGAGAAGGAGACACAGAACCGGAAGCAGGCTCCAGGCTCTGAGCTAGCTGTCAGCACAGAGCCTGACACGGGGCTCGAACCCACGAATGTAAGATCTGACCTGAGCCGAAGTCGGAGGCTTAACCAACTGAGCCACCCAGGCGCCCCTTTAAGTTTTAATTTTAATTGTAGTAAGTTACCACACAGTGTTGTATCCCTTTTAGGTATACAGTTTAGTGATTCAACAATTCTACACATCATCCAGGGCTCATCACAAGAGGGCACTCCTTAATCCCCATCACCTGTTTAACTCATCCCCCCCACCCCACACCCCTCCTGGTAACCATCAGTTCTTTCTTTATACGTCTGGTTTTTTTTTAATGTTTATTATTTATTTTTGAGAGACAGAGCACAAGACAGGGAGGGCAGAGAGAGAGAGGGAGACCGAATCTGAAGCACCCTCCAGGCTCTGAGCTCTCAGCACAGAGCCCCATGTGGGACTTGAACCCACTAGCCCTGAGATCATTACCTGAACTGAAATTGGACTCTTAACCAACCGAGTCACCCAGGTGCCCCAAGAGTGTGTTTCTTGATTTGTCTCTCTCTTTTGTTTTCCCCCTTTGTTCATTTGCTCAGTTTCTTAAGTTCCATATGAAATCATATGGTATTTGTCTTTCCCTAATGAATAGGGTAAAGAAGATAGCATGCGCACATGCACGTGTGTGCACACGCACATCCCCCAAAATATTACTCAGCCATTAAAAAAAAACATCTTGCCATGCAACAGGGTGGACAGAGCTAGAGAACGTAATGCTAAGCGAATCAGTGGACACTTGGTCTTAGTATATGGATATTAGTGGGTATTTCTTAGTATAAGATTATTTAGTCAATGATGTTTTTAATAAAGTAGTACCTGAGTTCTCTTGTTCTGTAGTAGTTCATTTAATGTACTATACCTTTCACAGTTGAAATGTATAACATATGTGGGGTATTGAGGAGAGGTCTTAAGGTAATGTAGAATAGCCTCCAGCAGTCTGGAGAATCTGGTGCTAGGCTGTGGTAGATTAGTAATTATTCTGACTTTTGCTTTTGGCTTTTCTTATTTGTGGAAGTAAATAACTTGGTAGCATATTTTTATGAGATGGAGGGTTGTATTTCTACCTGAGTCAGAATTTTGAGTTTGAAAATGTTGGCCTTATCAGTTTCAGTTTATCTAATTATTCTTTGCTTTATTCTGCAAATAATTTGGAGCTTTTAATCTTTCAATTATTCACCATCCGTCCTTGCATCCCATCCATAGCATTCACTGGAGATTCAAGGCCTTATCACTTCCCGGTCCAGGTTTTTCAGTATACTGATGATTTCTGGGAAGAAATTGTTTTTAGGATTGCTTTTAATATTTCCAGACACTTTGCATTCTGTGTTGGAGAGGTTGAAATGGTTAAATTAAGAAGCCAGTAATTAGTGATAAGGGAGTTGGATGGTGTATTTACTGAAATACCTTTGAATGTGGCTCCTTTAATTGTAGCTAATTTCATATAAAAATACTTGAACTTACGTAGCTAAGTGTTTGTGTAGAGTCAAAAGTAAGCTAGAGACACAAAGTAGTAGTGATTTTTATACTTAATTACACTTCAAAATGATGACTTGATATTGAAAAAAATTTTTATTGAGTCAGGAAGATGTAATATATATCCTTTTAATTGTTTTCTTTTCCTAGACATTTATTGCCCCTTACCATTTTTTTGTGTTTGTTTCTTTGGCTTTATTATTTATTTATTTAAAAACATTTTTTATGTTTATTTGTGTGTGTGTGTGTGTGTGTGTGTGTGTGTGTGTGTGTGTCAGAGAGAGGGAGAGAGAGAGAGAGAGAGAGAGAGAGAGAGAGAGAGAGAGAGAG
>NC_043709.1:104319244-104366161 GCF_006229205.1 Suricata suricatta
TTTAAAATATTGATAAATTTCCTTCCCCTTTATTAATGCTGTGAAGGATAAAGTGAGTAAAGCCAATATAGTATGTTAAGATCTTGTGCTCTAAATCTAAGCTGCTTGGATTTAAATCTTGGTCATCCTGTGAATGCACTAGGACTTATCCAATTATTCCTCCACGGTTTGGACCCTTAGATTGTTTCAGTACCTTTAAGAAAAAATAAAAGTCTGAATGGATATCAAATGTATAAGCACATTTATGATTATTTCCATATGATAAATCCCTAAAACTGTGAAAGATGTGAATTTTTTTAAAGTTTTCTAAAAAATGTTTTTGATGTTTTTATTTAGTTTTGTAACAGAGAGAAAGCACAAGCTGGGGAAGATCAGAGAGAGAGGGCAGTCAGACCTGTAGCTACTAGTTCCTGGGCTGACAGCAAAGGGTTCAGTGCAGGGTTCAAACCCACGAACCTTGAGATCATGACTTGAGCTAAAGTAACACACTCAGCCAACTGAGCCACTCAGGCACCCCTAAAATTTTTAAGTACATATGTCATATTGACATTGTTGTCGGATATGTTCTCTCACAACAGAGTAACATTCTTTGAGAATTTTAAAATCGCTTTATCGGGGCGCCTGGGTGGCTCAGTCGGTAGAGCATCCGACTTCGGATCAGGTCATAATCTCACAGTTCAAGGGTTTGAGCCCCACGTTGGGCTCTGTGCTGACAGCTAGCTCAGAGCCTGGAGCCTGCTTCAGATTCTGTGTCTCTCTCTCTCTGTGACCCTCCCCTGCTCGCGCTGTCTCTCTGTCTCTCAAAAAAGTAAAAAAAAAAAACACACATTAAAAAAAAATAAATCGCTTTATCACAGAGCTAGCAGTTTAGTGAATGTTTTCCTCTTGCTAATTATTGAAGAAGAGACTTAATTTTTGATGGGCTTTATTATATGCATTCAGGTTTATGTTGTATGACTTTTAGTAGAAATGGCACTTAACATAATTTTAATAAAAGTCCAGCAAGAGCTATTGACAGGCATTATATTTTCTTTGAGGATCACATTTTTTTTAAATGTTTATTCACTTTTGAGAGACAGGAGACCCAGCGTGAGCAGGGGAGGGGCAGAGAGAGAGCGATAGAGAATCTGAAGCAGCCCTGACACAGGACTCAAACTCATGAACTGTGAGATCATAACCTGTGCCACCAAGGCACGTAACATCTTTGTGTTTTTTTTTTTTTTTTTTTAAGATTTTTCTTAAAGCAATCTCTACACCCAAGGTGGGACTTGAACTCACAACCCTGAGATTAAGAATCGTATGTTCTACTGACTGAGCCAGCCATGAGCCCCAAGGGTTACCTCTTGATCATTCAGTTTTACTTTATAAAATGGGAAGTTTTCTGTACTTTACTTGCCTCTTAGAGAGGCAGTAATTACTTTTATTTTTATGGAAGGAAAAAAATTATTTTAATGTTTGTTTATTATTTTAGAGACACAGAGAGACAAGAGTGTGAGCAGGGGAAGGACAGAGAAAGAGGCCCCAATGTGGGGCCTGAACTCACAAATTACGGGATCATGACCCAAGCTGAAGTTGGACACTTAACTGACTGAACCACCTAGGCTCCCCTGGAAGGAAATTTTTTATAGTGGCTTAACCAGTTGTAGTTAGTGAAAATAGTATTATTGGTGAATTTGTTGGCCAAGTTTTACAAAAAGTAAGGTAAAAAATGTTAGGATGCAGAGTATTGTTGCTACAATATCTGTTTAGGGTGATTGGTAAAATCCTGGCTTTCTGGAATTTCCAAGGAAGCAGAGCTTTTTTGGGGTAGCTGAGATACCTGTGTATTGCAGAATTTACTACTGCTTATGGCCTAACCTTTTATGCATTTTGAGGAGAAATCTTGATAGAAAGTATTATAGTTCCCACTTTTTAAAACATAAAAACAGATCGACTTTATTGAAGTATAATTTACTTACATTACACAGATTTCAAGTATATAGTTGAGTTTCAAAAACTGTATACACCTGTATAACTACCACCTCAAACAAAATACAGATTATTTTCATTCCCTCAGATTACAAAAACTGTATACACCTGTATAACTACCACCTCAAACAAAATACAGATTATTTTCATTCATGCCTCTTTGAGTCATATCGAGCGGGTGCCCCCCCGCTGCACACATTGCCCTATGTGATCACTGATCTGATTTCTGTCATTACAGATTAGATTTGTCTCTTAGAAAATAAATAGAATCATACAGTGTGTGTTCTTTTATGTCCTTCTCATCCTAATACAGTGTATGGGATATACTTTTATCTAGTCCCAGTAACTCTGCATTCTAATGCCTGTGATGATTAATTTCATTTCTTTTGACCTGTGTGTATGTTCTTGCCCATTTCAGTAGCTCCATAGTTAGGTTTGGGTGTTAGGGTTTGGGCTAACATTTTTTCATTCATTCATTCATTCATTCATTCATTCAAATGTTTTATTTATTTTTGAGAGAGAGACAGTGTGAACAGGGGACGATCAGAGAGAGAGGAAGACACAGAATCTGAAAACAGGCTCCAGGCTCTGAGCTAGCTGTCTGCACAGAGCCCGACACGGGTCTTGAACCCACGCACCATGAGATCATGACCTGAGCTGAAGTTGGACGCTTAACCGACTGAGCCACCCAGGCACCCCCTGGGTTAACTTTTTAAAAGATTGTTTCTGGCTTTTCACTTCATGTCAGACAACTAACTACTAGATACTGCTATGTTTCTTGCCATTTTTGTCTGCATTTTTATCTTTCATAGGCAAGGTCTATTAAACTTTCAAACTGCCCAGTGTGGTGGTATATGATAAATGCACATAATCTATACTTATATTTGTTTAGCAAAACTCTGAACATGGGCTCCTGATAAACATTGCAAATGTGTGTCTGCAGGAGTGACTTACCTTTCTGCACCCTTATCCCTGCTTTTCTTTCCACATGTCCTTTGGACATCGTTGCATGTGTCACTCTTATTTTGCCCCCTCATTCTCTAACTTGTTATATCAGCCAATTTATCTTCCATCAGCTTTTGTAATTCATCACACTTAATTATCTCTAACCCTCTCCTCTTTTATCCCCAAACACATACCCCAATGCTCCTGTCTCTCACGCTGTGATTGATGTCCGCTCCTGCTAGCTTTCACTCTAGTCTAGGCTGCCCTGTCAGATTCTAATGCTGGGGAAAGAAGTGTTCCACCCTAAGACTAAATTATAATTTGTGCAGCCTGACTTGTATTTCAACATCCAGCCAAGGTTTCTTTGAAAACATCCAGTGGGGAGGAGAAGAGCAAGCTTGCATCATTACTGTGGGTTGTGGCTGCAGTGTCTTTGGCTGGTTTTAAAAACAGCTACCTGCTGATGATCCTAGAAACAATTACTTTGCCTGTGTAAGTTGCAGTAGTTCA
Source organism: Suricata suricatta (assembly GCF_006229205.1). Classification (NCBI taxonomy): domain Eukaryota; kingdom Metazoa; phylum Chordata; class Mammalia; order Carnivora; family Herpestidae; genus Suricata; species Suricata suricatta. The sequence continues at coordinate 104,322,668 of NC_043709.1, forward strand.
TACACAGTCACTAGCCATTATTTAATTATTAGCAGAATTAGCACACATATCATTAGATATATGCCAGCTTGCCTCTGTTAGTTTATTTGACTCATATAGTGACCTTTGTTTGTAAATGCTTTGTTTCCATCTTTTGTTGCTTTATGTTGCATGGTTAAGTGCTTACGACAACTTAGAGAACCCTGGTGGACCTGACAGTATTGATGATCTTTGAATATTAATCCTAACCCTGATCATTTATACACATGTTGTTAGCTTTCTGAATGCCTGGTTTTGAGTCTGTTTTTGATGAAGTTGGGGTTAAAAGAAACAAATCTGAGTGACTGTTTAATGTCAGGCTCTTCATATACCTTATTTCGTTTAGCTATTAGAATAACTGATTTAGATAGCATTGTTATTTGTTTCACAAATAGAAAACTGAAGCTTAATTGAACTCTTTGGTCTTGAGGATATTTGGGTTTTTGAACTATGTTATTTTATTATTTTTTTAAAATATTTTTGAGAGAGAGGGAGAGAGAGTACATGAGCAGGGGAGGGGCAGAGAGAGAGGGAGACACAGAATCCAAAGTATGCTCCAGGCTCTGAGCTGTCAGCACAGAGCATGACGCAGGGCCCAAACTCACAAATCAGGAGATCATGACCTGAGTTGAACTTGGATGGTTAACCGAGTAAGCCACTAGGCGCCCCAGTTTTTTTAATTATTTTAAATGAAGACTGTATTAACTACCTTACAATGTTGTTGGGAAGATTACAGATAGTGTATATGTAAAGCATCATAGTGCCTGACACTGAAACTATTATACAGACATGTTTCCTATTCTCAGGTAAATTTATGGTCTAAAACATTTTCTAAAACATACTAGCCCTTGCTTGAATTTGTTCATCTTCAAAGATAGTTCATTCTATCTTGAGCCACAGCATGAAATTATTTGTATAAAGGTCTTGAACAACTACCATCAGTACTTTGCTTTTATTTACTACTGTTCAACTTGAATTCAATATAATTAAAATACAACCATTAAAAAACCACATATCCATTTGAATGGTATCATTGGAGCATTACTTTAAAATGAAAACCCATCACACCCACAACCACAACCCATTTCCTGGTATTTTTTCAAAGACTGCCCTCCACCTTGCTCATAACAGTTCCTTGAGATATTCATACCCCATACAATTCGTTGGTTTTAGTATATTCACAGAGCCGCCCATTAATCACCACAGTCAATTTTAGAGCATTTTTATCACCCTTAAACAAACCCCAAACCCTTGGTCGTCACTCTCCTCCTCTCCCCACCCCACTGTCTGGAAACCATGTGTCTACCTCTGTCTCTGGATGTTTGCTTGTTCTGGACACTTCCTATAAGTGGAATCACTTAAAATACAGTTTTCTAACTGACTTCTTTCACTTAACATATTTTTAAGATTTATCCATGTTATACAGGTATTATTACTTCATTCCTTGATTGCTAGCTAAGTAGTATTCTCTTGTATGGATTTGCCACATTTTGTTTATCCATTCATCAATTGATAAACAATTTGTGTTGTTTCCACTTTTGGCTGTTATGAATATGCTGCTATGAACATTCATATATAAGTTTTGTGTGAACAAAGGTTTTCATTTCTCTTGAAGAACTGCCAAACTGTTCCAAAGTGGCTGGACATTTAATATTCCCACCAGCAGGCATGAGGGTTACAGACTGTCCATATCCTCACCAGTACTTGTTTTTATCTGTATTTTTTATTATAACTTTCATAGACTTCCACATATTGGCCTTGACGACAGATACTTTAGTGATACCTGTACATGTGACATACTCTGCATCGAATTTTTCCTGGTGCATCTGACTGCCTAAATGCTGCGCTTGCTTTGGGGTAAACACTTCTGTCATTGGCAAACTGGAGGGTTAGTTCTTTGACTTCATATGAATGATATTACTTACTGATTAAGGTAAAGATGCGTGCAAAGGCCTAGTTATCTGAAAAATCTTCAGAGATATTTTTCATAAGTCATTTATTTCAATAATAGATTTTAATAGGAATGCTGTTAGTTGTTCTTCAGTTTGAGCAAAGTTCATGTGGAACTGATTAGGGTATTTTAAGCTTTGTCAGTAACATATCGATTCAAAGCATGTGGTGATCTGATCAGAGAAGTTAAATTGACTGTTAAGCATTAATTAGAATGATATTTCCCCCTTGAGACTGCACTGATGTTTTGTTTTTGTGTTTTTTGGGGGGGGGTGGTTTTTTAAAAGCTTGGATGTTTAAGTAATCTCTACACCCAATATGGGGCTCAAACTCAGAGCCCCGAGATCAAGAGTCGCAGATAATTCCGACTGAGCCAGCCAGGTACCTTGCATTGTTAATATCCAAACATTATTAAATGCATTCTCAAGGGAGTGGTACTTCCCCAAAGGGGTTAAAAACTGTTTTTGAGGGGTATGGAGTGAAAGAAAAATCTTAGTTATTACAGTGATTTGTGGCCCTTAAAAGGACCACATGTTTATGTATGTTATGACTACATAAACACCCGTAGTGTATCTATAAGCCTAAAGTTTTATGGTTTGGGGATGATTAGGAAAATAGTATCAGAAAAGTTTCTCACTCAAGGGGGTGGTAATGAAAAACAGGTTGAGAAACACTTCTCTACTGCATAAAACAGAGATGCTAGAATATGTAATCATTAGAGATCATTTAGTCAGATCACATTGTCCAGTGTTTAAATAAGGCCCTGAAGTGGAACAACTTACTTCCTTGAATAAAATGAGTGCCTCCTATGTGCTAAGAACTCTACTCTCCAGGAGGATAAAAAATGAAAAGACCCATTGCTTCTTTTAGGGGAGGTCTTATATATTAGTTAACATGGAATGACTGTTGCTTTAGTTCAAGGAGGTATATTCAAGGTGAGAGGGCCATATAAGTTGGATTGAGAGAGACAAGGAAGGGTGCAGAATGAATATGGTATGGAAGCTCTTGAGTCTTAACCCACCTTTCTAGGCCTCTGTAGTAGAATTTATTTTTCAAACTTTTAGAACCACTGGATTATTTAAAAATGCAGCGTCTGGGGACACCTGGGTAGCACAGTCAGTTAAGTGTCCAACTTTTCAACTCAGGTCATGATCTTGCAGTTTGTGAGTTCAAGCCATGCGTTGGGCTCAGAGCCTGGAGCCTGCCTCGGAGTCTGTGTCTCCCCTTCCCCTGTTTGTGCTCTGTCTCTCTCAAAAATAAACAAACAGTAAAAAAAAAAAAAAAAAAAAAAATTGCAGCTTTTGAAGCCCCACCTTCAAATTTGGGATTGGGTCCTAGAGATTGTGATATGGGTAGCCTAAGGACCGTCTTTTTCATTTTTAAAATTACTATTATTATTATTATTATTTTGCAGCAGTTGGGGCCTGCCTTAAATGGTGGCAGTAGAAATTTTTCAGGGACAAACACTGGTCTAATTTTGTTTTATGAGAATTTCACCTAGTAGGCTGTCACCTTTCATCCCTTTTCCAGCAGCCTAAAAATAAATGCTCCCTAATCCTGTATTAGAACTTTTTATTCTTGACTAAGCTGTCACTGTTTCTTGGTTATATTTTGCTTCTATATATTATCTTTAGCAGTATTTTTTGTAGCCATTTAGGGTGATAGAACCCTTTACCTACCCCTGTTCAGAATAAAGACAGTGTTAGTTCTCCTTTCTTAAGTAGTTGAAGATCATGTGTTAAATCCTAGATGCTGCAGGTGAGAGTGTCTCATCAGGGGGGACTTGCAGAGGAGAGGAGAAGAGCATCATCTGGAACTGATGGAAAAAAGGAACCATGAATAGTTAATCTGGGAAAGAACACATACAGGGTATTGTCCCTAAACCGCTACTGACTGAAGTTGTAGACCTGGACATCAAATTTAGACACCTGCAGGGCTGGATAGGTGGTTCAGCGAGGGGAGTGGGCCTTTTTGTACAGCTGATAAACTGGGGAGGGCGCACGTCTGTCCTAAAAGGGGGCAGCCCCACTCATTAGCTCTAGCTGACTCTTGTCACGAAGGACCAGGAATCAGAATTAGGTCTCATTTTTCAAGAGAAGTTAAACCCTCCCAGATTTTTAAAATGTTACCCAACCAAATAAATAAAACCAAAACTACAGACCCAAACGAACATTTCTCCATGCTATAATTTGCAGTCTTATATATAACAGATGAATTTTGACCCACGAATCTTTTCAAATTCTGTGATTTGGATAGCTAGCCCAAAATAGGGATTTACTTATTTATAAGATTCAGTCCCTTGACAGCAAGATTGTAAAGCAAGATAGAATTTGGAGAAGGTTGTGTAATATCAAGAGCATACCTCTGTGAATTGTTGGTTACGATTAGTTCATCTTAATGTGAGATTTATGTTGCAGGGTCTCTTCATCTTTTTTCTCTAAATTTAGAGGACCCCAATTAGAGTTATGTGTCCTGACAGAGGCAGGTTTTGGGGGAATTAGCAAGTGAGACTGGTCACAGAACATCCTTTCTTTGTTTAATCCAGTGAAAATTCTGGACAGGCCATATGTACATTTAGCATAGAATAGGCCCACTGAATCTCCTTTTACTCTCTAAAAAAAATTAAACTAATAGGAGTGGGACTTAATTCACGTAAATGATTATTTTCTCATGGTTGTCCTATCCCCTTAAACTATCCAGCATCTCTCTGACCATTAATTAGTATGTCAAGATGTTCTTGGGGCGCCTGGGTGGCTCAGTCAGTTAAGAATCTGACTTCGACTCAGGTCATGATATCACGGTTCATGGGTTCGAGCCCCACGTTGGGCTCTGTGCTGACAGATAGCTCAGAGCCTGGAACCTGTTTCGGATTCTGTGTCTCCCTTTCTCTCTGACCCTCCCCTGCTCATGCTGTCTCTCTCTGTCTCAAAAATAAATAAAACCATTTAAAAAAATGTTCTGAAATACACTGTAATTCTGTTTGGGGCCATAGAATATGAATCCCTCTACAGGTATTGCGCATCAAAAAATTCCCCAACTTCCTCACTTTGTTGGAATACGATTTGCTGTTATTTTTAATTATGCTTATTGTAGTCAGAGCTGTCGTTAGGTGACATTTTATATACAGTACTGTACAGTACTCTGATTATAGCTGCATCACCTATTTTTAGTTTACCACATAAAAATTTGGAGTGGCTTAAGACTTGAGTCAATTAAGAATTCTTTACATGCTGCTTATTTGTTCCTATCTTTGACATGTGTTTTCGTAAACTTGCTTAATGGTCTTTCATCAAATGTGTAAGCTATGTCCCTTTTGAATAATTAATGTCCCTTTTGAATTAATTAATTACTCTTTGGGTAACTGATTTTGAAAAACCTATATTTGTATTGCTACTGATTCCGACAACCCTTTTCTCAAATTGAGATGCCTTTTATGCCTACTCATTGTTGACTGACTGTGTCACCACTGAGTTTTCCCCAAACGGGGAAGGCCTGTGGGACCAGTGTCAGTCCTCGGTCAGGAAGAGGTTTGATAAATAGCTGTGCACACACTCTGGAGAAGGGGAAGGAGGAGAATCTACGTGTCTGTCCCCAGATATGAACTCCTCCTGTTTTTGTTTTAGGGCAATTAATGTTTACTTACCTTAAGCTAAACTTTGGGTTCTTGGGTTTCTGACTTTCAGTTCTGAATCAGCACCCTTTAGGCATAGGCTGGGGGTGGGGGAAATGGAGTTTGTATTTCATGTCATCCCAAAATGAATGAAGTAACATGAGAGCTGTGCTTTTTTAAGCTTGGACTTGAGGCTAGAAAATTGGCTATATGAAGGTGAAAACTGTCACCCTAGAATCCTAGTGACTTGGGAGGGATTAGACTGTAAGCAGTCTCTTGTTATATTATTGTGACTTCAATTCTCAAAGATCCTGTTGGGTTTTGTGGTGTTTGCTTCTAGGTTCTCTGCTTGAATGTTTGTGTTATAAGGAGGTCTTGTTCCTGTCTGCCGTTCTGCCTCCCTTGGCCTTCTAAATTAGATACATTCCCCCTTCTGCTCCCAGACGTCTCCATCTCTTCGTCCCCTGACACAGCAATCATTTATCAAGTTGTTTCACGCGTTGTCGGGAGGGGGGCCCTGGGGACTCGAGTTTGTTTCGTCCCTTTGTTGGAGCTCCACAGGATCGTCCAGCTTAGTCTCCAGCCAACTGCTGAGAGTTGCTGGACTCCAGGAGCAAATGTTAAAGGGGCCCCCTTTCATCTACTTGCTGCTACTTCAATCTTTTATTTTTAAATTCCAGTTTATTGCAACTGTAATCACACACATACAGTTTCTAGACATGTATGTAATCCTGAGAGTGTTCCCCCCACCCCCGTATCCCAGTCATTGAAGATATGGAAATAGATTTTTAGTCTCCCTTCTTTGTTGTTCCTTGTCCATTTTCTGTTCTTCCTACACTGCCTTTTTCCAAGTGGCAGATTATTATAGATTTATTAAGTGGGAGTTTGTTTTTTATAAGATACCTTCTTTTTGGATATGCTGCAATTTATCAAGTTGTTCTTTTTCCTGATTTCACATATCACTATCAATAGAAATATCTAAACAGTATAGGAATAAAAAGATTTTAAAGTTTGTGAAACTTCAGTGCAAGGTGAATGTTATTGCTTGTTACTAGGGGTTATGCAAGTTATCTTAAGTGTCTAAAAAAGTAAAAGGAAGAATGTAATTAGACTTATGGATATAGTATGAATGTTAACCAGTTACCATGAATTTGAAAAATGGATATTGTTTACTGTAACTTAATACTTTAAAAGTACAGTGTTTATTTTGTGGGGTACTGAATGTCAGACTGTAATGTTATAAGGCTTATGAGAATTTTTTTGGTGATTCTGGAACATTTCTTCCTCCTAGTACTTTATTATAAAACTGCCACATGAACAGAACGGTTGAGAGGATTGTGTGTTATATTTTGGTCATAATTTTTTTTTCTTTGTCAAGCTGAGTAAAACATGCAGTTATCTCATCATGCATTGTAAAGTTACTCTTGGAAGCAAAGTAATGAGGAGAAAAAAAATACCCCGATGACGTGTTAAAAAGCCTGATGAATTCTACAATGATCCTATTTACTGTAGACAAGCTGAGCCTACAACCTAAAGTTGTAAAGTATCACTAATCATCAAATTTAGTGGGGGAAATGTTGCCTCTTCTCTTAAAGTATTTTATGTTGTAAATATAGGCACCTTGACTAGATTTGTCAGCTGAAAAATAGTTTATAATGAACAGTAAATTGTCTTGAGTGCTGTGACTTTTAACATCAAAGTGAACCCAAGTGATTTCCCCTAGGGTATATTCTATTGGAATATTTCTCAGCTGTGAAACTGTAGCGCCTTATTTCTCATTGATTTTTCACAGTAAAACTATAAAACTATAATTGCTAATAAAAGATTTTTTCATATGTAATAGTACTATCCAAATATCAATAATATTTAGCTGTATTTCAAGTTAAGAATATGAAAGCATGGAGACCTTGTATTCTGAAAATTAATATGTATTTTTTACCAGATACTGTTTTAAACAGAGTATACCAGTAAGTAATATGCACAAAAATCCTCTTGGAGCTTATATTCTATGGAGGGAGACATATCTACATATCAGTACTTCATCTTCTTTTCTTCACATTCTGTGGCAAGATTGGTGAGGTTTTTTTCCTTTCTATAAAGGGCCAGACCATTTTTGTTACAATTACCTGACTTTGCTATAGAAATGATTAAGTAAGGCTGTGTTTCAGTAAAGCTTTATTTATAATCACAAGGAGCAGACTCTAGTTTACCAACTTCAGTTCTAAGCTGTAAAAGAAGGACAAACAGTAGATCATAAAATTTTTTAAAAATATATTTGTGTAACAATAGATACCATTAAGTCAGTGGACAAAGATGAGGTTTAAGAAAAAAATTGGCAAAGCAGATGACAAGGAGTCAATACTGTTAATACACATAAATTTCAAGGGAACATGAGTAAAGGATATGAAGAAACAGGTTTTAGAAGAACAAATCTCAATGGCTAACAGATACCTTAAAAGATGTTCATCTGATTGGCGAAACTTAGAAGGATGTTAATATGTATTAAAGTAGTCTTCCCTTATCTGCATGTTCACCTTCAGTGGTTTCAGTTGCCCACAGTCAAATCAGATGTCCAGAAGCAGATGATACTTCTAATCTCAGAAGGGTGGAGCATAGCTGGCCCAGTCGAAAGAACCTGTAACTCTTGATCTTGGGGTCATGAGTTTGAGCCCTATGTTGGGTATAGAGATTACTTAGATACATTAAATTTTTTAAAAAGAAGGTTGGTAGTAGCCTAATGCTGTGTCACAATGCCTACATAATTTTCCTCCATGTCATCATGTAGACTTTTTTTCATCTCACATCATCACAAGAAGGGTATGTGCAACACAGTAGGATATTTTGAGAGAGAATGAGAGACCACATTCACATAACAGTATGTTATTATAAGTTTTCCGTTTTATTTATTTTTTTTTAATGTTTACTCATTTTTTGAGAGACCAAGAGTGAGTCGGGGAGGGGCAGAGAGAGAGGGAGACCCAGAATCTGAAGCAGGCTCCAGGCTCTGAGCTGTCAGCAGAGAGTCAAATGCGGGACTCGAACTCATGAACCACCAGATCATGACCTGGCCAAAGTTGGACGCTTTAACTGACTGAGCCACCCAGGTGCCCCTCCATTTTATTTTTTATTATTAATTGCTTACTCTGCTTAATTTTTAATTTTTTAAAATGTTTTATTTATTCTTGAGAGAAGGTACATGAGTGGGGAAGGAGCAGACTCCAGGCTCTGAGTTGTTGCCCCTACTGTGCTTAATTTCTAAATTAAACATTATTATAGGCATGTAGGAAAAACTACAGTATATACAGGATTCAGTACTGTCTGTGGTTTCAGGCATCCACCAGGGGTCTTGAAATGTGTACCCCTCACATTTAAGATAAGTGGGAAGTACTGTATTGGAAGATTAACGGGTGCTCTTATACATTGCTAATGGGAAATGAAATTGATGCTGCCATTTTGAAAAGTAATCTGGCATCTGTTAATACTAAAACTACTTTCTTTGTCCCATAAATGCAGCTCCTGGGATGGATGTGTGTATGGTGGTATTTCATTGTGGTTTTATTTTATTTTTTCTACTTTTTTTTATTGTAGTAAAGTACATATAACAAGTATATAGTTCATTGGTATTAAATATATTTATAATACTTTACAATCATCACTACCATTCTACCTTTTTTTTCCCTAATGTTTATTATTTTTGAGAGATAGAGTGTGAGCAGGAGAGGGACAGAGAGAGAAGGAGACACAGAATCTGAAACAGGCTCCAGGCTATGAGCTGTCAACACAGAGCCTGATACAGGGCTTGAACTCACTAATTGTGAGATCATGACCTGAGCCGAAGTTGGACGCTCAACTGACTGAGCCACCCAGGCTCCCCACCATTCTGCTTTCTAAGATTTTGACTACTCTAAGTATTTCATATGGTCTTTGGCCTTTTGTGACTGGCTTATTTCAATTAGCATGGTGATATCTTATTTCATCCATATTGTAGCATATGTCAAAATTTATTTCCCTTTTAAGGCTAAATATTCTTGTCTATATATATGTCATATTTTGCTTATCCATTCATCCATTGATGGCCTCTTGGGTTGCTTCTACATTTTAGCTTTTGTGAATAATGATGCTCTAAACAGGGGTATACACGTATCTCTTTAAGAACCTGCTTTCAGTTCTTTGGTGTTTATACCCAGAAGTGGAATAGAATCACAGGGTGATTCTATTTTTAATATTTTGAGGACCCTCCACTTTGTATTTCTCAGTATCTCTTTCATAGTATATTCTCATCAACAGTACAAGGGTTCTAGTTTCTTTGTATCTTTAACATGTTCTTTTCTTTTTTTCTTTTTTTACAGTGGTCATTCTAATGGGTTGTCAGGTGATATCCCATTGTAGTTTCAACTTGCATTTCTCTAATAATTAGTGATACTAGGCAGTTTTTCATGTGTTTATTGGCCATTTGTCTTTTTTGAAGAAATGGGTTTTCAAGCCTTTCACCCATTTATTTACTTATTTTTAAAGATTTTATTTTTAAGAAGCAATCTCTCCACCTAGTGTGGGGCATTAACGCAGAACTCCAGGATCCAGAGTTGCATACTCTACCAACTTAGCCAGCCAGGTGTCCTTCTTTTACTCTCCCCACTTTTTAAATTTTCTTAATGTTTCTTTTTGAGGGAGAGAGAGAGACCAAGGGAGCACAGGTTGGGGAGGGGCAGAGAGAGAGGGAGACACAGAATCTGAAGCAGGCTCCAGGCTCCCTGCTGACTGCACAGTGGCCTGCAGAGCATATGAACCCACAGACCTCGACATCATGACCTGAGCCTAAATTGGACACTCAACCAGGTGAGCCACCCAGAGTGCCCCTGATGCATAAAAAATTTTAATTTTCATGAAGTTCGTGTTATCAGTTTTTTCTTTCGTTGCTTCTACCTTTGGTGTCACATGCAAGAAAACATCATGAAGATTTTTGCCCTATTTAACTCTTAGGAGTTTTATACTGTCCAGTTTTACATTTAGATCTTTGATCCATGTTCAGTTCATTTTTGTATATGGTGTGAAGTAAGGGTTCAAGTTTATTGTTTCACATGTGGATATCCAGTATTCCCAGTACTATTGATTTCCTTGTGAGTGGTTTTGGCACCCTTACAAAAATTATTTGACCATATGTGCAGATTTATTTCTGGATTTTCTATTCTAATCCATCAGTCTGTAAGTCTTTTTCTTTTTCTTAAGTATAATATATACAGATTCAGGTATACAATAAATTCAGTGATTCTATATGTCACTCAGGGCTCTCACAATAAGTGTAAGAGGCTCCGTACTGCTGACCATAATGGCTGCACAAGTTTGCATCCTCACCAAAAGGACACGAAGTTTCCCTTTTCTCTCCATCCTCACCACCACTTGTTATTTCTTGTGTTTTTGGTGGGTGTGAGATGACCTCACTGTGGTTTTAATTTGCATTTCCCTGTGGATAAGTGATGTTGAGCATCTTGTCATGTGTCTGTTGTGTGTCATCTTTTGAAGAGTACCTATTCAGATCTTCTACCTCTTTTTAAAATGGATTATTTGTGGGGTTGTTTTTTTTTTTTTTTTTAGCATTGGTTTGTACAGTTCTTCTATATATTTTGGATATTAACAAGGGGTTAATCAGTTAGGTCATTTGCAACTATCTTCTCCCACTTAGTAGTTGCCCTTTTTTGTAATAGTTTCCTTTGCTCTACAAAAGCTTTTTATTTTGGTGTAGTCCCAGTAATTTAATTGTGGTTTTTTGCTTCCCTTGTTTGAGGAGACCTATTTAGAAAAATATTTCTACAGCAAATGTTAAAGGTATTACTGCCTGTTTTTTTCACCTAGGATTATTATAGTTGCAGAGGTTACATTTAGGTCTTGATTCTATTTTGAGTTTATTTTTGTGAAAGGTGTAAGAAGTGATCTGGGTTCATTCTTTTCTGCAGGGAGCTGTCCAGTCTCCCCAGCAGAGGTTGCCTTTTTCCCATTGTGGATTCTTGCCCTTTTCTCATAAATAAGTTGACCATATCAGCATGGGTTTATATCTGAGCTCTCTATTTTGTTCCATTGGTTTATGTGTCTGTTCTTGGGCCAGTGTATTATACTATTTCAGTTACTACAGCTTTGTAGGATATCTTGAAATCTGGGACTGTGATGTCTTCAGTTTTGTTCTTCTTTCTCAAGATTCCTTTGATTATTGAGGATCTCTCTCTCTTGCTCTCTCTTTTTTTTTTAATGTTTATTTATTTTTGAGAGGGTGGGGAGGGGCAGAGAGACAGGGAGACAGAGAATCCGAAGCAGCCTCCAGGCTCTGAGCTGTCAGCACAGAGCCACCCAATATGGGGCTCGAACTTACAAACCGTGAGATCATGACCTGAGCCGAAGTTGGATGCTTAACTGACTGAGCCACCCAGGCGCCCCATGATTATTCAGGATCTTCTTTTAAAATCAATCAACTATCTATCTATTTATTTATTTATTTATTTATTTATTTATTTAGAGAGAGACCGTGTTGAGGAAGAATAGAGAGAAGGGGGGGAGAAAGAGAATCCCAAGCAGTCTCTCCCACTAGGGGTCTTGAACTCACAAACTGTAAGATCATGACCTGAGCTGAAATCAAGAGTCAGATGCTCAACCAACTGAGCCACCCAGGTGCCCCTGACTATTCAGGATCTTTTGTGGTTCCATACAAATGTTAGCATTACTTATTCTAGTTCTGTGAAAAATGTTTTTGGTGTTTTGATAGGGATTATATTAAATTTGTAGATTGCTTTGGGTAGTGAGGACATTTTAACAACATTGGTTCTCTCGTCAGTAAACATAGGATATTTTTCTATTTGTGCCATCTTCATTTCCTTTCATCACATATTTTATAGTTTTCAGGATACAGATTTTTACCATGGTAAAGTTTATTTGTAGGAACTTTATTATTCTTGGTGTGATTGTAAATGGGATTTTTTTCTTAATTTTTCTTTCTGCTACTTCGTTATTAGTGTAGAGAAATGCAACAGATTTCTGGATTTTTGTATCTTGAGACATTGCTAGAGTTATCAGTTCTAGTAGTTTTGGGGTGGAGTCCTCAGTGTTTTCTTTCTTTCTTTCTTTCTTTTTTTTTTTAATGTTTTTTTATTTATTTTGAGAGAGAGTGCAGGGGAGGGGCAGAGAGAGGGAGAGGTAATCCCAAGCTCTGTGATATGGGGCTCGAACCCAGCAATTGTGAGATCATGACCTGAGTGAGCATAAGTCAAGAGTTGGATTCCTCACTGACTGAGCAACCCAGGCACCCCTAGTGTTTTCTATATATACTATCATATATCATCAGTGAAAATTTTACTTCTTCCTTACAATTTGGATTCCTTTTATTTTCTTTCTTGTCTGACTGCTGTGGCTAGGACCTTTAGTAATATGTTGAATAAAAGTGGTTAGAATGATGGACATCCTTTTTTTGTTCTTGTTCTTAGAGGAAATGTTCTCATTTTATCACCAGTGAATATGTTAGCTGTGGGTTTTATATATGTATATATATCCATTATTATGTTGAGGTATAGTTCCTTTAAATCTACTTTGTTGAAAGTTTTAAAATCATGAATGGATGTGGTATTTTGTCAAATGCTTTTTCTGCATCTATTCAGATGACTGTATGTCTTTATGGTAGTACTCTAGATTGAGTTAATTCCTAAGTATTTTATTCTTTTTGATGCTATTATAACTTCCGTTTTAATTGTTCATTATGTATAGAAATGCAACTGAATTTTGTGTTGACTTTGTGTCATGCTACTTTGTTGCATTTATTTTTTATAATGCAGTCTATAGAGTTTTCTGCATAGATCATATCCTGTCAACAGAGATAATTTTGTTTCTTTACAATTTGAATGCCTTTTGTTTATGTACGTATGTATGTATTTTTGTCTAATTGCTCTGACTAGAACTTCCAGTACTATGTTGAATAAAAGTGGTAAAAGTAGGCATCCTTGTTCTTGATCTTAGAGGAAAACTTTGTTTTTTTTACCACTCCTGGAGTTTTAGCCCATAAATGCAAAACAACACCACGGGCATATACACATGGAAGCTCATTTTGACATGGTTCTATGTGGCAAAGAATGGAAAACAAAACGAGAGCCTACCCATCAGGGAGCAGATGATTAGAATATGGTATCTTGACACCATGGACTGTTAGGTAGCCTTTAAAAGAATTAATTCGAACTAAATCCCTTTACTTGGAGGGATTTGCACAAGATAATGAGAAATGCAATATGCAAAGAGGTATGGGTAATATCAATCTGTTAAGATATATCTTATTCTCATATTTACGTGTATATCTCATATGTATGTATAAATCACATATGTGATTTTATGTGAATTGACAAAAACAAAAAGGTCCCTTGATTGCTATACTTGATTGTGAAAATGGATATATCAGTTACTGATGTAGAAGTTAAAGAGGGAAAAGTTCCCAGAATGAATAGTATGATGGCTTTCTGAGTTTATATATACTGTGTATATATTTATTTACAGCATTCTTCAAAAGGAAAACCAGACACTGTTACTCAGGCTTTATAACTCTAGCAATTTGTCAATAGGCTTGTAGCTCCCAAACTTGATGTCATAAGATACACATGCCTTTATTGTGCATCTTTGATTACTCATCCGGTTTGCCTTGATGGCTAAAAAATTGAAATCTTTTCCCTTGTTTTTATGGCACAAAGACTTTAAAAGACTGAAAAGTGCTTTAGAGAAATGAAGACTCTAGGTCATCAGCTAGTAACTGATGAAACCAACATTTGAGTTGAATCCAGGTGTATCCTTATACTTTATATTATATACTATGCTGATAATCTTTGTCTCATGATTTCCTTCAAGCTTCTTTGTTGATGATTCACCTGGTATCTGATTCCATACAAAATGTAGCTTTCCTTGGATCAGTGAAAAGGAACATTGTATAGTGGATTTGTAAGAAAAATTTTATTTCAGTTATCTCTCAACAGATTTAATAAGAATGGAGTAATACCATGTCTTCACCACCTCTTCCACTCCCCTCTCAGTCTGGGATTGAGAAGCCATGGGTGGCTGTAGACTCTGTTATTCCTCAGACATTAATTTCCGGGGCTAGAAGATTTAGTGGGTAGGTTTTATGCACTTCTTGTCTTCTTTGGCTACTGTCTGCTATGTTTGTATCTTGGATAAACCTTGAAAAAAACTACACTACCCAACATGACAATTATACAATCATTGGAGGTTTACCCTGTGTTTTCTGGCATATGTATTCAGTAACATAATGTCCAAAAAATAAATACCATGTATTTCTGTTGATAAATTTGTTTCTATTCCCAGAGTTATTTGAAGGTTATCAGGTTTTTTAAAAAAGAAATTTTTAACATTTCTTTTTGAGAGAGAGACAGAGTTGTGAGTGGGGGAGGGCCAGAGAGTGAGGGAAACCGAATCCAAAGCAGGCTCCAGGCTCCAGACTGTCAGCACATAGCTGGATGCAGGGCTTGAACTCATGGACTGCAAGATCATGACCTGAGCCAAAGTCAGATACTTAACTGACCAAGCCACCCAGGCGCCCTCGTTTATTGAAACTTGATGAAATCTTTTTTTGGACAATTTACATGGGGAGATTTGCCCAGGGTTTAATGGTGTCCCTATATTACTCTGTGGACACCCTCCCCACCTTTTTGGGACCAGTAAATGTTGTTGTTTTTGAGGATATTGCCAAAGGATATTAGATAGATGCCTCAGTCTCATATCTACGAATGGGTTATTTTTCAGTCATAATAGATTATCTGTTTCTAAGTTGAAGAATTTTACATGGCAACAAGATTAGGATAGATGATGGATAATTGTTTGGATAAAAGTGCTTTATGAGAGAAAACTACACAGGTATGAATGACATAACTCACCTTGAGGTAAGAATTTTATAGAACATATTCAAGTATAAAATAAAAGTTCAAAAAGGTTATCACACCAGGCCATCTCTTGTGATCAAACATGTTATTGTGTGTCTAGTAAGGAAACAAAAAATTTGGATGCTCTAAACCTATTTTTCTGCAGACAGGGGATGGCAGGCCTATTGACCTTACTTTCCATGAACATCTTTTACCTAGAATCAAACTTCTCTTCTTTCCTTAAAATTGTACACCTGTGGAAAGTTAATTGAAGGGACAGTAGGGAACAGCAGTTAGAAAAAGAACCCCAAAACAGAGTATGTTATACTTGAAAGGGTTCTGTATAAAACTTCAGAATTTGGTCCCCCTTTAATGCTATGTGCTTTGATGTTCCTGTAAACCCTGGTGAGGGAAGTTTGTTAAAAGTTCAGGTCACTGGGCTTCATGTGAGGTACTTGAGCCAGTAGGGGGACTTTCAGTGTGACTTTTTTTTGCTTTGCATTTTTAATAAGCACCCGATGTGAGATGATTCAGGTCCATAGGCGACACACTGACAAATATTTCTCAAAAATATTGCTTAAATTAGTAATTATGAGCATTCTAAAATGAAGAGTGGTAAATTAAATGATGTGGCTTTGTACGATAACACCGATTTATAAGAAAGGCAAAAGTGACTTGATAAGTCAGAGCTAGTCCTGTAGTGCTTGGTGCTAACACCCAGTTTTCTTGATAATGCTTCCATTGTTCTTTTTATGTTAATAAATCTACTGTAGTATTCATTTTAATAATTTTTGTTTATAAAAGTAACATTTTTTTATTTCAGAGATGTTGGTGAAACTACCAATAGGAGCTCCTGTCTTGCCAGTTTAATAGGAAAACCAGAACTACTTTTTTTTTTTCTGAAATTAATACTTGTGATGAGTGGCAGCAGTTTTTATCATGGCACCTTTTTTATGATTGCATTTTCCCATTGGATGTAGGATTTTTTTTCCATATTGGGTTTAGGGGCGCTTTTGTGGCTCAGTTGGTTAAGCGGCCGACCTCAGCTCAGGTCATGATCTCATGGTTCGTGGGTTCAAGCCCCACATCCGGCTCTGTGCTGACAGCTAGGTCAGAGCCCAGAGCCTGTTGGGTTTAAAGAACTCCTTTATATACCAGCCATTTGTCCTATCATGCAATGTTTTACTTCCTGTTTATTTGCCTTTATACTTAACAATTAAAACACAGCAGGCATTTCAAGATTTCCTCTTTGGATAGAAGGCTTAGAAAGACCTTTCTTATTTCAATGTTATTAGTTTTAATGATTTTTGAGAAAATGTTTATTTTTGAGCGAGAGAGAGAGAGAGAGAGAGAGAGAGAGTTGGGGGGGAGGTACAGAGAGAGAGAAGGCCCCAGAGGATCTTAAGTGGGCTTAGTGCTGACAGCAGAGAGCCCAGTGTGGAGCTCAAACTCACAAGCAAGCCATGAGTTCATGACTAAGCTGTGTAGATTGTTATTATTTTAATTAATTTCTTTAATCTGTAGGAATTTTGTTCTGATATGTGGTGTAAAGTAGGAACCTAACATTTTCTAGACAATCAATTATGCTAGAACAATATTATTTATTTTTTTAATACTGATTTGAAATACTATGAAGTACATATATATCCATTTCATTGATCTATATCTGTTCTTAGGTCGGTCAAATACATTTTGATATTGTAACTTTATTAAAAAAATTTTTTTTAATGTTTAATTTTAAAAGAGTGTGAGTTGGGAAGGGGAAGAGAGAGAGGGAGACGCAGAATCTGAAGCGGGCTGAGGGCTGCGGGCTCCTGGCTGTCAGCACAGAGCCTGACACAGGGCTTGAACTCACAAGCTGTGAGATCATGACCTGAGCCAAAGTCGGATGCTTAACCAACTAAGCCACCCAGGCACCCCTGATTTTGTAACTTTAGATAGGAAATTTCAATATCATGTGGTATTTCCCTGATTTCATTCTTTGTACAGGATACTTATGTTTTCATGTGTGAATTTGCTTATAGAAGTTAGAAACTGTGTTTAAAATCCTGGATAATAACAGTGATTCACGTGATTTCCATAGAATCATTAGCAAGTTTGCCTAATGAATTAATGAATCATAGTTGTATATGGGATTTTTGCTGGTATAGTAAGACCTTGGTTTGCAAGCATAATTCATTCCAGAAACATGCTAATAATCCAGAGAACTTGTGTATCAAAGCAAATTTCAAGAACCATTGGCTCAGTTGTGATCATGTGACATTTGGCATCACATATAATACATCACTTGTTTATCAAGTTAAACTTTATTACAAATGTTTGCTCATCTTGCTAAACACTCACAGAACAAGTTACTTGCAATCCAAGGTTCACTGTATTTGCTGAAGGGTGTGTGTGTGTGCGCGTGTGTCTAACTTGAAAAATTCCTTTTTTCTCATTTAAAGAACCTCTTTTGTGGGGTGCCTGAGTGGCTCAGTTGGTTAAGCTTCTGGCTTCAGCCGGGTCATGATCTTACGGTTTGTGGGTTTGAGCCCTATGTTGGGCTTTGTGCTGACAGCTAGCTCCGAGCCTGGAGCCTGCTTCAGATTCTGTATTTCCTTCTCTCTCTGACCCTCCCTGGCTCATGCTGTCTCTCTCTCTGTCTCTCAAAAGTAAATAAAAAACATGTAAGAAATTTAAAAGAAACTCTGGCATTTAATTGGTCTCCATTTAATTGCTTTCCCATCTTGCTTAGTGCTATGCATTTCTTAATACTGTCTGTCTCTGAGCTCGTCTCTAGCTTGTTTTCTTAAAAATTAAACAAAACCTCCTAGCAGCCATTCTACAAATCCTGATACCTAAAATGTATGAAAAAAATGAAGCAGGTAGAAAGTTGAACATTATCTTAGAACTAAGAGTGTGCCTTTAGGTTAGTCTTACATGCCTAATTTTACCTTTTGGTAGTATTTCACAGGGTAATACCTCTATTATTATAATTTTGCTTAGATGGAACTTGTTGGCAATTATGATCCTATTTTTAATATGTTTTTAAAGATTTTATTTTTAAGTAATTTCTACACCCAGTGTGGGGCTTGAACTCAAAACCCCAAGATCGAGAGTCGCATACTCTAGCAACTGAGCCAGTCAGGAGCCCCTGTATCCTATTTTAAACAGCTTATTATCTTTGAGGTTAATCTTGGAAGGTTCAGAAAGGAAAGGAAAATATACCTTTTACCAACCGGAATCTTCTGAAGATTCCCTGAGAGCCTTAGTGCAGATGGTGGAAGGAATGGGGAGGAGAGAAGATCATATTCAGTGCCAAGTGTTTACTCATTTCTAATTTTGACCTGGAAGAAGAGAAGGGAAAAAGTCATAGCTGAAGTGACTTCAGCAGCTCCATTCCCTGGCTTGGCAGTGAGGGAGGTCTTCTCTCAGCAGCTCAGATCTTTGTGGAGACTGTGCTTTGCTTCCCATTCTCCCAGTGTCCTTCTTGCTTTATTAGCTTGCTTCACCTTTTTAGGATTCCTGCCCCACTCCTATTATCATTTAGGTATATACCCCTAAAATAAGAGGCTCTTGGCTAACAAGCTAACTACAGGAGCAGATGTGTAAGAGTCAATTGAAGCCCAAAGATTCAAACTAGAAAAACATTTTGAAATCTGGAAAAAAGAAACAAAAAGCTGTGTTATAAAGAAGTCAAATTTGATGACTAAAGGCAAAGTGCCCTTAATGCTTCAAAATCATCTAGGTGCTTGCCTACACAAGTACACATACACGGACTCTGCTGGTGTTCTCGTGAGGATTGACCATGCACCGCTGTCTGTGGAGAGATCCTCTCCCATGGAACTGAGTTTGATTTGTTCCTTCCTTCCTTCCTTCCGTCCGTCCGTCCGTCCATCCTTCCTTCCTTCCTTCCGTCCGTCTGTCCTTCCTTCCGTCTGTCCTTCCGTCCTTCCTTCCGTCCTTCCCTCCTTCCCTCCCTTTCTTTCAAGTTTGTTCTGTGTGTGAGAGAGAGCAAGCAAGCATGAGAAAGGAAGAGAGGGACTACCAAGCAGACTCCATAACTGACTGCGTAGAGCCCAATGCAGGGCTCAAACCCAGGAACTCTGAGATCATGACCTGAGCCAAAATTAAGGGTCCAACACTTACCCAACTCAGCCACCCAGGCACCCCTTGGTCCTTATCACTCTCTCCTCAGGTCCTGGTGGTGGTTTCTCTTCAGTTGATTTTCCATAGTTGATTGCAGGCCGTGAAATTGTTGCTGGCTAATATAGATAGTGTTAATTTCTCAGGTGGCACCCAAAGCACCAAATGATTCATGAACAACCAAATCTTTTAAGTTGTCAGGTTGGTAAAGAGTACCTAAAAATAGCATTGAATTACCACCATCACTACAAGATTTTGTATAGGAAAAGTTATATAAAATGAAAAATAGTAATAATATTCTCCAAACCCTGCTTAGAATTACTCTCTGAAGTAGTTTAATGAGAAAGAGAAGTTATCATTCTACACAAAATTAAAGAGTTAGTGGAAACTTCACTAAGAAATAACTTGAATATAGTGTATTAATTATGTCAGGATAGTAGCAAAACTTCCTAGGAAGTTGATACAGTAGACTGATAGATATACTAAAAAGAATATTCAACAATATACGCAAGTATTTTTACTTTAGATGAAAAAATGTTCTGATTTCTTGTTGAAAAAGTGATTTAGTAATTTCCCAATAGGTAAAATTTAATTTTTCTCTTGCTACTTTAATGTTTTTAAGTGCTTTTGACTTCTACATATTAATAAATTGAATCTGTTGGACTATTCAGTTACAAGTCTTTAATGTCCTATATGAGGGAAACATACTATACACCCTATGATATATAGATTTTCCATTCAGCAGCAGAATTGGATTAATAGCAGTTAAATTAGTTTTGAAGCCTTGCATCAACAGCATTAGAATGACCTGGGAGTTCCTTTTTAATGCCTTACTCCAGACCTAGATGAATTAAAATCTACATTTTAAGAGGTTCCCCATAATTTCTATGTGCACTCAAGTTTGAGAAGCACTTTTCTAGAGCAGTGGTTTTGTACTTTGACTGCATTTAACAGTCACCCAAGTTTCAAAAAATATTTGCCTAAATCTCATCTCCAGAGACTTAAAAGAAAAAAAGGCTTTTGACTAGGCATTAGGGTTTAGAAAGTTCTCCTACATGGTTTTCTCATGTAGGCAAGGTTGTACAGTGTAGTAGCCACTGTCCACATGTGGCTATGTAAATTTACATTACTGAATATCACATGAAATTTTTAAATTTGTGCCTCAGTCACAATAACCACATTTCAGGTGTTTAATTAGCCATGTTGCTAGTGGCTGCTATAATGAACAGTGCAAATTGAGAACACATAGAGATCCATCATCCGAAAGTTCTGTCTTAACATTTAGACAGCATTCTGGATAACTTAATTTCAGAGGCTTTTAATTTTAATTTATAATGTTCTTATAAACTGTTTCCTGGGGAAGAATGCAAAAATAGGCATTCAAAGACTAGGAAATGAGTAGGCTGTGGGAAAAAAGATCTATATTTTGGTTAAAACTTTCTTTTCATATCAGTTCATGATAATCAAGTATGCTTTTGCTATATGTAATTAGGTCAAAAGACAAATGAGAGATAGATAGTACATGTTTCTGACTTAAAAAACTGGTTAGACATGACTCCTTTTGGCAAATAAAACGTGATATACTAATAATGAAAAATGAAGTTAGATTATTTATATAACTAGTTAATGTAATACCCAACTTTGGTTTCTCACAATTAAAAAAATTTTTTTTAATGTTTATTCGTTTTTAGAGAGAGAGAGAGAGAGAGAGAGAGAGAGAGAGACAGACGGAATCTGAAATAAGTTCCAGGCTCAGCGCTGTCAGCCCATAGCCTGACGTTGGGCCAAAACCCACAAACCATGAGATCATGACCTGACCTGAAGTCAGACGCTTAACTGACTGACCCACCTAAGCACCCCTGTTTTGTTATAATTTTTTAAAATAGTTTATTGTCAAGTTGGTTTCCATAAAACACTCAGTGCTCATCCCCACAATTGCCCTCCTCCATGCCCATCATCCCTCTTCCCCTTTTCCCCTCCTCCTTCAGCCCTTAGTTTGTTTTCAGTTTTCAAGAGTCTCTCATGATTTGCCTCCCTCCCTCTCCCCAAGTATTTCCCCCCTTCTCCGCTCCCCCATGATCGTCTGCTAAATTTCTCCTGTTCATTTATGAGTGAAAATATAGGGTATATGTCCTTCTCTGCCTCACTTATTTCACTTAGCATCACACTTCAAAACTGCCACGAATGGCCAGTTTCATTCTTTCTCACTGCAATGAAGTATTCCATTGTATATATATAAACCACATCTTCTTGATCCATTCATCAGTTGATGGACATTTAGGCTCTTTCCATGATTTGGCTATCGTTGAAAGTGTTGCTATGAACATTGGGGTACATGTGCCCGTATGCATCAACACTTCTGTATCCCTTGGGTAAATCCCTAGCAGAGCTATTGCTGGGTCATAGGGGAGTTCTTTTGTTTTTTGAGGAACTTCCACACTGTTTTCCAGAGCGGCTGTACCAGTTTACATTCCCACCAGCACTGTAGGAGGGTGCCTGTTTCTCCACATTCTCACCAGCATCTATAGTTTCTTGATTTGTTCATTTTAGCCACTCTGACTGGCATGAGGTGGTATCTCAGTGTGGTTTTGATTTGTATTTCCCTGATGATGAGTGACACTGAACATCGTTTCATGTGTCTGTTGGGCATCTGGATGTCCTCCTTGGGGAAGTGTCTATTCATGTCTTCTGTCCATTTCTTCACTGAATTAGTTGTTTTTCGGGTGTGGAGTTTGGTGAGTTCCTTATAGATTTGAATACTAGCCTTTTATCAGATATGTCATTTGGAACTATCTTTTCCTATTCCATCAGGTACCTATTAGTTTTCTTGATTGTTTCCTTTATGGTGCAGAAGCTTTTTATCTTGATGAGGTCCCAATAGTTCATTTTTTGCTCTTGATTCCCTTGCCTTTAGGGATGTGTCAAGTAGGAAATTGCTGTGGTTGAGGTCAAGGAGGCTGTTTCCTGCTTTCTCTTTTAGGGTTTTGATAGTTTCCTGTCTCACATTGAGGTCCTTCATCCATTTTGAGTTTATTTTTGTGTATGATGCTAGAAAGTGGTCTAGTATATAATTCTTCTGCATGTTGCTGTCCAGTTCTCTCAGCACCACCTGCTAAAAAGGCAGTCTTTTTTCCATTGGATACTCTTTCCTGCTTTGTCAAAGATTAGTTGGCCGTACATTTGTGGGTCCAGTTCTGGGTTTTCTATTGTATTCTGTTGGTCTATGTGTCTGTTTTTATGCCAATACCATATTTTCTTGATGATGACAGCTTTGTAGTAGAGGCTAAAGTCTGGGATTGTGATGCCTCCCATTTTGGTTTTCTTCTTCAATATTACTTTGGCTATTCGAGGTCTTTTGTGGTTCCATACAAAGTTTAGGATAGTTTGTTCTAGCTTTGGGAAGAATGCAGGTACAATTTTGATTGGGATTGCATTGAATGTGTAGATTGCTTTGGGTAGTAATGACATTTTAACAATGTTTATTCTTCAGATCCACGAGCATGAGATGTTTTTCTATTTCTTTGTGTATTCTTCAATTTCCTTCATAAGTTTTCTATAGTTTTAATCGCACAGATATTTTACATCTTTGGTTATGTTTATTCCTAGGTATTTTATGACTTTTTGTGCAATTGTGAATGGGATCAGTTTCTTAATTTCTCTTTCTGTTGCTTCATTATTGGTGTATAAAAATGCAACCGATTTCTGTACGTTGATTTTGTACCCTTCAACTCTGCTGAATTTATGGATCAGTTCTAGAAGGCTTCTGGTGGAGTCTGCCGGGTTTTCCATGAAGAGTATCATGTCATCTGCAAAAAGTGAAAGTTTGCTTCTTCTTTGCCAATTCTGATGCCTTTTATTTCCTTTTGTTGTCTGATTGCTGATGCTAGGACTTCCAGCACTATGTTACACAGCAGTGGTGAGAGTGGACACCCCTGTCGTGTTCCTGATCTCAAGGGGAAAGCTCTTAGTTTTTTCCCCATTGAGGATGATATTAGCTGTGAGCTTTTCATAAACTGCTTTTATAATGTTTAGGTAAGTTCCTTCTATTCCAACTTTCTCAAGGGTTTTTATTAAGAAAGGGTGCTGTATTTTGTCCAAATGCTTTTCTGCATCTACCGACAGGATCTTTTCTTTTTTTAATGTGATGTATCACCTTTATGGATTTGCGAATATTGAACCAGCCCTGTAACCCAGGAATGAATCCCACTCAGTCATGGTGGATAATTCTTTTTATATGCTGTTAAATTCGATTTGCTAGTATCTTGTTGAGTATTTTCGCATTTGTATTCATCAAGGATGTTGGCCTGTAGTTCTCTTTTTTTTGTCGTGTCTCTGGTTTAGGAATCAAAGTGATACTGGCTTTGTAGAATGAGTTCGGAAGTTTTCCTTCTATTTCTGTTTTTTGAAATAGCTTGAGAAGAATGGGTATTAACTCTGATTAAAATGTCTGGTAGAATTCCCCAGGGAAGCCATTTGGTCCAGGGCTCTTATTTGTTCGGAGATTTTTGACCACTGATTCAATTTCTTCACTGGTTATGGGTCTGTTTATATTTTCTCTCTCTTTCCGTTTGAATTTTGGTAGTACATGTATGTTTAGGAATTTGTCCATTTCTTCTAGGTTGTCCAGTTTGTTGGCATATAATTTTTCATAGTATTCCCTGATGGTTGCTTGTATTTCTTAGGGATTGGTTGTAATAGATCCATTTTCATTAGTGACTTTGTCAGTTTTAGTGCTCTTTTCTTTTTGAGAAGCTTGGCTAGAGGTTTATCAATTTTATTTTATTTTATTTTTAAACTGACTCTTGGTTTCGTTGATCTGTTCAACTGTTTTGGTTGTTTTTGTTTGTTTGTTTGTTTGTTTGTTTTGATTCTATATTGTTTATTTCTGCCCTGAACTTTATTATTTCTCTTCTTCTGCTGGGTTTGGAGTACTCTTGCTGCTCCCCTTCTACTTCCTTTAGGTGCTCTGTTATAATTTTTAAGTTAAAAAAATTTTTTAATATTTATTTTTGAACTAGAGAGAGTGTGAGTGGGGAAGGGACCGAGAGAAAAGACAGAGGGAAGTGGGCTCTGCCTCTATCCCCTGCTGTCTTCCTCCAGCAGGAGTCCAAGGTCTTTTCTTGGGTTGTTGACTCCTAATGCCAAATGAATTGCTTCTCATTTTGAACTCTGTAAACCTTTCATTCCCTCCATCATGGCTTTCTAGAGGTCTACTAACACCTGCCTTTTTTCCTTTTCAAATTCCTTTTCTTTCACCCACTGTTTAAATGTTAATATTCTCTTTTATGCCCGAGGTGGTAAAATCTCTGAAACGATAGCAAAGACCATTGTTTGAAGACAAACTCCTCTCTTATGCTCTATGCTCCTTACTGATGTCCTCACCTAAGGGTTCTTTAGATACTTCACACCCAACAAGCTTAACCAGTGCATTCATTTCCCCCCAAACGCTAAAACCTACTATGCTACCTGTCGTGCCTTAACTGAACTTCACCACCATCCATCTAGTTAAGACAGAAATTTACGAGTTTTCTTTAGTTCTCCCTTTTTTATAGTTTGACATATTTAGTCGGTAACCAGTTCTTACTTCCTAACATTATTTGATCTTTTTTTGTTCAGTACTTTAGTATCTTT
Organism: Suricata suricatta; assembly: GCF_006229205.1. Taxonomy (NCBI): domain Eukaryota; kingdom Metazoa; phylum Chordata; class Mammalia; order Carnivora; family Herpestidae; genus Suricata; species Suricata suricatta. Next base: position 104,347,892 of record NC_043709.1, read on the forward strand.
TGCCTGGAGAGTTGCAGTGGTCTGGTAAGTTTTCCCTGCCTGCTGAGTCTGTCACACCAATCTAAAGGCACACTGCTCTCAAACATACTTCATTTCAGTTATTCATATGCATATAGCCACATTTTTATTAGAACAGATTCCTTGAAGACAAGGATCATGTCTCAGTACTGCATCTTCAACACCATGCACAGTAAATAAACACGAATAAACTGGTGGTACCCTCAAATGCAGGGAGTTGTGTGAGAACCATCATTCTGTTTGTAAGGAAATGAGCATAAAAAGAAGCAAGATTCTTTGAACTTGCTCTGTTAGTGGCCTGAATATTCTATTGTTTTCTTACATGAAATTCGAGTAGCCTTAAGTTTTAAACGTATGTGCAAATAATTTAGATTCTTTGTAGGAAAAGAATGGTGTAAACTTTTTTTATTTAAAATACGTTTAGGAATGTCTGGGTGGTTCAGTCAGTTCCATGCCTCTGACTTTAGCTCAGGTCGTGATCTTGTAGTTCATGAGTTTGAGCGCCACATCCAGCTCCATGCTAACAGTGTGGAGCCAGCTTGGGATTTTCACTCTTTCTCTCTCTGCCCCTCCCCACTTGCACTCTCTCTCCAGATAAATCAATAAACTTGGGGGAAGAATACGTATTTAAATTCAATTTTTAAAAAAATTCTACATTGTACCACAAGTCCTAGCCGGAGCAGTTAGGCAATAAAACGAAATAAAAGACCTCCAGATTGGAAAGGAAGAAGTAAAATTATTTCTTTTTGCAAATGGCATGATACCAAATAACAAATCCCTAAAGGGTCCTTTGGAAAACTGTTAGAATAAATGAATTCAGTAAAGTTCCAGGATGCAAAATCAGTATACAAAAAAGTCAGTTGCATTTCTGTACTTTAACAGTGAACTATCTGGAAGAGAAGTTTGGAAAATAGTTCCATTTGCAATAGCATCAAAAAGAATAAGATTCTTAAGAATAAATTTAACCAAAGATGTGAAAGATGTGTACACTGAAATTCTAAGACACTGATGAAAGAAATTGAAGAAGACAAGAGTAAATGGGAAGATATTCCATACCCATGGATTGGAAGAATTAATATTGGTAAAATGTCCATACTAACCAAAGAGAACTATAGATTCAGTACAGTCCCTGTCAAAATGCCAATGGCATTTTTCACAGGAGTTGAACAAACAATCCTACAAGTTGTAGGGAACCACAAAATACCAGAATATCCAAAGCAGTCTTGAAAAAGAACAAAGCTAGAGATATCACACTCCCTGATTTCAAATTATATTACAAAGCTATAGTAATCAAAACAGTCTGCTATTGGCCTAAAAGCAGACGCATAAGTCAATGGAACAGAAAAGAGAACCCAGAAATAAGCTCACATGTATATGGTTAATTTATTTTCAACAAAGAAGCTTAGAATATACACTAGGGAAAGGATAGTCTCATCAATAAATGATTTTGGGAAAAGAGTATTGGCATAAGCAAAAGAATGAAACTGGATGCCTGTTTTACACCATACACGTTAAGTCAACCAATAATGGATTTAACACTTGAACATAACACCTGAAACCTTAAAGTTCTAAAAGAAAATGTAAGAGGTAAACTCCTTGATATTAGCCTTGGCAGTGCTTTTTGGATCTGACACCAAATAGATGACAAAAAACGAAAAATATACATGTGGGACTATATCAAACTAAAATGCTATGCTCAGCAAAGAAATCATCAACAAAAGAAAAAGCAGCCTATTGAATGAGAGGAAATATTTGCAAACATCATATCTGATAAGGGGTTAATATTCAAACTAAGGAACTGGTACAAATCCATAGAAAAAAAATCTAAATAATAAGAAATGGGTGACAGACCTGAATAGATATTTTTCCAAAAACATAAAAATGGCCATTTTCATGGTACATGAAAAGGTGTTCAACATCATTCACAATCAGGGAAATAGAAGTCAAAAGCACATTGAGGTATTCCCTCACCCCTGTTAGGATGGTAGTTACAAAGAGACAGAAATAACAAGTGTTGGGAAGGATGTGTAGAAAAGGGAACCCTGGTGCACTTTTGGTGGGAATGTAAACTGATACAACCACTATGGAAAACAGTATAAAAATTCCTTAAGAAATTAAAAATAGGGGCGCCTGGATGGCTCAGTCAGTTGAGCATCCAACTTCAGCTCAGGTCATGATCTCACGGTTCATGGGTTTGAGCCCTGCGTTAGGCTCTGTGCAGACTGCTAGCTCAGAGCCTGGAGGCTGCTTCAGATTCTGTGTCTCTTTCTCTCTCTGCTCCTTCCCCATTCATGCTCTGTCTCTCAAAAATAAATAAATAAATAAATGTAACAAAATTTATTTTAAAGAAATTAAAAATAAAGTTACCATGTGATCCAGCAATCCTACTTCTGGGTATATACCTAGAGGAAGCAAAAGCATTATCTGGAAGAGATACCTGCATGCCCATGTTTCTTGCAGCATTATCCCAATAGCCAAAATATGAAAATGACCCAAGTGTCTGGCAGCAGGTGGATGGGTCAAGAAAATCTCTCTCTGCCCTCCTCCCCCAACATTTGCACACACAAACACACACAGAGAGGAACATTATTCAGCCTTTAAAAAGAAGAAAATCCTGTCATTGCAACAATATAGGTTAACCTGGGGGCGGGGTGCTAAGTGAAATAAGCCAGACAGAGAAAGATAAATACTGTATGGTATCACTTATAGTGTGGAGTCTTAAAAAAACAAACACAAACTCACAGAAATGACAGTAGAAAAGCAGTTGCTGAGAGATGGGGAAGAATAGGGAGAGTTTGTTTAAAGGGTATCAACTTTTAATTGTAAGATAAATTCTGAGGATATGATGTATATAACACAGTGACTATAGTTGATAACACTGTATTGTATAATTGAAATTTGCTAAGAGTAGAACTTAAATGTTCTCACATACCCCTAAATGCAGTGATGGGTGTATTAATTTAGTGGGGGAATCCTTTCACAGTTTATGTGTATCAAATCATCACATTGTATGTTTTAAATACCTTAGTTTTGTCAGTTATATCTCAGTAAAGCTGAAAAAATCATTTTTGAAAAAAAAATTTTAATGTTTATTTTTGAGAGTGTGTGCAAGTGGGAGAGGGGCAGAGAGAAAGGGAGACCCATAATCCAAAGCAGGCTCCAGGCTCTAGGCTCTGAGCTGTCAGCACAGAGCCCCATGCAGGGCTTGAACTCATGAACCTCAAGATCATGACTTTAACTGACTTAACTCCACAGGCACCCCCTATTTAAAAAAAATAGTTTTTAATAAAAAGTGATACATTAATGAATTTTTTAAAACATTGAACTGGTACAAAATCCTTTGCAATGAAAAGAACTCCTCATTAACCACTCATCATATGTATCTTCCAAAAATACTTTGTGCCTATATAACCACCACTTGTATGCATACATTTCCTTTTTCCTAATTAATTACTTGGTGTCAGCTTGATTTCTCCAACCTCCAATCCAGGTTTATTCATTATAATGAATTGCATCTTCATTCACTAAATTTTCGCCCATGCCAAAATACTGAGTCTCTTTAGCTTCCTTCTTTTCCTTTGCCTTACTCCTTTCTATCAACCAGCAATTCTGTTGGTTTTGCTATCAGCATAAATCTTAAATTTGTTCACTTCTATTCATCACTTATCTTGCTAGGACTTATTCTAACTGATCTTTCTTTTCTTTGTCCCATCTAGTCTTTTTTTAATGTATTATTTTATTGTATTTTATTTTTAATTCACATCCAAGTATATAGCCTGTAGTGCAATAATGCTTTCAGGGGTAGATTCCAGTGATTCATCCCCTATGTGTAACACCCAGTGCTTCTCCCAATGAGTGTCTTCCTTAATGGCCCTTACCCATTTACCCCCGCACCCCCACCCCTCCAGCAACCCTCTGAAGAGTCTATTATGTTTTGTCTCCCGTCTCTGTTTTTATATTATTTTTACTTCCCTTCCCCTATGTTAGATCTATTTTATATCTTAAATTTCACCTGTAAGTAAAGTCATAGGATACTTGTTTTTGTATGACTGACTTATTTCACTTAGCCTAATACCCTCTAGCTCCATCCACATTCATTCTTTTTGATTGCCGAGTAATACTTCATTGCATATACATACCACATCCTTATCCATTCATCCATCAGTGGACATTTGGACTCTTTCATTACTTTAGCTATTGTCAGTGGTACTGCTATAAACAGTGGGGTGCGTGTGTCTCTTCAAAACAGCACACCTGTATCCCTTGGATAAATACTTAGTAGTGCAATTACTGGGTCGTAGGATAATTCTGTTTTTAACTTTTTGAGGAACCTCCATACTGTTTTTTAGAGTGGCTGTACCACTTTGCATTCACACTGACCATGCAAAAGAGATCCTCTTTCTCCATATTCTCACCAACTTCTGTTGTTGCCTGAGTTGTTAATTTTAGCCATTCTGAAAGGTGCCAGCTGGTATGTCATTGTGGTCTTAATTTGTATTTCCCTGATGAGTGATGTTGAGCATCTTGCCATGTGCATGTGAGCCATCTGATGTCTTCTTTGGAAAAGTGTCTATTCATGTCTTTTGCCCATTTCTTCCTTGGATTATTTGTTTTTTGGGTGTTGAGTTTGAAAAATTGTTTATAGATTTTGGATACTAACTCTTCATCTGATATGTCATTTGCAAATATTTTCTCCCATTCAGCCTTTTAGTTTTGCTGACAGTTTCCTTCACTGTGCAGACGCTTTTTATTTTGATGAGGTCCCAGTAGTTCATTTTTGCTTTTGTTCCCCATGCCTCCAGATGTATCAAGTAAAAAGTTGCTACAGCCAAGGTCAAAGAGGTTATTGTCTGTTTTCTCATTGAGGATTTTGATGGCTTCCTGTCTTACATATAGGTCTTTCATCCATTTTGAGTGTATTTTTGTACTTGGTGTAAGAAAGTCTTTGGTCCAGGTTTGTTTCTGCACATCGCTGTCCAGTTTTCCCAACAGCATTTGGTGAAGTGGCTGTCTTTTTTCCGTTGGATATTCTTTCCTGCTTTGTCAAAGATTAGTTTGTGGGTCTGTTTCTGGGTTCTCTATTCTGTTCCATTCATCTGAATGTCTGTTTTTGTGCCAGCACCATGCTGCCTTGATGATTACAGCTTTGTAATTCAGCTTGAAGTCCTGAGATTGTGATGCCTCCAGCTTTGGTTTTCTTTTTCAGGATTGCTTTGGCTATCTGGGGTCTTTACTGGTTCCATACAAATTTTAGGAATGTTTGTTCTTGCTCTGTGAAGAATGCTGGTGTTATTTTGATAGGGATTGCATCAAATATGTAGATTGCTTTGGATTGTATAGTATTTGTTGTTCCAATCCAAGAGCATGGGATATTTTTCCATTTTTGTGTGTGTCATGTGTCTTCTTCAGTTTCTTTCATAAGCTTTCTATGTGGGTAGATTTTTCACCTCTTTGGTTAGGTTTATTCCTAGGTATTTATGGGTGTTGGTGCCCCATCTAATCTATGTACCACCAGCAGCCTGAGTAATTTTAAAACACATTCAAATGCTGTCACTTTTTGCTTAAACCTTTCCCATTTCTTATTAAAGAACAGAGAGATTCCTTGTCTGAGTTTTATAAAACCCTGTATGATCTCTCCCCTTCCTGTTTCATCAGACTGCCCCATTTCATTGGGATCACTCCACTCCCGCCTTGACAGGGTTCCTTTCAGTTCCTCAGACCATTAAACCTCAGAGCTTTTCAACTATAGTTTCTTTTGCTTGGGAAGCTCTTTCTAATACTTTTTGTATGCTGGCTGCTTTACATTCTCAGATTAAATGTCATCTCAGCTAGGCTTTTTTAGTTATTCTCATGGTACCCCGATTATTCCCATAAAAATATGTATTAGGGATACAGCAATGAAATAGAGTTCCTATCCTTCATATATATAACAGTTCAGTACTCCATTCCTATCTTTCGAATAGTTCTGGAAGGAGAGTTGGTAATGCAAAAGTCTGGAGATAATGGAGGGTTTGTGGTTGAGGAAACAAGGGTGAAGAGCTCACACACACACACACACACACACACACACACACACCCCACCCCACCCCACCCCACCCCATCCCCGGCTGAGGCCAAGTTTCAGGCTTGGCCTGTTTGTGGACTAACAGTGAGTTCTGTGGGCCTGATATAAGTCAAGTGGAAATAGTTGGAATGAGACCTGAAAACTACAATCTTCTAAGATCATTCTGGGCTTTCTAAACCATGATGTAAGTTTGAATTTTATTCTGTGACGACAGTTATTTAGAAGGATCCTTCTAAATATCTCAGGCCTAAGGCCTAAGAGGGAGAGGAGGAAGAAAACTAGGTGGTATAGGTAGAGGTAGTGAGAATTGATAGGAGTTTAATCTGTTAAAAGTACAGACCACAGGATTTGCTATTGGATTTGATGTGGAGGGAGGGGGTGAGACAGAGGAGTAGATTTTGTCCCAAGTGGCTGGAAGAATGGAGGTAAAAGTACCCTTTACTGAGATGGGTGAGACTGGGAAGGGGGTATCTTGTGGGATGGGAGCTACCTATATTGTTTTGAGACACATTAAGTTTGAAATGTTTACTAGACATTGGTTATGGTATAGGAAGTTGGATATAAAGTCTTAGGTTTTTAAAAACTTTTGCAAAGTTGTGATGAGTGATCTCTTGTATTTCACTCTCTCTCTACATGATTTCATCCTTTCTCATGGCTTTAAGAGAATCCTTTTCTCTGAAGGTTCCTAAAATTATCTTTCTTGTCTAAAACTTCAATTGTTTGTTTTTCTGAATTTTTTTAAAATTTATTTTTGAGAGAGAGAGACAGCATGAGCAGTGGAGGGTCAGAGAGAGAGGGAGACACAGAATCTGAAGACAGGCTCCAGGCTCTGAGCTAGCTGTCCGCACAGAGCCTAATGCGGGGCTCAAACCAACAAACCACAAGATCATGACCTGAGCCAAAGCCGGACACTCAACTGACTGAGCCACCCAGGCGCCCCTCCAATTGTTTATTATCTATGTTACTTACTAGCAGTAAGCTTTATGAAAGCAGAGTAGCGTTTCCTATTCACCACCATATCAATTTCCTATTTAAGAAATGGGGTAGACACAAATATTTATTGAATGAATAAAAGTAGATATCTTGCTTCCACCTCCACACAGTACATTGTATGGATACAGCATACTTTTGCTCTTGGTGTATATTTAACTCTTTATGGCTGGTCACAACAATATATGTGAAAGTGGTATGTACTGTGAAAACTTAATAAATGTTGCCAATTTATCTTTAAAGAATTGGTACCATTTAGAAGAATGTTCCCTAAAATTTGGGCAATATTATATTACCACATTTTCATTTAGAGTAGCTTATTGTATAAAAAAGGATACATCAACTCTACAATCCTTTTGCTAGAAAGGATATGGAGATGACTGGCATAAGAATTATATTTTGGTTTTAGGAAACGTTAGTTGCATTTTAGCCACTCATAACATGTCTGTACTCCAGGCCAGAGTTTTACCGTACAGATGTCAGGAATGAACAGTTGAACTGAGAAATTGACCCTCCAGTCCCACATAGCTGGGTATGCGTGAGTCAACAGGAAAAATACAGGTCTATAGTCCCTGAGAAAGTCCCTGTACGAGTATGTAGAAGTACTTCCAGGTATGACAAAATGAGAAAAAAACCTAGATCTTGTCACTTACCAACAACTGTAAAACCTCCAAAATTTTAATTTCAAACAAACTACTCTGACCATTACCACCTTACTCCTAGACCCTGAGCTCTATCAGTCTTCATCTCCCCAGGATTTACATGCAGTGATTTTTTTTTTTTTTTTTTACCTTGTCTCTGTCCCTAAATTCATGTCTTCTTTACCTTCAGAGCCCACTTTTAATTTCATGGTTCATTGTAATTCCTCCCTTGCACGTGACCTGTATTGTTATCTACTAATGTGTAACAAATGCAAACTTGGTGGCTTAATACAACACACATTTGTTATTTGACAGTTTCTATGGGCCAGGATTCTGTGCACAGCTTAACTGCAGTCGAGGTTTTTGGCTAGTTGTCTCATCTCAGGGCTTAACTGGGGAAGGATTGGCTTCCACAGTCACCTGGTTGTGTTGAGATTTTAAGATTGAAGGGTGTGTGTGTGTGTGTGTGTTACATAAACTCTGTTCCCAATGTAGGGCTTGAACTTATGACCCTGAGATCAAGAGTTGCATGTTCATGGTGCCTGGGCGAGTCAGTTGGTTAAGCATCCAACTCTTGATTTCTGCTCCGGTTATGATCTCATGGTTTAGAGATCAAGCCCTGCATCAGTCTCTTTGTGGACAACACGGAGCCTGCTTGGGATTCTCTCCCCCCCCCCCTCTGTCCCTCCCCTGCTCATGTGCACACTCTGTCTCTCAAAATAAATAAATAAACCTAAAAAAATAAAAAGAGTTCTATGGTCTACCAACTACATACCCAACAGCCCCTGTTTTTTGCTGGCCAGAAGCTGCCCCTCAGTTCCTCACCTCACAAGCCTTCCAATGTGGTTGGTTGCTATTTCAAAGTCATCTAGTGAGAGTGTCTCTCACAAGACAAACAGAACAATGTAGTTGTGGAAGTCTCATTTTGTGACTATTGCTGTGTTTTATTGATTAGAAGTAAGTCACAGATCCTGCTCACATTCACAAAGAGTGTGATACAGGGTCTAAGTACCAGGAGGCAGGCGAATTTTGGGGAGGAATGGGTGCGTGTTAGAATCAGCATGCCACACAATTCTTTTTGTTTCTTTCTTGGACACTGCTACCCAGTCTTGGTTAAAGCCAACTCTTCTTACTCCAAATATGTCTGGACCTGCTGCAAAAGTGAATGTGACTGAACAAAAACACATAACCATACTTGATCTTGCTTAAATTCATCACCACTAATTCAGGTGAGCTTTTAGTATCACTTAGCAATCTTTAAAAAAACATTTTTTTAAATGTTTTTATTTTATTTTTGAGAAACAGAGAGACAGACTGTGAGCAGGGGAAGGGCAGAGAGAGAAGGAGACACAGACTCTGAAACAGGCTCTAGGCTCTGAACTGTCAGCCCAGAGCCCGATGTGCAAGGTTCGAACCCCTGAACCGTAAGATCATGACCGCTTAACCAACTGAGCCAACGAGGCACCCCTCACTCAGCAGTCTTATTACATTTCCATACATTACCTTATGATATGTGACACCCATATTTTTTCTAGTTTTTAATAGTTGGCATTTTAAGTATTTAACTCTTTAATCCTTGTGATATAGGATAGAAATCAAAACCTCCTCCCTACATTTTGAACCAATTATTGCAGCACGTTAAATTGTTGACTGTTTACTATGAATAAAATTTTATTCTAAATTCCTTTCTTAAAGCACAGAGCCTGACGTGCAGCTTGAACTCATAAAAGCCATGAGATCATGACCTGAGCCAAAACCGAGTCAGATGCTTTATCCCATAGAGCCACCCAGGCACCCCTATTCTAAATTCATATATAAAGCTGAGTTTACTTTTGGATTACTGTTCTCTTCCATTTTATTTAATGCCAATATGATACTTTTTTATCATACTTTTATTATGATTTTATAATATGCTTTATTATCTGACCATGCTAGTGTTTCTTATTTCTTTCTCAAATTCATTTTTATTGATCGAGAGAGAGGCTGTGCCGGTGCATGAGTTGGGGAGGGACAGAGGGAGAGAGAGAAAATCCTAAGTTGACCCACACCCAGCATGGAGTCTGACACGGAGCTTGATCCCAAACATGAGCAGAAATCTAGAGTCGGATTTTGTATTCTATAGATAAATTCCTAGTAGTGCAATTGCTGGGTCGTAGGGTAAGTTCTATTTTTATTTTTTTGAGGGACCTCCATGCTGTTTTCCAGAGTGGCTACACCAGTTTGCATTCCTACCAACAGTGCTGAAGGGTTCCTTTCTTTGTATCTTTGCCAACCTCTTTGCTGCCTGAGTTAATTTTGGCCAGTCTGACAGATGTAAGGTGATAGGGTAGGTCATTGTGGTTTTAATTTGTATTTCCCTGATGATGAGTGATATTGAGCATCTTTTCATGTGTCTGTTAGCATTGTGGATGTCTTCTTTGGAAAAGTGTCTATTCATGATTTTTGCCCGTTTCTTCACTGGATTATCTGTTTTGGAGGGGGTTGAGTTTGAAAAGTTCTTTATAGATTTTGGATACTAACCCTTTATCTGATTTGTCACTTGCATATGTCTTCTCGCATTCTGTTGGTTGCCTTTTAGTTTTGATGATTGTTTCCTTCACTGTGCAGAAGCTTTTTATCTTGATAAGGTCCCAGTACATTTTTGCTTTTTTTCTTCTTGTCTCCAGAGAGAGACATGTCTAGTAAGAAGTTGCTACGGCCAATGTCAGAGAGGTTTTTGCCTGCTTTCTCCTCAAGGATTTTGATGGCTTTCTGTCTTACATATAGGTCTTTAATCCATTTTGAGTTTATTTTTGTCTATAGTGTAAGAAAGTCTTTGGTCCAGGTTCATTCTTCTGCATGTCTCTGTCCAAGTTTTCCCAACACCATTTCCTGAAGAGACTGTCTTTTTCCCATTGGATAGTCTTTCCTGCATTGCCAAAGATTAGTTGGCCATATGTTTGTGGGGCTGTTTCTGGATTCTCTGTTCTATTCCACTGATCTATGTGTCTGGATATGCCAGTACCATACTGTCTTGATGATTACAACTTTGTAATACAGCTTGAAGTCCAGAATTATGATGCCTCCAGCTTTGGTTTTCTTTTTTAACATTACTTTGGCTATTTGGAGTTTTTTCTGGTTCTATATAAAATTTGGAATTGTTTGTTCTAGCTCTGAAGAATACTGGTGTTATTTTGGTAGGGATTACTCATTTGTCTTTTTTAATTCAACCCTCTCAAATACTGAAGTGGGGATGGAGGAGGGAGAAAGAAGGAAATTACTTTTCTCCTCCTGTTGTACGCCATTAAACTACAAATTATGCCTTAGAAAATACAGGTTTCTATTTGACTCATTTATTACTTTTTAACATTTATTATCAGTTTGATCCATAAATATTTTGTTTTATACTTTTATATATTTTACGTATTTTTCTACTTTTGTGATCCAGTAATTTGCTTTTCAAATTGTTCTGGCTGTGGCCACTGGGAGCTCTTTCCATTGGTTGGTTTGGTTTGGTTGGTTTGGTTTCGAGTACTTCATTACTTTCAGACACCAAAAGATGCACCATGCTCATTGTGTATATTTTCTATCCCTGTCTTAAAATCTGCCATTTTCCCAAGGGGCTCTGATTTCTTTTGTTGGATAATGAATATTAGAAACCAAGATTTGGGGGTTCCTGGGTGGCTCAGTTGGTTAAGCATCTGACCAGCTTAGGTCAGGATCTCACAGTCTGTGAGTTCAAGCTCCACGTCAGGCTCTGTGCTAACAGCTCAGAGGCTGGAGCATGCTTTGGATTCTCTGTCTCCCTCTCTCTCTGCCCCCTCCTCCTCATGCTGTCTCTCTATATCAAAAATGAGATAAACATTAAAGTTAAAAAAAAAAAACAAGATTTGAATGCAAGATATGCTCTGGGATTATTTTTGTTTTTGGCCCTCTCAGCTGACAGAGTAAGGACATATGTGTGTATATACTAACCTGTGTAAATACACATATGTGTAAATATTTCTGTATGTGACCATCTCTAGTAGTATTAAACATTGGTTCACATTAAGGTCTCTGACTCTAAGCTATTACTCCTAGGATCATCCTTGCCTCTTCCCTTTGCTTATCTGTAAATTCCCACTCCAACAATGAGAATCTTGGCAAACACTATTTGCCATTCATTTGTTTAATTATTCAGTTCTAGAATATTCTTGTATAGCAGTGTAAAAGTTTTTAACCTATAAAATAGTTTTATCAACTAGAATACAGTGTGTCTGTAGACTGTCTATTGTCTTTTGAATCTTACAGATCCCACTCATTTCCAAAGTCACTTAGGTCAGCATGCATTTATTTTATAGATTCATTTATTTTTTTTAATGTTTTATTTATTTTTGAGAGAGAGGGAGACACAGAATCCGAACATAGACTCCAGGCTCTGAGCTAGCTGTTAGCCCAGAGCCTAAGGTGGGGCTCAAACCCACGAACCGAGAGATCGTGACCTGAGCCGAAGTCAGGCACTTAACCAACTGAGGCACCCAGGCGCCCCATAGATTCATTTATTTTTTAGACACTCCCTTTTCCTCCAGCACAGAAGGCAATCTAGTGTCCTCAGTACCCCCTCATTTATGACACTGACTTGTTTACAGTAACTTGGGAGTGTCCTCTGATGTTTCTTCTTCCCTCATTTTGGACCCTTGAGGTGGAGTAAAGGTTGTTCATGCATGATTCATGTATTCCCCAATAAGGTGTTCTGATTTTGGGGGTTCACCTTCTTGCCCAGTGAGTTATTTTGCCCCCTTTGATTTAACTTTCAAGCTTTAGGTTGACAAGTCTGGACAGAGACAGTCTTGATTTTATGGCGCCTCTCTTGTCTCTCTAGTCCTATGCCGTCACTCTTAGTATCTTAATCTATGGCCTGATCATTAAATCAACCATCGTAAATACTGTCTGCATTGCTACACCTGTATTTCATATCTGATGTTTTTCTCCACAAACCCTAACTTCATTTTGGGGAAAAAGCCTCTTACGTTTGCACCAAATATTCCTGCCTAGGACTTCATTTCTAGGTCTCTTCTGGTGTTAGTAGTCTTTCATCTCCACAAAAGCTAGTGGGATATGGTTGGCAGATTTGGTTTAGTCTTAGCTGGCCTTTTGCCACATTCTGGAGACCTATTTGTTGCTTCCTTAATTCGGAACATCAAAGAAACACTGATTACCAGGATGGGTTTTCCCCAGTGTTTCCAGTACCAGCTGCTGTGCTGGTACCCATTGTTACTCCTCTGCAGAAGCAGAAAATTGTGTTTATGCAGGTCTTTGTTAATCCTGCATGTGTGAGTTAAGTTTTTCTTTTCTGTGTTGGTGCAAAGTTTATTCTTTTCTTCAAAGGAACTTACCTTGCCAGGTAACTTGCTGACATCAGTTTCGAATCTCACCAATCTCCTAAAACAATGTTGAGTTTTTGAAAGAACATTATTTATTTGCTCATCTTTTAAATATTCTCTCTCTCTTTTTTTAATGTAACACAATTTATTTTTTTAACATATGCAATTATTTTCCGTCATTTACAATACAGTAGTTACAATGACACTCCAAACAGAAAAGCAAAGTAAAAAATCAAAACCCCCACTTCTATTTCATGTAATTAGACCTATACAGAAATTAGAAGGTTAAGTACCAACTAGTTAATCACCTAATTTCACAGCTATCTGAAGTGGCAGTCATTATATAGCAGCTTATCTATGATACATTCAAGATACATGATACAATTTTTAAATATTCTCTCTTGAGACAGTATTTTTCAGTCCCCTTTCCTTTTTCAAGCACTACCTCCTCCCATACTGTTGTGGGTTAGGGCTCTTGTTTTAACTTACCATCATTTGAGAGACTCAGCCTCTCTCTCAAAAGTCTTAGGTACAAGAGTATGGGCCCTTTCATTATCAGTTGACCAGTTTGTCCAGGAGAAAGCAATTAGCAGTCCCCAATTAGCAGAAATATGTTACGGACTCAGGTCGACTTATAACACAGGCCAGACTTTTCTCCTAGGCGAGCCTCTGTGCACCAGTGTGCTGAAGATCAACCTTCCAGATGTTTGCCATGTTTGTCCCCTGTGATTGGATTGGGTGGTAGTGGATGAAAGACATGTATTCTAACATGCAGGAGGCAACAAGAGTAAAGATTGGGAAGTATCTGTCATTTCTGAAAAATAGCAAACATTTATTTAGCAGCAGGGAATGAATGGCTCTGTGTTTAACTGCCTGAAATATTTCTGTATGTAATACAGCTTTCAATTAGCTTCTAGATCTATCTGGTAAGTAAGAAGCATTCTGTAATACTTACCAGTTCTCCACAAGATCTCTAGCTTAATGGGAGAATATTGAAAAGGTACATTGAGGTCATTTCTGAATGGCTTTGAATGATAAGCTTAGGAGTTTGAGTGCATATGCTCAGTTTGGTGAGTTGTGGGGAATCTTTGGAGGCTCTAAGCAAGTGATGGGGCAGTAATTGAGGCAAATTTAATATGGTGGCAGAGTAGGTCAGTCAGTGTTGGAAGTGGGAGACTGGAAGTTCAGGTGAGAAGTGCGCAACCTGTCTGTATTAGCGCAGTGGAGATGGAGATAGAGATGAAGATGGAGAGGGATCCATGGAGTTAATACTTAACATAGAGCTTTCATTCGTCATCCAGTGCTCTCCAACACTGCTAAGACCCAAGAGGTGCTTCTGTATAGCTTGTCTTAAACCCATAAGTGAGGTTAATTTTTCCCGAAGCCAACACGTGTATTTGCTATGTTAATGAATACTTATAGATTTAATTTTGGACTAAATAGTTTTCACAGGCCTAGGTAATTGTTTAATGACTTCAGATCAAACTTCAGAGAGTCATAAAGCATTTCAGATGCCTTATTTTCATAACATGCTTCTCAATATTTGTATCTTTAATTATTATTCCTTATAATAGCTGAGACTTCCGGCTTCTTTTACTGGGTTATAGTCTTAGAATCTTGGCTTATGGATACCAGCTAACTTCTTTCAAAAAATATTTCTAAGTATGGTGGCCAGGTACAATTTTGGGGAAAATGAGCACAAAGTTCCTCAAGGGATTTAAATAGTTGCAGTGGAAGAAAGAACATATATGCATATAATAAATAGGTGAAAAGTGAATTACAAAAATAAAGCATCATAAAGTGGACTAGAGAATGCTGAGGATGTTCAGGAACTAAGAGGGCAAGCAACACAGATACCAGGGATTGCAGACTTACAGTCACAGGAAGAGCAAGTGCAAAGGCCTGCAGCAGGAGCATTCTGAGGGTCTCTGAGGAACAGGTGAGAGGCTGCTGTGTTGAGGGCAGTGAACAAGAAGTACTGAAATAATAGAGGGTCAGCAAGAAGGTATTACTAGGTAAGGTCATGAAGGCTGTGATATAAACTTAGTATTTTATTCTGAAGAAGGCTTTTGCACGGAAGTGACATGTTCTGACTTAAGTTTTGTAGAGGGCTATTTATACGAACTGGCTATTAATATGTACACATAAGGAAAGAAGCCAGGAGTTGAGCTTGTAGGTTATTAAATAGTTGATGCTTAGACAATGGGTAGTGGAGAAGCTAGTGAGATGAGACGTCGGTTTCTAAACTTTGATTTGTTCAAATGGATTGGATGTGAAATGAGAGAAAAAGAGAAGAGTCAGGAATGACTCAAAGTTAACTGCTGTCCATTTACTGAGGTTGAGAATGTCAGAGATGAAGCAGGTTTAAGGAGGTCAAATCAAAAATTCCATTTTGGTTATATTAAGTTTGTTATGACTGTTTGACTCCCAATGGTGCAGTTAGTTACAGGTACCCAGCTGTATAAGCCAACTTTGGAATTCTGAGGAGGGGGTATGAAGGTAGAAATGACAAGAGAGTGATTGATTAGCATAATGGATGATATTTAAAGTCATGGCTGGATGAGCTCATCAAAATGGGTGTAGGCCAAAAGGATAGTCAAGAGAGGAGGTTCAGAGACAGCCCCAGAGGTATTCACCTACATTTAGAGTATGGGAAGAAAGGGTGGAAACCATCAAAGTAGATTTAAAAGGAATACTAGTGAGGTGAGTGTTGTGAAGCCAAGAGATGAAAGTTTTAAGGTGGAGGAAATAATCAGCGACACCTGGTTGGCTGTGTTGGGTAAGCATCTGACTCTTGATCTTGGATCAAGTCATGATCTCATGGTTTGTGGGTTTGAGCCCCACATAGGGCTCTGGGCTGGTGGTGTGGTGGAGCCTGCAGGGGATTCTTCCTGTCCTTATCACTGTGCGGCCACCGCCGCCCCCCCCCCCCCCCCCCCCCCCCCCCCCCCCCGTGCGCACACACGTGCATTCTCTCTCAAAATCAACTTTAAAAAAAATGGGAGGAAATAAGTAATTTACATACCTTTTTAGATTCAGTATTTACATTACATTTGACTTGGGTACAGTAGAATGTTGGGAATGAAGAGTCATTTGCACTACTAATATTGGCGATAATATTTTGCACAGAGATTCTTTCTTTTTACCATCCCTTGAAGTTCAGTCATTTTAGTGAACAGTTTCACCATAAATGAACTACTGTTTCATTGGTTTGAGGCAAATAATCAGGAGCTTCATTGCTTATGGCCAGCTGAAGAAATTCCTTGGCTAGTAAGAAGTTTTAGAAGGTATTTACATAACTTTAAAAAATTTTCCAATTCTTAAGGTGTCAGACAAGTGAGTGCATTGCAATTGGTTAACTGCTACATATACTTGAAAAGTAGAGGTTTGAGAGAGAAGATCTTTGCTCTGTGACTCCTTTTTACAATAGCCCAATTTCAGTTAATTTTGGTAGCAACCACATGTATTTTAAGCTCATTACACTTTTGAGGAATAAAAGTCTTTCCAGTACTCTCAACAGGTTTTTATTTTCCTTTTTGCTGTTCTTTCCTGCCCCAGAGAGGCCAGTGTCATCTCCATATAAATGCCATCAGAATTTGTAATATTCTGCAAAGTATCTAATATTTTTGTTAGAACCTCTTGGTAACCCTGTTTCTTGGTTTTGTCCTTTACTTTTTATATCCCTAATCTACTTAATATTATTCTTCTGTCCGTCAAATAGTGTTACATGCTTTAATCAAATCCAGAGTCTTCTCCTTAGTAGTCAAGGACCGTTACCAGGTTTTTCTTGTTACCTTTCAATTCCTTGCTGCCATAAAGTTGACATTTCTCACCACAGATGTTAATAAAACCTAACTCAAAAACATTGGATTGTTTGCTTTATTACCCAACTTGATCAAATACAAAACAACAATTCTTGAGGATGAGGGCAGATGGAAGGAAAGACATAAATAGGGAGGATAGATCTGGAATATCAAGATTCCTTTTAGATTGGGGACCAATGGGCCCGAGGGTATGTATTAATAATTGGTTATAATAGGGTACTGTTTAGAGGATGGGTAAAATATAATGGGACGTAGATAGTGATTCTTATTTGTTTGCAAGTTGAATAAGTAATATAATGAATCACTTAGGCTATGTTTTATTAGAAATAGGGTCATTGTAAAATAATGTTTTCCATGCCTGTTCCCTTTCCAGACTTTTAATGATCACTTCTTTTATGCGAGGTGTGATTCTCTTTGGTACAGTGGAAGGAGCATGAGTTAGGAGTCTTCTTCGGTCATTTTCAGAGTAGTATTAACATGTGTAAGTTGTCATAGAAGTTTCGATTTAGGCAATGCTCCGTTTCCTAATGAGATGATTCAATAAAAGTTTGGGAGTATCAACTTAATCATAGTATATAAAACTTCTAATAACAGATATGAAATAGTCAAAGTTCTATTTGAAAATTTTATTTTAGGGGTTTTTACATGAATATATGAATTTTTAAATTTAGAAACAACTGCTTTTTCCATTTTTTTATTTCCAGAAATAATTTCTTCATCATTAGAACCACTTTTGAAGAACTCAGAAATTCTTCAGCCTTGCTTCTACCTTAAATTTCTGAATCAGTTCTTGATCTGTTTTCTGAAAATTTTATCCCAGCCACATGTATTTATTCATTCAGTAGTAGGTTAGTTTGCTTTTTCAGTTCAGTATATGTTCGTGGTGATTATAACATAAACACATATTTCTATTTAAAGTGATTTTTTTAAAAACATTTATGTCTTTATTTTATTGTGAGAGACAGGGACAGAGTGAGTGGGGGAAGGGCAGAGAGAGAGGGAGACACCGAATTTGAAGACAGGCTCCAGGCTCTGAGCTAGCTGTCAGCACAGAGCCCAACATGGGGCTCGAACTCACAGACTGTGAGATCATGACCTGAGCCAAAGTCAGACGCTCAACCGACTGAGCCACCCAGACGCCCCTGATGTGATTTTTATAATGATATTTAACACTTGCATTTAAGCTCCCACCTGAGCAGTCACTGAATTGTAAAGATTTTTTTACCTCCTTATAAAATAGATTCAGTCAAATGACTTCTGTAAGTATTGGCATTGATTGAGGTTGTTTCAGGATAGTGTCTCTTCCTAATTTCTTTGATCCAAAAGTAAAATGAGTGTCTTTTAATAGAAGAAACTTGGTAGACATTTACAATCAAGAGAAATCTTTTTTT
>NC_043709.1:104366261-104498436 GCF_006229205.1 Suricata suricatta
TGAGCAGTCACTGAATTGTAAAGATTTTTTTACCTCCTTATAAAATAGATTCAGTCAAATGACTTCTGTAAGTATTGGCATTGATTGAGGTTGTTTCAGGATAGTGTCTCTTCCTAATTTCTTTGATCCAAAAGTAAAATGAGTGTCTTTTAATAGAAGAAACTTGGTAGACATTTACAATCAAGAGAAATCTTTTTTTTTTAAATTTTTAATGTTATTTATTTTTGAGAGACAGAGAGACACAGCATGAGCAAGGGAGGGTCAGAGAGGGAGGGAGACACAGAACGACAAGCAGGCTCCAGGCTCTGAGCCAGCTGTCAGCACAGAGCCCGACACAGGGCTCGAACCCACAAACTGTGAGATCATGACCTGAGCCGAAGTCGGACGCTCAACCGACTGAGCCACCCAGGCGCCCCAAGATAAATCTCTTTTGTAAGAGAGAATTTTACTGAAAAACCTTTGCCTTAGCCCAGGAGAGTTATATGTTTGTTTGCCAACTTTATTTTTAAGTTATTCCCTTTCTAAACATAACCTATGCACTCTCATTCCTGTTTACTCTCTTGTGAGTACTTTCATATTTCCAATTCTGGTCCTCAAGATTTGTATGTTCAAAAAACTTAACAATTTCAGTACACTCAGAGTTGCAGAATGACGTTTTGTTTATTTAAAATTGGATAGGTATTTTTCTATTGTCATATTCATAACTGCCATTCAACACACACCACCTTCCTAATACCAAGACCTACTTGCAATTGCTAATCAAGGATCTCAGAAGGGCACCTGGGTGGCTCAGTTGGTTGAGCCTCAAGACTTTTGGCTCAGGTCATGTTCTTGAGGTTCGTGAGTTTCCTCCCCTGAGTGCTGACAGCTTAGAGGCTAGAGCCTGCTTCAGATTCTGTGTCTCCTTTTCTCTGCCCTCCCCTGGTCACACTGTGTGTGTGTGTGTGTGTGTGTGTGTGTGTGTCTGTCTGTCTGTCTGTCTTAAAGAAACAATCTCTCAGAATCAAAAGACAGTGAATTAATTTTGAGGGGATAATTTCTTACAGGCCTGATGAAATATTGGTGCTCCATAACTAAGTATCATCAGTACCTCTCCCTTAGGATCGGGCTTGTTAAACACTGCCAAATTCTTTACCTTGGAACATCTTTCCCATTATAGATAACATATCCCTTTTCGGTATAGTCACCCTCCTCCACCCCCACCCCCCACAAGATTTCAGTACTATTTTCTAAGTTATAATCACACCTTAGTCATTCCTACTTTGTCCTGCCTTTCCAGATTTCTTGATTATATTTCAGGCATTTCTGAAAATCTGCACTCACATACTCATCTTTTATATTTTTATTTTTTTAAGTTACTTATTTTGAGAGGAGAGAGAAAAAACAAGTGTGAGTAGGGAATGGGCAGAGAGGGAGGGAGAGTGGCAATCCCAAGCAGGCTCCATGCTGTCAGCACAGAGCCCAGTGTGGGGCGCAAACCATGAGATCATGAGCTGGACCCGAATCAAGAGTCGGACTCTCAACCAACAGAGCCATCCAGGCACCACACACATTCATCTTTTAGATTAGTTATTCCCAGTGGCTAATTTCTTTCCGTTTTCTCTGTGAACATTCTGTGACCACTTACTCTGTGGAGGCACTAGGAAGTACCTACCTACTTACCTACCTACCTACCACAGTAGTGATTTTGCCATTAAGTTTTCATTTCTAGCGGTAACCTGAATTTTACTGAGACCACCCTTAATGTCCCTACTACCCTTGTGTGAACTGGCTGCATCCTGCTCATCTTTCAGCCTGTGCTACTTAATCTCCATAGCAGCAGTTTCCTTGCTATCTCCACAGCACTCTGCTGTACCAGTCATCACATTAAATGGAAATTACTTGTTGTTTCCTGTCCCCCAGTTCCCCAATTCTAGATCTTATGCTATATGAAGGTAGGGTTCTTTTTCTTTTGTTTTTTTTTAATATTTATTTATTTTGAGTGAGAGAAAGGGTGGGGGCACCACCAGCAGGGAAGGGGCTGAGAGAGAGAGAGGAAGAGAAAGAGAATCCCAAGTAGGCCCATGATGCCAGCACCAAGCCTAATATGGGGATCGGTCTGAGGAACCTAAAATCATGACCTGAACCCATATCAAGAGTTGGACACTTAACTGACTGAGCCACCCAGGCGCCCTGAAGGTAGGGTTATTATTTTCCTCTTTGCATCCCCAGTGCTTAACACAGAGTGTGGCACATAGTATGTCTTCAGGTGCTAGCGATGCCTTTTCACTGTATGGCATCCCACTGTTACATGCCCATAATATGTTGAACTGATCAAATTGATTCAAAGGGAGCCCTACCTCCCTACACACATTAAAGTTCTAAATTTTTCTGTGTATGTACATTTTTGCCACTCTTACATAGGAGACGAGGACACAGTCAAACATGAACAACAGCATTTAGGACATTACAAGATTGTTTCCCACTTTAAAACTTCTAGGACCTTATTTTGAATATCAAGTCTTTGTTGTTTCTTCCTGCTGTCCCCTTCTTCCCATTCACCTCTCAACGTTTATCATCCTTAATTTCTGTTTACCAATTTAAAATACCATAATATTTTTTCAGGGGTGGGGGAGGATTAGAAATTGTTACCTAAAATTTCTTTGTCCTTTTTTAATCCACATATAATTAGTTGCAAAATCTTATTAACTCTGCTTCTGAAATCCTCTTTTTGCTCTTGTGCATTTCCGCTGTCCTCTTTCTGGTATTGGCCTCATCACTTCTTCCTGGAGTAGAACAGAGATCTTCTTACCTCTAATCTCTCTCTCTCTAACAATGTGTCCTGCCAACCACATCCAGATTTTAACCTTCCTCATTTGATTATTCTTCCCCCCCTCCCCGTTCTTTAGTGGCTCCTCTAAAATACCTAAAATAACTTCCATCTAGTCCAGTAGTGAGCTCCTAATGACAGGGAATGACCACTGCATAACTTTATAGGCTTCAAGCTATAGCCAGAACTCTCTTGAAGAAGAAACTCTCTTGATGAAGTCTCCTGTCTTCAATTCATGCAAATGTTTAAGTTAAAAATATCTTCTCAACAACAAGTAAAACTGAAAACAAAAAAAATAATAGTAAGACCGACTCTCCAGAAGCTGTGCCATTCCACACAGATGGTTTCCTGTATTCTGACCACACACTCTGGAGCCCCTGGATCACACATAGCCTAGTTGGAAAGCCTTGTTCTAAGTGGTGGTCTAGACTACTTGACCTTGTACCTGAGGCTGTATGTGTCTGTCAAGAACCTGCTTTTCCAGATCTGTCTGCATGGCTATGCAGTACACTGTGTCCAGTATACTAGCCTCATAGAACTTACTGAGGAGCTTTCCCAGTTTTTCAGTGCTCAGGAATTGGTTATATAATAATCATGGGCATATCCATATCCATGAAACTTCTGAGCCTTTTTTTTTTTAACTGCTGGAGTCAGTTTTGATAATTTATGCCTTTTCAGAAAATCATGTTCTTCCAGATTTCCACATTTATTGGTATAGTTAGTATTTTCTAGTTAATATTTTAGAGTAGCAGTCATTTGAGGCGAGAAGCTATTTTGATTTTCTTTCTTTTACCCAGCAGCATGGCCAGTGACACAGCTGTTTCATGGATGGTTGAGAGGAATGGTATGGTCGCAGCAAAGCAGCAATATGGACCTGCTGGCCTTTGGGGACTCCTGGGATAAACCGCTTGGCCAACTGAAAGTGTTATAATAGCCAGTTTCAGGTCCCTCACCATTATACCCACTCGAGCTGATTTATACTTTACCGTCTAAATTGGCATGGGGCAAGCCTTTGGGATTAAATTAATTTATACCAAGTTAGAAAGCATCAGCTGCCAAAGTCAGGGGTGCCTTCTGGAGGCTAGTGTGCTTATTTCTTCATGTATTCTAAGCTCACACTCCAGGCATTCTCTCTTCCAAAGCAGCTGGGAGGGTCCTTCAGGAAGGCCTGCTTTGCATCTCCTTTGTGTAAGTGCAGTACTGGGTCCTATACAGAAGCCCCCCGTTTTCTTCCGAGACACTGCATTGCATTTGGTCCTTGTGCTAATTCAGAAGATTTGTAAACCTTCTAAAATCAAATACAGCATGTATGACTCTTTTTTTTTTTTTAAGTTTTAAAATTTATTTTTGAGAGACACAGGCAGCGCCAGCAGGGGAGGGTCAGAGAGAGGGGAAGTCACAGAATCCGAAGCAGGCTTCAGGCTCTGAGCTAGCTGTCAGCACAGAGCTAGATGTGGGGCTTGAACCCACAAACCTTGATATCATGACCTGATCTGAAGCCGGATGCTCAGCCAACTGAGCCACCCAGGCGCCCCATGATTCTTTTATATTTAGACCTTTCCCCCTCCTTATGTAAACTCTAAGAAATTATTGTACCTAAATGGCAGTAGTACAGATCTGTAATCTTGATCTTTTCTTGGAAGTTGAAGAAAAGCAATTTTTTCTCTCTTTACTACCTTCTTTAGCAAAAGATTAACAAAAATTTTGAGAGATTAAAAGTGTGTTAAACAATAAAAAGCTACCTGTAATATTATTTAAGAAAATATATTGACTGGGTCATTGTTGTCCATTAAAGGAATTAGTGATATTCTTCCTGTGTGTTTGACTGTCTGTAGTCAGGCAGGCAGGACTTTTTAAAGTAACTAATTGTAAATAAACATTTTTCCACGACATATGTTAAAGGCCCTATATCTCTCCCATTGCCAATCAGCATTTGGAGCAGTTCCCCTTGCTCAGTCCTGAGTTCTTTTCCCAGCAGCCCCTGCTTGTTCTTGAGGGTAGAGGAGGTGGAAAGACATTAAACAGACTTGTCCCTAATGAGCTGTGACGCCAGCTGCAGAGGGCAAATCCTGTTACTCCCTCCAGCTACTCTCTGAAGCTGCAGAGGAGCAGTAGGGATGGGTCTCCCTTCTCTAGGCTGATTGGTGAGTTTTCTGCTCCCCCACCCCCACCTACCCACCCTTGCCTCTTCTGTCCCAGAGCATCTTGGCAAAGTTCAGATTTCTGTGCTCACAGCTCAGTGCCCACAGTGAAAAGGAAATACAAAGGGGAGGAGAGAAAGTGGGGGGCCGGGGGGATTTTAGAAGGGTATTCCTTATTGCCTTATTCTAAGACCTAAGCTCTGGGTTTGAAGGCCTAAGTAGTAAAGCTTTGAATAACCTGGGTTTCCAGATAGTTCCTTGGGGAACTGTTGGCTTTTATTGACTTATGAACACGGTAGGCCATGTATTAAAAGGATTTTAATTTCTATTGTCCAGAAACCTCTAAATTTTGAAAAGGCCACTTTCTTGCTCTTCAGTATTTGCCTTTTTCCACACACTTTTCATTGTAAGGAAGACGATATAATTATAATATTAACGTGTTGTAGAATATTTACTGTGTGTGCCAGGCTCTGCTGGCTTTTATAAGCAATACCTCATTTAGTCATTACAAAACCGTTGGTGGTAGACACTTTTTAATGGGTCAATTTTTTTTGTCTAAATTGTGGTAAGAAGCATAATACAAAATTTGGCTTCTTTACCATTTTTAAGTGCACAGTTCAGGCAAGTATATTCACATTGTTGTGAAACAGAGTTCCAGAACCTTTTCTTTCTGCAAATGTGAAACTGTACCCATTAAAGTGAACATTTTTAACTGATGAGCCAGTTCTTCTGTTCAGGAGGATTAAAATTGCTTCCTGGTTACCTTTCTTCTTTGCTGATTCCTATAACATTCTTAATCTTTATTTTACCACTGGGTGAAAACTGAGGCCTATATTAGTGTGCCTTGGTTTATCCATTTGATCCCAACTGCTGGGGTTATCTGTAACTAAGGGGAAAGGAGGGGAGGGAAGCTTTGCTCTCCAGGGGGTTTATCACCTATTCTTCATTCTAATCTTTACTGATTTTGCATTTCTGCTCAGCTAGAGGGGGAAAGTTTACTGATAACTTTGTCACCTTACAAGTTACCATGGCCTTGCATACTTTTTTGGTGGGTTATCTAGATAGGTGCTTATTTATGAGGCAAATAGAAATACATTTGAAAAGCACTTTTATATTTTGAGACCCATTTTCTTAGTGATTTATGAGTTTACTGTATTCCATGGGTAGAATGGTAGGCAAGGGGGGGGTTGAAATTTTTTTGGTAAGTGACAGAGTTCCTCTCAATACTTGTATCATTTGAGGGACAGTTCAGACCTGCTCAGTTTTCCTTGGAAGAGCAAATCTAAATTCCCGATGTTCTACCTTTCTGTGTAACCACTTTCCTCAGCTGCTCCCTCATTAGTCATGGTTGTGCTGGAAAAAACAAACCTAGGTTCGCCGGGAAGGAGTTTTTACCAGTCCCCTTTAGTCTGTCCATCATAGTTGAGTGTAGAACAAGAACATTGAAAAATCTTTTTGAATTAAAATAAGGATGCTAGGCCTCAGTTTCTGTTGATAATGCTACAATGCTGATAATGGTTGAATCACTAATGAAGCCTGGTTACTGAGGCAGGCAGAAGATACATTGAAACAATTTTGTCTTTCTTTCTTTTTCTCTTTTAAATTTCAGATTCACAGATTTTATTAATCGTTGTTCTTGACTCATGACACATTCTCATCATTGATCTAGGGATGTTTCACTTTATTCACTTATAAGTGATACCATCTGAAAATCACGTCCATCAGAATTAGAACATCATCAGTGTCGATGCTGCTCTCCCATCCAATCTTCTGCCTCCTGGCACCTATGGGAATTTTTAATAATGCAGATAGGGATTAAAAAGTTACCTTAGATTTATTGAAGAAAATATAAATTTGTTATACAAATTAATAATTTAACTGTTGGGCATATATTTTAAGATAAACAGTTCTTACACTAGTTGTGACTTGACTAATTTTGATTTCTGCTAACTACCACAAATGAACAAGATACCGAGTAAATTTTGAACTTAAAAATTTATAATCTACATGTAGGTAGAATGGGTTTAAGGACATCTTATCTTTTGGCCATATCTCTCTTAACCTTTGTAGGTCTTAGCTTTTATTTTGTCATTGAACATCTTGTTTCACTCTAATTTGTCTGTAGTTCTACTTGATGACTCTCTGGAAATAGTAATAAAAGGATATTGGCAGTTGATATGTTTGGAGAACACTTTAGAAATTTCATGTTATGTCTTTATATTCTAAATAGATTTATTGGTAGAAATGAGATTCTTCTATAAGGACCAAATGACCCACTCTTCCCACCAGTGACCACTTATCTTGTATTTAGAGGAGATTATTCAGTGGTTTGCCTGGGTAGCTGAACTGCATTTAATTCTTCAGTCCTTTCAACAGGCTTCGGAGCTAGAGGCCGAACTGTAAATTCCACAGATATTGATAACCATACTTTATCTGCATGGTTTGATTATAATCATACATTCATGCTAGGGTTTTTAGATAAACAGGGGCCTTAGCTCTTCTTGAGATTAATCATTTGAGCATGTTTGGGGTTATAATATAAGGATTTAATTCGGTCCTTATGTCAGAAATTGAATTTTTCTCTTTCTTACATGTTTTAGAACATTTTTGGTCTATGGCATTATTTCATTTCTCTTGGTAATTATGTTTTTTGTTTTTTAAACAAGCATTTATTCATCTTCCAAGTGTTCTCAAATCCTCCCCTTCTTTATTCCCACAGCTGTTGTTTTATTTATCACAGACTCGGACCTTTTATCTTCCAGAATAGCACCTCCCAAACTATATATGCATATGAATCATGGGGCTCTCATTAAAGTGCAGAATCTGGTGTCAGTAAGTCCGCGGTGGCTCTGAGGTGCCCTACTTCCGCAGGCTTCCAGGTGATACAGACACTGCCTCCATGGTCCTTCCCTCTGGTGCCACTCATCATTCTGCACCCTGCTCTCAGAACTCGTTTTCTGAGATAGACATCTGACCATTTCACGCTCCTTCAGACTTGATTGCATGTAGAAGTAAAATCTACATTCTTTAGTGTGGTTTTCATAGTTTTCAGAGAAGGTCCTCAAAGAATAGGCCTGTCTGTCAATGGTTCTCTAATTACCCTCTCCATGTTGAGGAGGGTCCTTGGTACTTTGTACACAGGCCATCAACTTTCACATGCTCTTCCTTTCTGTCTTACCTCCAAGGCAAAGTCTTACTCCACACTTCTCAGTTTCTTTAGTTTTCTCCATTTTCCCCCATCACTTTGTGTATTTAATGTAGCATTTGTTACATTGTCTCCATAGTTCTCTGCTCTCATTCAAGAAAACATATGACTTTCTACTGTTGTGGTTGCTGGCCTCTGTTCTGCTGGTCGCTGGGGGAGAGAGCACTGAACACAGCGATAAGTAGGTAGATAAAAATTTTCCATTCTGGCTTACATTTTTGCCTTCCCTCATTTCCTCCCTTCCATCCATAAATCCATAAAAATATCAGGACTTTATTCACTTGTGTATCTGTTACCTGGCGTATAGTAGGTGAATGAAAAAAAGGATAGCTTTAAAAAATTTTTATTTAAATGATTTTTTAATGTTTGCTTATTTTTGAGATGGAGCATGAGTGAGGAAGGGGCAGAGAGAGAGAGAGAGACAGGCTCCAGGCTCTAAGGCTCTGAGCTATCAGCACAGAGCCCAACTCAGGGCCCAGACCCACGAATAGTGAGATCATGACCTGAGCCAAAGTCGGATGCTTAACTGACTGAGCCACCCAGGATCCCCTATATATATAAACTTTTTTAAAGTTAATTTGATGACCACCTACTGTTTGCTAACTTCTGTACTAAAGTTATAGGGAGGGCCACAGAAGAAAACAAGAACATAAGCACCTTATATAGATGAATAAAACTAACACTGATATGTTAATATTAAGGAACAGAAAGGGCATTCAGTGATTCCATCACTATAGTTTATTGTCGCCTCTTCAGAGGACACTATCATAGTATAAACTGGACAGCTAAAACTGGGTCTGATGACAGTTACTCTGAAAGAAAGGGAAGCATTCTTGTCCAGCGTTTTGACCTAAGTCAGAAGGGAATGTCTATTGGTGGGAAGCAGGAGATGCAGAAGAAAGGGATTCATAGTAAAGCTTTAACTTCTCCTGTATGAGTGATTTTCTTTTGTAGTCTCAGCTTAAAAATTAATGCAGATTTTACCTTTTGCTCTGTAGTATGACTTTTATAAAATTAATGTTTTGAATTAATTTACTACTGAATAAAATTCATCCATATGTATCCTGTGGCTTCTAGGAATCCTGCCTAGACCTCCACTTAATTTGGTACTTCTGTTCTTTAAAGACACTAAGAAGCATCAGTTAGTACTGGCTACAGCATCTTTAGTCAGGAATCACATTGTGCTATTTAATTTAATACTCTGAGGAAGAGGATAGAACCTTATCAGCAAGAGTCTGTAACAATATGTGAACACACATGGTGTTGAAGGAATTACTGGAGGAACCAGCAAAGTGAAACTCAACTAGCAAGATTTTATAGATTAAAGATTTGTATGTAAAGGACATACAGTCCTTAGCAGAAGGGGAACAGGTAGGGATTTCTTTCTACTTAAGGGAATGGATGGTACTGTAAGGGCTTGGTTGGGAGTGATGGAAGTTGGTTACTGTAGCTGTTGGAGCCATCAGCCTTCCTAGGATAGAGAGGGTGGATCAGTAGGAAGCAGTTTACTCTGTGTGAAGAGCCTGGGTGGGGTGGTCTGGGTTTCACGGAGTTCTGGCACTTTTTGCTGAGTACCACCGGAGGAGTCAGTTAACCTTCCTGGGCCTACTTTATTTATCCTGACATTGGGAGGGTTGAAATAATATGATCTATAATTGACTCTCCAGCTCTGCCATTCAATAATTCTGGCTTCTCTATCAAATGAGATGGCCTGGGACTTTTTGCTCCAGGAGTTCAGCTTCTCTTATAATCGCATTTTACTTTGGAGTCTTGTCCAGTGACCAACATTAAAATATGAACCATTCAAATCTTTCCTTGTTTTGCATCACATTTACTTCTGTCAGATCTTAAGTTCCTGTTTTCCCATTGCTGCTATTTCTCTTGTTTGGGAAGTCCTTCAGAGTCTTTCTCTCAGGTTGTTGTTTGTGTTTAACCTCACCACCCACCCTCCACCACTAGAATTCATCTTAAATACACAGCATCTGTGCCCTCTCAATAAAAATAACTGTAGTGAGTCTTCTTTGTCTTCCAAAGAAAAGCCAAACTCATTAGCTCAGTATTCAGTATCAGCTATCAATCTTAGCTCACATTACTCCCTCATATGATTTACAGAATAGTTACACTGAAGTTAAGATCCTCTTGGTGTCCTTGCTCCCCATTGTTTCCTACACCTGGTTATGCACTGCGTCTCCCCCTACATTGTCACACAGCCCGTTTTCCCCTCTCAGGTGCCACCACTTGATGCAATCTCTTAGGCTTCCCACTGCCAGAAATAATCCTTTTCTTCTCAATTCCCATAGCACATATAGCACCTTTTCTGTACTTAATAGTGCTAATTAGTTTGTCTACCTTTTTTGTATTCTTATCTCTCTAAACTAAACTAAGCTCCCCAGTGCTTAGGAAGTACTATATTACCTTACACAGGGTGGGTGCCCAGTAAATATTAGTTGAATGAATGAATTCTGGCTAATTATATTTCAGATCTTTGTTATCTCTGATTAGTAGAGTTTCTTGTTTCCCTGGATAATCACTAACTAGAATGTAGTAAAGAACTCTGCCAACAGGAATTAATATGAGAATAAAAACCATTGCTATAGATGTGTTATAATTCCCAAGTTTGTAATTAAAGCAAGCAAAATGTTTGCAAGCCTCAGCCTTATCTTTGAATGTTGAGTCTCATTCACCTATGCTTTTAATGCAGTATAAGACAGATGAACCTTTTTAAGTAAACCACCTCAGGGTTGTTTCTGTTTTGCTTATTTGTGTCAGTATGCTTAGCAGTTTTTTTGTGTTATGAAAGTTTTAGAGTGAGTGTTTACAAACTTGAGAATTTCTGAAAATAAAATAACAAATGGAACAGTTATATTACAAAGTTATTTTTTAATTATTTTATTACAATCATAATTATTACAAAAACTTTACTGTTTTTATAGTAGAAGCAGACTACCCTGTTAAGTATGCACTGCCCTATAATTGGTGTTAAGGTCAGAAATTGCTTTTTATGCTCAGACCTCATACTTTGAGAGCCTTCAAAGTTCAGTTTTTCTGTGGTTCTAGATTTGGTCAAGACCAGAAGCAATCAAACCATTAGCAATCAAACCAGAGCAGACCCTTGGAAGATGGCCTGCGAGCAGAAGATAGATAGCATTTTGTTGGAACAGTGCTGGCAAACTTGGTGTCCCAGGAGCTGATGACTTAGAACAGATTCCATCATCTTAGAAAATACTGGTTTATTATGGGAGATTGAAAAGAGAAATAGGACCTCCTAAAATTTCTCCGCTGTCACTTTCTGTCCCAGTAGCTCCTCTAAACTAATCTTTGTTCGGAATACTGTACTAAGACCAGCTAAATCTAAGGCATTGCCTGCTTGAATCCCAAGGAAAGCAAATCACCTCGGTAGACTATTAACATCGACATTACCTCACTCTTCTCCAGATGATGTAAGATTAATCTTAGTTCTAGCAATCTCCTATCACCAGCCCTCAAAATTACAATTGCTACATTGCTCATTACCAGTGCTTTTCTCTTTTCAATAAATTAGTAGTTCTTTAAAGCAGTTGCAGGTGGTTTACCTGGTAAAAGTTAAGTGAATGACAAATACTTTTTAATTATGTATTTGGCCTTTTATTCTCTTATTAAAATAGAAGGCATTATAGCATATTTGTAGAAGTTAAGGTCTTGATAATTATATCAGCTAGCACTGACTTATAAAAAGAGATAAATGTGTGTTTCTTCTCGTGCAGAAAAAAGGAGAGCTTGGTAATGGAGCAATGGGAGAGATAAATTCCTTGGAAAAACAAAAAGTTGAACTCGTTGCTATTCTAGCAGTAACTGTGGGAAGAAAGGCAGAGTAGCAAGCAGTTTGGCTACTTTGACCATGTAGTGGCTTAGAGGGTGATGTCAGTGGTGTGGGTGGTAGGAGGGGAGGGACCGGTAGATTGTAAGGAATCAGTGTTTGATCTCTGAATCTGTCTCTCTCTCCTTAGGAATTAGAAGCAGCTCTTCACAGAGATGATGTCGAGTTTATCAGTGACCTGATCGCCTGCCTACTTCAGGGCTGCTATCAACGAAGGGATATCACGTGAGTAATCCTGATTTTACTACGTTTCGTGCATAAATAACTAATTTACCAGGCAGGTGTCGTGATGTTTCATGTCTCTTGTAACAAACCAGAACTGATCATTTGCTGGTGGTATTTACAAATGGATTCCACAGTGCTGTGTTTGGCTCCTTTTGCAGTTCAGTTTTAATGTTATTATAATCCTTGAGTTTATTTTATTCTCTTACAAATCTATATCCTTTACTCTTGGATCCACCAGTTAACATAATCAAGTGTAGAATTTCTTCCTGTCAGTATATGCCTTTCTCAGTTCTATAGAAATTATAGTCTCTTGCAGTATTGGTAAAATGTGGCCTAACAAATAAAACTAGGTTTTACTACATTTCTGCCACCTGAATATCTTCTATTCATATAACCTGTAGCATAATGTTTAATATGGAGCTTCTAGTCTCCGCTACACCGTAAGTGCTAAGTAAACCACTCTCCAATACACTTGAGATGTGTAGAAATTTGGAGCAAAGTTTTATTTGTGTAGACAGATAAAGGATCTTCCTGATAAAGCCTCATTCCTTGTTTTGACCCAAACTTGATACACATTTTCTTTGCTACATTTCTACATAGAGCAGAATTGTATAGAGCCAACTCTAAAAAAGCTGAGACAAAATGTTTTTCCAGTTCTTAGCCCTCTGGTGGCATGCAGGGCAGGGGATCGGAGTGTTATGATTTGTATTTTTCATACAGTTAAAGATGGTATCTCAAATACTTCTGTTCTATTAAAATCTACCCTAGGTATCTGCTCATGCTGGAAAACTAGGCCCAGTGCTAATGTGCAATAAACTTGTCGTTACAGGATGAGTGAGAGATTGATGAAATGCCATTTTGTTCAGG
The DNA here is from genome assembly GCF_006229205.1 of Suricata suricatta. Lineage (NCBI taxonomy): Eukaryota > Metazoa > Chordata > Mammalia > Carnivora > Herpestidae > Suricata > Suricata suricatta. Next base: position 104,379,365 of record NC_043709.1, read on the forward strand.
GTGGAAGTTTGTATCCCTTAAGGGAGAGTTATTGCCCCTGGACTCACTATGTTAATATAATGACTTTTTCCCTGCGAATACCCAGATGGTTATGCTAGACAAAGAATAGATGAAAGGGGGAAATCATCTATTGTTTTACTACTTGAACATGATAATTAAGGTCTTCCATTCTTTTATTGGGTTGTAGATTTGGGAGTTTATGTGGTTTTAAAGCGCAGTTGTAGTCATACTATGATAGAATTTTACATTTTCATATCTTGCATTTTTTCATTGTAACAGTTAATTTTCTTTAAAAAATTTTTTTCTAATGTTTTATTTAGTTTTGAGAGAGAGAGAGAGAGAGAGAACATGAGCAGGGGAGGGTCAGAGAAAGAGAGGGAGATACAGAATCCAAAGCAGGCTCCAGGCTCTGAGCTAGCGGTCAGCACAGAGCCTGATGTGGGGCTTGAACCCACAAACCGCAAGATCATGACCTGAGCCAAAGCTGGATGCTCAACCAAATGAGCCACCCAGGTGCCCCTTTTTTAAATTAAAAAAAAATTTATGTTTCCTAATGTTTTATTTAACAGTTAATTTTCTTAAACCACCTTTCCTTTAAATACAATTGTCAAATGATCCAATTTGGTAACTGGACATTTGTGTCTAGCTTTTAACTGTTGTAAACAGGCTATAATGCATAGCCTTGGACACAAAGTTTGCATACCTAGTGAATTATCTCCTTAGCTTAAATTTCTGGAATTGTGGTCACTCAGTCAGAAGAAATGTCCCATTTAAGAATTTTAAAATAAATTGCCAGGCTGTCCACCACAAAGATTGCTCCATTTTACCCTTGAACCTTCACTGCATGAGGGCATCCGATTGCTTAAACCTCCATCTGAACATTGCCCCCCCTTCTGGCCAGCAAGTACTGGTACAACAAACGGACACTCTCAGGCCCTTCATGGAATTTACAGTACTTTGGGGGGGGGGTAGGGGTGCACCAATAATTACAGTAATGGTTATATAATTACTGTGATAAGTGTTCTAAAGTAAAAATACAAAGTGTCAGAGCATATAACCTCATGAGAAAATGATATGTGAACTGAGCCTTCAGATTTGGGCTTCCTTAGGCCAGTACCCATATTTTATAAAGCACAATAAATAGTGAACGAATGAATGAATGAATAAATGAAATGACCAAAGATTTGCAAATAGAAGGAGTAATAACCCCTAGAGCAGAGCCTAGAGAGTATAGAGTGAGAAGGTCCCATACGGTTCAGAGGCATGATTTGTTTGAGCAGGACAGTCTTGGCCCCTGAGTGTTAAACTGTAATTTGTTGCCAACATCTAAAATGAGATGTCACATTTCAGATCCCAGTTTATAGCTCTTAGAAAACATCTAATGGTCTGCTAACCATGAAGACAGCCATCAAATAGAGGGCAAAGAGGGTCTGGTCTGCCTCAGTCCTCAGCATTCCTGATTGCGGAGGCCGATTGTCACCCATCCTCTCATGTTCACATGGCCCACCTCATTTATTTATTTTTTTTAACATTTATTCATTTTTGAGAGAGTGTGAGGGAGGGAGGGACAGAGAGAGGGGGACACAAAATCTGAAGCAGACTCCAGGTTCTGAGCGTCAGCACAGAGCCCAACACAGGGCTCGAACTCACAGACTGCGAGATCATGACCTGAGCTTAAGTCAGGCGCTTTCCCCACTGAACCACCCAGATGCCACTCACTTTTTTTTTTAAACCTACCTGTCCCACACACACATTTTGGTTTAAGGAATCCATTATGACTACAGCCCAATAGTAATTGGAGCCTAATAGGCTTTGTAGACTGGGTTAAGGATTTGGGGGTAGATAAAAGCAAGGAGAGCAGGGAACTGGTCAGGGGAGCATCTGGGCAAGCAGGGGGTAAGCAGGAAGACTAGTTAGGGGCTAATCAGTTAATCGGTGGAGAAAGGAGAAATGTAGAGAGAAGGACTATTATAGAAGGTAAAATTAACTGGACTTGGTGTCTCTAATCTTGATCAGTTTGATAGGTATAAAGTTGTTTTAACTTGCATCTCATTGATCAATATTTACATGCTCAGTATCTTTTCTCAAGGTTTATTGGGCACATTTGAAATCCTTGTATACTTGAACTTCTTTTTATGTGCTTGGGTCATTTTACTGGTGTGTTGGTTGAAGATAAGGCAAAAGAAATGCTTGTTCAAAATTCGTGAGGCTTTCCTCCTCTAGGCTCTTCTGTTTCACTCTTCACAAGATTGTTCCTTTACCCTTGCTAGTGCTGGACATTGCCCATAACATGCCAGCCCCTAGGCGCTAGTAGAATAAAACAGTGTCCTATCTCTTGTGGAGACTGTGGTCTTCAGTGTGTGACAGTGGCAACAGAGGAGACAGTCTGTGGTTGGACATTTAAATGTCTAAACTCATATCATTTATGGAATAAATGTTCCCATCCCTGTTGGCAGGTGATCTCTCTTTGATCTTTTACTAATTTTTTCCTCATGTTAGAATCTGCTGGGTTCTAATTGTACCTGTCAGTCTCTTGGCTCTGATACCACACTGTGTGTCCCTAATATATATTCACTAGTTTTGTGAGCTTTGCCTCAGTTTTTCATGTATAAAATGTGTTTAATGATAGTATTTACTTGTTGGATTATTGTCAAGGATGAAGAAACATTATGTATATGAAACAGTAGGGATGTCGTCTGGACAGAACTAAAAATATTTGAGTAATTATTCCTTTATATTATATTTTAATGTTCAATAGTGATAATCCCTCTAATTAATCCTATTTAAGATCTGTCTTGAGGCATGTGGGTGGCTTGATTGGTTAAGCATCCAGTTCTTGGTTTCGGCTCAGGTCATGAGTTCAAGCCTCACATCAGGCTCTGTGCTGACAGCGTGGATGGAGCCTGCTTGGGATTCTCTCTCCCTCTCTTTCTTCTCTCTCTGCTCCTCCCCCACTTGTTGTCTCCCCCCTTCTCAAGATAAATAAACTTTACAAAATTTATTTCCAAAACAATAAAATAAATTTTGTCTTTATTAATCTTCTTCATTCGTCTGGAAAATGATTACTTTATCTCATTATGTTCTACTTTATATCATCATGTTATATTGATTAGAGTCAAATAAACCTATGAGTAAATTTAGGAGGCATTGACCTCTTCACAATATTGAGATTGCTTTTCTATTCAAGCACTATTACCCAGTAAAAATGCTTGATTCATTTAGGTCAGATACATTCCTGGCTATCTTAATTTTTGTTGCCATTAAGAGTAGAATCCCATTTATACTGTAAGTAATTTGGAAATATATTCTTCTGAATAGATCCTGATTATTTTTTAAGTTGCTTCTCCTCTGATTTTCTATGATTATTATCCCTCTTTCTTTTTGGTGTTTCTATTTCTCTCTCTCTCTCTCTCTCTCTCTCTTTTTTTTTTTTTTTTTGGGTGTTTCTATTTCTTGTATGTTTCATGTTGTACTAGTTACCCACTGCAATGTAACATTATCCTAACTTAAAAACAACCAAAAAATGATCCTGTCACAGTTTCTGTGGGTTAAGAGTCTAGCTGCAGCTTGGCTGGGTGTGTCTAGCTTATGGTCACTTACGAGGCTCCAATCCAGGTACCCAGGACCTTGACTGGGACTACAGCCCTTTCAAGGCTGGAATGGAGCAAGGATCCATGTTATTTGTTTTATGTTGCTACGTAACAAATTTCTCCAAAGTTAGTAGCTTAAAAAATCCATTAATTATCTCACAGTTTTATAGTTCGGAAGTCTACGGGTGGCTCACCCGGACCCTCTGCTCAGTTTCTCACAGGGCTACAATCAGGATGTCAGCTGGGCCGTGTTCTAATCTGGAGGCTTACCTAAGCAGCAATCCAAGTTCAGTTAGGTTGACGGCAGAGTCCTCTCCTTGCAGTTGTAGTACTGAGGTCCTCATTTTCTTGCTGACGGTTGACTGGGAGCTGCTGTCAGCTCCCACAGGTTACCCATGGTGTTTTTTCCAAGTGGCCTCTTACTACAAGGTTGTTCATGTTCAAGGCTAGCAGGAAAATAGTCCTTGTCTGTCTGGAGAGAGTCTTATATGATACAATCATGGGAATGACACCCTTTCTGTTGATAACAGGCAAGGTATAGACAGTCTTTAACACCTAAAAGAGAGAGGATTGTACAAGGAGATGAATACCAGGAGGCAGAAATCATTCTGGGCTTCTTAAAGGCTGCCTGCTATACCTGTTTTTATCATATTGATCAGATCTTCCAGAATAAAACTAAATAATAATGGTAAGATGTATGTATGCGTGCATCTAATTACATTTACTTAGTTATTTATATTTTGATAGATATTTTGTCGACAAGAAACATTATTATTTGATTTTTGGATAATTATGTTTAGTATTGATGGATCCTATTTATATGTGTATGTGCATTTGAATCATATATATGAATCATATCATATATAAATATGTGTAAATCATATATATGTGAGTTTACCAGTGAGAGATTTTGATTTGCCCCTTTTGAAAATAAATGACTGTAACCAACTTGTTCTTCACTTAATTTTATTCCTCCCATATTTACCATAAGTCTCTACCAAAAATTATAGAAAAAGTATATAATTACTACTTTTAATAGTATTTGATATTTTGATAATATTTCCTATAAAAATAGTTTGAAAATAATGGCTGTTTGAAAATAATGGCTATTCAAAATAATGGTATTTAATTTAAGAATCCGCCTTTTCTCATCATTCATTATATTTTTACTTGGGTTCATTTCATTTTTTTTTCAGTCTTCTTGTGAGGTAAAGAAGTGATGGTATGAAGTCATCTCCTAGAGTAATAAAGTCCCATTTTACAGGGAAGGAAACATATTCCAGAAACTTTATTTATCAGGTCATGTAGCTAGTTAGAAGGTAAATAATTCTCGCAAAGAATTGAATGAATAGGAGTTTGAATATTAGAATCTGAATTTTAGGCCTGTAACTCAGACCCTTTCATATTTTTTAAAACTACCCTGTGATCTAAAAATCACACTACTGGGTATTTACCCAAAGAATACAAAAACCCTAATTCAAAAGGATATATACACCCTCTTATTAATTGCAGCATTATTTATAATAGCCAAGCTGTGGAAGCAGCTAAAGAGTCCATCAACTGATGAATGGATAAAGAAGAATTGATATATGTATATTCACAATGGAATATTATTAAGCCATAAAAAGAATTAAAGCTTGCCATTTGCACCAACATGGATGGCTCTATATAATGCTAAGTGGAGTAAGTCAGAGAAGGACAAATATCCTATGATTTCACTCATATGTGGAATTTAAGAAACAAAAGAAACAAAGGAAAAAAAAAGAGGAGAGACAAACCAAGAGACTGACTAACTCCTAACTATAGGGAACAAACTGTTACCTGATGGGAGGTGAATGGGGGGTGGGTGAAAATGGTGATAAGGATTAAGAGCACACTTAGCATGATGAGCACTGAGTAATGTTTAGAATTACTGAATCACTAAATTGTACACTTAAAACTAATATGACATCCTATATCCATCCTGTAACCATACTGGAATTAAAATAAAAAATAAATAAAATTTCAAAAATACAAGTTTAAAAAAAAAATCACTGAACATAGTATAGAGTAGCTGTCACCATCCCATTCCTGAAGATGGGGTGGGAACAGGATGAGCTGTCCAGACTAGGTTTTATTTGTCTTAAGTATACCTAGAGGTAAAAATAGCACTTACAGATCTCAGAATGCGTTTTTCCCATCTAAATGGTGTTGGCTCACCAGTCACACGCAGAGGCCCACTTTCATTCTGTCATCTGTTTCTTCTCGGTCCTCTCCACAGTTTCTGCTTTGTAAGACCACACAGAGGCCAGTATTTGGGAGACCTGCAAGCGTTGCCTGCTCCCCGTCCACAGTGCTGAATTACAGCAGCTCTTATAGACACTTTTCCTCCAGATCGCAGCAGTGCATCAGTTACTCCTAAGTGATTTCTTTTGAAATGAGGGATTAGTTTCTTTAAAAAAAAAAAAAATCTCAGTCAGATTTCATAGAACTTCAAATATTTGTAATGAGTAAGAGAGAAAGGGATCTTCTTCCCCTCCCCTTTTGCCAGCAGCTACTTCTTGGACTTTTCTGCTATTGAAGGAAAATAAGAAAGAGTCTCAGATGGACAGAAGGAAAAAAGAGCCCGGGGCACTCGGCACTCTCAATATTCATTGTCCTTTGGTGCAGGCGTGGGAGCACAGATCCTACCAGTAGTGATGAAGAGTTCTTCCTGACAAAGCAGAGCCTCCTGTGCTGGGGCAGGAAGGCAGGCAGTTTTCCAGCATTTTTCAAACCAGAATCTGCTAAACACACCTGTAAGACGTCAGAGTATTATGGAAAACATAATCAGTAATTTTTATCTGTTTAAGTACCGATGAAATGAGGATATTTCTAGATGGCCAGATAAATTTGAGGACTGGTAGCCCTGAGATTCTGAATTAATTATTCTGGAATGAGGCTCTGACCTCAGCCTTTTAAAAATTTGTTATTATTGATATATAATATACACACAGAAAAATGTATATTCTGTAGTTCGCAGTTCAGTGAATACTCAAATACTGAACACACGTGTATAATGAGCACCCAGACAAAAAGTATCCTACAGGGGCACCTGGGTGGCTCAGTTAGTTAAGCGTCCAACTTCACCTCAGGTCTTGATCTCGCAGTTCCTGAGTTCAAGCCCTACATTGCACTCTCTGCTGACAGTCAGCCTGCTTCTGATTCTCTGTATCATTCTCTCTCTCTGTCCCTCCCCTGCTCACACTCTTCTGTCTCAAAAATAAACATTAAAAAAAAATACTACAATGGATTTTACTTTTTCCATTGAGAGGAATTGCCCAAAGTGATGGTATCCACTAGCACTTATAGTGAATGCATGCACTCTGAAGTTTTACTTTCATCTCCTAAAGAGAAGTTTGACAAATGAAGGCTTGGTTTTACTGGTTCTTAAATTTACCTGTTTTATGGAGCTAAGACAGCTACTTAATTTCTTTGTGCATAACTTGTCTCTCTCAGAATGAGAACAGTACCCACTAAAGTTATTGTGAGGCTTAAATGAAATAATTTATGAGAAGCCTTAAAACAGTCTTGAGTTACTAATAAGTATCAGTTTGTGTATCAGTATATGTAGAAACATTTTCATTAGTTTCTACATGTGCTAAGTAGAAAGTAGACATTGATTCAGCAGTTTTAACCTCTCTGTACCTCATCTCTTATCTATTATGAATTGCATATTTTGCAACTGGAGTCAGCAGACTTTCTGTAAAGACCCAGAGAATAGATATTTTGGGCTCTGTATACCGCACAGGATCTGCTGGAACTACTCCACCCTGTAATGGTAGTGCAGAAGTGGTGCCTAAGTGACTGACTGGGTCTGTGGCAGTTTTAGAGTTTTATGTACATTGAGATTTGAATTTAATAACATGTCCACATGCTGTGAAAGTATTGTTTTGATTTTTTCCCCCAAAACCATTTACAAAAGGATGGTTTTTACATTCTTAGCTTATAGGTTGTTTTAAAAAAAAAAAAAAAAAAAACAGCCATAAAGACAGGCAGGCCAAATTGGGCCCACAATCCATAGTTTGCCAGCTCCTGTTTTTAGAAAATAAAAAATGATTACTTTTCTAGTTTCCACTAACTTATTCTAACCTTAAGTAGCATATGGAACTCATATTTGTTTTTAATTGTGTTCTCCAAACTGAGATTCCTGCCCTTACAGGATAGAATAACGCTTGTTTGTTTATCCTTATGTGTCCTAGCCACTGCTGTAAATGCCTTTCAGGAACTTTTATTTAATCCTTATAATGCCTACTGTAAATTCCTTTCTCATCTTTTAAGGATGACGAGTTTGAGGTACAGAGAGGTTAAATAACCTGTCCAAGGTTACACAGCTGGTAATTGATATAAGATAGATTTGACCCTTAGCAATGTAATCCTGGACCTCCAACTCTAACCCACAGTCCCATACTATAAAGGAATTAAAAGAAAACTGTTAGAAATTTTTGTCTAAAACAAGGGTTTTTAACTATTTTGAACTATATACTTCTTTGGCATTCTAATGAAGCTTATGGACCTCATCTAAGAATATGATGTAAAATCACAAAATAAATAGGATTGGGGCTACAAGGATGGCTCAGTCAGTTAAGTGTCAGACTTCCGCTCAGGTCATGATCCTACAGTTCATGAGTTCAAGCCCCATGTCGGGCTCTGTGATAACAGCTCAGAGCCTGGAGCCTACTTTGGATTCTATGTCTCCCTCACCCTCTGTTCCTCCCCCAGTTGCTCTCTGTCTCTGTCTCTCACTCAAAAATAAACATTAAAAAATTTTTTTTAATAAATAAGATTACAATAGAATCCAATTATACTGAAGTATGTTCAGTAAAATATAATAAAACAAATTTTTCATACAGTAACATGTTTTTTTGGTTAACTTATTAATATGTTCTAGCAGCAGGCTTTATTTCTCAAGATTACTATCTTCTAAGTATTCATGATTATAAATACTTGTTTTGAGATATTTACAGTATCTGTAATGTGATATGAAATATCTGAAATACTCATGCTACATACAATTTTGTTGCCTACATTTATAATTGAGCAGAATGCAAAATTTCTGTTATAGGCTAATAAAATAAAAATGGTTATTTTCTTAAGTTCATGGACCATGTGAATTATCTCTGTGGACCTTTGCTTTAAGAGGTTTCTCAAACCTCAAACTAATCTGCAGTTCAGAATCTGTGTTTTAGAAGGATTTATCTAAAGTTAAAGGAATTTAGATGTCGTCTAGTATGATTTGCTTTTTAACCCATGAGGAAACTCAAGTAAGCAGCAAAAGTGTACCCAAGTCATGACTGTCACTTCCACACGTGTTCCATTGTACACTACTGTAATATTTACTCTCATATATGTTTAAATATATTCTGTGTCACAAGGCAGGATTCATTTGCAAATCTTTGGTTTGGCTTTGTATTAGTTATAGTTGTGTTTAGGAATTTGTGGTATCTGAGAGACATTTAGAATAAAGTCTCAGTTCAAAAGTTTTTCAGGAATTTGTTCACTTTGTTGCCAAGGAAGAATGGTGCAGTAAGCAGTCCCTCATCTACAAGGGATACGTTCCAGGACCCCAGTGGATGCCTGAAACTGTGGCTGTTATTGAATCCTATATATACTCTATTTTTCCCTATACATACTTATGATAAATTTTAATTTATAAATTAGGCACAGTAAAAACTGAAATTTTGATAAATACTTAAATGTTAAAAATAAGCCACAGTAAGAGATGGACAACAATAACAATAAAATAGAACAATTTCAACGATTTACTGTTATAAAAGTTATATAACTATATACACACCCTCAATGTCTTACTGTACTATACTTACAGTGTATTATACTTATGTACTATACTTACCATGATGATGTGAGATGATAAAATGCCTAAATTATGAGATGAAATGAGGTGAATGATGTAGGCATTTTAATGTAGCATGAAGGCTACTTTTGATAAGTCAGAAGGAAGATCATCAGCTTGGATCTCAGATACCGAAACTGGAACGTGAAACCACAAATAAAGACAGGACTGCTACATCCGAATGCATAGTGGATGTGGCAGCTGGACTCCTCAGAAATTCTGTCTTTGTGTGATCCCTTTCCTTTGAGCGTGGGGTAGCATCTGCTCCTAACCCATAGAATGTGGCAGCACTGATGGGATGTCACTTTACTGATTATTTCATACCGTATAGGCCTCCATCTTGCTATCAAGGGCTCTAGAGACTCGCTCTATTGCTTTGATGAAGTAAGCAACCATGTGGGGAAAACTCACATGGCTGGTAACTGCAGGAGCTGAAGGCAGCCAGAGAACAGCTCTGTACATAACCATGGATAAATCAGGCCAGAAAATAATGTTGAGCAAATAAATCACAGAAGCATATGTACCAGTGATTATACTTTTAGAAATGTAAAACAGGGAAGACTAAACGAGGATAAATTTATGTGGGAAACTTTTAAAGAAAATCCAGGGAATTAACACAATTCAGGAAAGTGATTCTACCTGGTAGGAAGGGAGAATACTGTAGCTAGGGATAAGCGTAATAGACGGCAATTACCTTAGATGGTAATAACATCTAAGGCAGTGATTCTTTTATTTTTTCTTTCTTTTTTGAAGGAAGTGGGGTTTTTTTGTTGTAGTAGTTGTTAACATTTATTTGAGAGAGACGGAGCATGATTGGCGGGGTGGGGGGGGCGGCAGAGAGAGAGGGAGACCAAATCCTAAGCAGGCTCCACACTCTGAGCTGTCAGTACAGAGCCCAGTTGCAGGGCTTGAACTCAGAAACCACAAGATCATGACCTGAGCCGAAGTCAGACGCTTAACCAACTGAGCCACCCAGGCACCCCTAAGGTAGTGATTTTTAAACTTAGGAACATCAGAATCAACTAGAAGGCTTGTTAAAAGACAGATTCCTGGCCCCACCGCTATCTGTTTCAGTAGGTTGGGTTTGGGCTGAGAATTTGCATTCTTTACAAGTTCCAGATGATGCTGGTGTGCTGGTCCAAGACCATCCTCAGTGCCACAGATCTAAGGAAGATCTAAAATTCTGTTTCTCAAGCTTGATGGTAGACACATAGGTTCTTGTTTATTTTGTTTTGTTTTTGCACTTTCTTTATAGTTTATTCCCCTCGGTATATAAACTCAAACACAGAGTACCATACCTTGAATTGGTAACATACTTGTTATGGCTTTTGAGACAGTCTGTACTTTTCCTCCTTTTAGTGTCCCTGGAATTGCAATTCTAACCCGTTGGTTTTATGAGCCTGTATCAATAAAAACTAGTCATTTAAAGCGATTCATCAACTACTTGCTCGAAGCAGCACTTATTTTTCTTCATTGGGAAGTAGCCTATCCTAACTGAGCAAGGAATTTGAAATCAGGAACTTCCAGTTTGCTCCCAGCTGTCAAAGTGAAGATAGGATTGTTTTGAGCAATGGTTTAATCCTCATAAAAATATCCCCCCATTAAATGCTCATTGTGATGATATTTGACACCAAAAGATTTTTTTTCCTTTTATCCTCTTCAGTGGAGTGCTTTTTAGATAATCTAGACTAATTTGTGCTTCGGTATGGTCTTTGTTTCGCTTTCTTGTGGTTTCCCCTGAAAGTTGGAACTCATAACAATTATACATTTTACTTCCGTTAATTATGTAATAGATTCTCTAAAGACTCTTAAACATTTACTATTTGGAGGTCTTATCTGTCCTCTCTAGGAATATTATTTATCTTTTTGGAAATTACAAAACTTCTGTGAAATGAGTCGATTTAATCTCATCTTTATTAAGATAAAATTTAGATACAATAAAATTCACAGCTTAAGTGTACAGGTTTTTTGTGGACAAATGAATACACCATATTTTCACCCTCTTACTCAAAATAATAGGGCATTTCTATCTCTGCAGAAGGTCCCCTTTGCCACTAAATCTACACTGGCCCTCTCCTCCACATTGCACTCCAGGCAACCACTGATCTGATTTTTTATCACTATGGATTAAGTTTTACCTTCTTCTAGAATTTTAAATGAGTGGGACTATATAGTATATACTCGTGTCCAGTTTCTCAATCAGCATATGTGTGTGTGATATTCATTGACACTGCCGTTCCCATCAGTGATTTGCTCCTTTTTGAAGAGGGAGTCTAAATCGTATTCCATTGTGAAAGGAAATACCACAATTTGTTCATCTGTCCACTAGTTGGTGGACTTGTATGTTCCTTCCAGTCTTTGATGAGTAAAGCAGCTAGGAACATTTGCATACAAATGTTTTTGTGGTTAATGTTTTTGTGGTCATATGCTTTCATCTTTCTTGGGAATTGAGGAGTCATATTATAAGAGTATGGTTAAGAAACTGCCAGACAATTTTCTAAGTAGTTGAAACATTAATACTCCTACTAACAACATATGAACAGTCCAGTTGCTCCATATCTTTACCAAGACTTGTCATTTTTAATTTTACCCAGTTTTTTAAGTTTACTGATTCTAGTGGGTGTAACATGATAACTCATTGTGGTTTTAATTTGCATTTCCCTGATGACTAGATAATATAATGGGTAATAAATAAATATTTTCTCCTGGTGTGTAGCTTGCCTTTCCATTTGTTTTGCGGTATATTTTGTTGAAGTCCAGTTTATCAGTTTTTTCTAAGTATGTTTCATACTCTTTGTTTCCTTTCAAAGAAATTAGGACCTATCTCCATATCAAGATTTAGTTCTAGTTTTAGCTTTTTGCAGTTGGCGTTATGATACATTTTGAGTTAGTATTTTGTATTGGGTGTGAAGTAGTAGTAGTATTCTATTTTTTTAAAGTTTTATTTATTTTGAGAGAGAGCTTGAGAGAATGAACAGGGGAGGGGAAGAGAGAGAATCCCAAGCAGGTTCTGCGCTGAGAGCATGGAATCAATGCAGGTTTTGAACTCACAAACCGTGAGATCATGACCTGAGCCAAAACCAAGAGACGTCAGATGCTTAAACCAACTGAACCACCCAGTGCCCCTTTAATGTTTATTTTTTTGAGAGACAGAGAAAGAGAAAACGACCCAGGGATGGGCAGAGAGAGGGAGAAAAGGATCTGAAGTAGGCTCTATGCTGTCCGTGCAGACCCTGATGCTCAAACTTACAAACTGTGAGGTCCATGAGATTATGACCTCAGCCAAAGTCACATGCTTAACTGACTGAGCCACTGAGACGCCCTTTCATTTTTTTCCACTTATGAATATCATATATTCAGTCCATTTCTGGACTTTGCCTCATTCCATCAAATCAGTATGTCTTAAACCAGATGCACATGAACCAGATTATCTTGAATATTGAGAGAGTAAGTTCTCCAATTTTGTTGGGAGGGGATTTTTTTTCACTGTTCAAAATTTGTTGCATTCCCATGTAAATTTTTAAATAGCGTGTTAATTTCTTAACAACAAAAAAAGCGGCAACCTGCTAGAGAAATAGATATTTTGAGCAGCATTGAATATCCCTGTCCTTGGATGTTATACATGTTTTTCCACTTATTTATCTTCATTAACTTCAGAAATATTTTGTAGTGTTCAGTGTGAAAGAATTAGACATCTTTTTGTTTGCTTTTACGCATTTTACATTTCTTGATGCTGTAAATGGAATTACTTAAATTTTTATTTTTTACTTGTTTCTAGAATATACAAAATATAATAAATTTCTATATATTGACTATGTTTTTATGGTCTTCCTGAATTGACTTTTTAGTCTTACTGGTTTTGTTGTAGATTCCTGATGATTTTTATATAGTCTACAGTTAAAAACAGTTTGCTTCCTCCATGCCATTCTTTGTCCCTTGTACTTCCTCTCTTGTCTTATTCTGCTGGCTAAGAAAACTCAATACATATTTTTTTTAATCCTAGGGGAAAAGTATTCTGTCTTTCACCATTAAGTATAAAGTGTTACCCCTTTGTATATTGCTGAATTTGATTTGCTGAGGGTTTTTACATCTTCTTTGTTCATGGGGAATATTGTTCTAGTTTTATTTTCTATCTTTGTCAGATTTTGGTACAAGGATTGAAAAGTATTCCCTCTTCTTTTCTGAAAGAGTTGGTGTAATTTCTTTCAAACATTTCCTTAAATACTTGGAAGAATTGACTACCTTTGGGTTTGTAGTTTTCTTTGTGCAAACTCTTGATTATTATTGATTACCTTTCTTTAATAGATTAAGGCTATCCAGATGTTCTATTTCTTGTTATTTTTGGTAGGTCATTTTGGCAGTTTTCAAGGAATTTTGTCTATTTTATCTAAGTTTTATTATTTTTTAATGTTTATTTATTTTTGAAAGAGACAGTGTGAGCAGGGGAGGGGAGGAAAGGTGGGGAGACAGAGGATCTAAAGTGGGCTCTGCTCTGACAGCAGTGAGCCCATGTGGGGCTTGAATGAACAAAACGTGTGATCATGACCTCAGCTGAAGTCAGACAGGCAACCAACTGAGCCACCCAAACACCCATCTAAATTTTAAAATTCATTTCCATAATGCTGTTCATAATATTCATTTCTCCTGTTAAGGTCTGTGTGATTTACAGTGATAGCTTCACTTTTTGTTCCTGATACTATAATTTGTTGTTCCTCTCTTCCTCTTTAGTCTTTCTGCTGCTTTATCAACTTTTCAAATATTTATTAAGGAATCAATTTTTTACTTTACCTACTGCTTGTTTTCTATTTTAATGATTTCATCTGTTTTTATTGATTTCTTATTTTTATTATTTTTTGTTTACTTTGGCTTTAACCTGCTCTTTTTCTTCTTCAGTCACAGTACTGTTCTTAACATTTTTCCCCCTTTCACTACAGGTATTTAAAGCCATAAATTTTCTTCTAGGCAGTGGTTGGCTGCATTCCACAAATTTTGATGTACTGTAGTCATTATTCAAAATATGTCCTACTTTATTTTGTTATTTCTTCTATGATCCTTGAGTTATTAAAAGTGTGTTGTTTAATTTCTAGATATCTTAGTCTTACTGATTTCTAATTTCCATGTGTTCAGATAATATACTCTTTGAGACTTCAATCTTTTAAGATTTTTGAGACCTCTTTTATGTTCCAGCATATAGTTTATCCTAGTGAACATTTCATATGCACTTAAGAAGAATATATTGCAGGGTTTTTTCTTTTTTTATATATAATTTTTTTAATGCTTTTTTAATTTATTTTTGAGAGACAGAGAGAGACAGTGCAAGCAGGGGAGGGTCAGAGAGAGAGGGAGATACAGAATCCGAAACAGGCTCCAGGCTCTGAGCTAGCTGTCAGCACAGAGCCCGATGTGGGGCTCGAACCCACGAACTGTGAGATCTTACCTGAGCCGAAGCCGGATGCTTAACTGACTGAGCCACCAAGGTGCCCCATATTGCAGTTTTTGTGTAGAGTATTCTATAAATGTCAATTAGATCATGTTGTATTTTTGAGATCTGTGTCCTCAGTGATTCTTTTGTCTTAGTATGTTAATTAATGAGGAAAATGTTAAAAATATCTGGCTATACTTGTGGATTTGTCTGTTTTTCCCTTTGGTTCTGTCAGTTTTTGTTTCATGAATTTTGACATTCTATTGTTAGATACATATATAAAGCTTTGTTATGTATTCCAGGTGAATTGCCTTTTTGTCTTCTCAAACCTATTGTGCCTGATACATGCATGATTTTCTGTCCTTCTGTTCGTATTTTTGTATTTAAATTATGTCTTATAGATGATATCCTACAGTTGGTCTTGTTTTTTTTTTTTCACTCTGACAGTTTCTGCCTTTTAGTTGGGATGTTTACTCCATTCACATTTAATGCAATTGTTGATAAGGTTATTTTTCCACTTATTCCTCTTTTTTTTTTTTTTAGTGTACAGTTTTGTGTATAATTCACAGAATTGTTATAAAAATCATTCCCAAATGACACTTCATACCTGTTGGCAGCCACTCCCCATCTCCTCCAATCTCTAATCCCAGATACCCAATAAACTGCTTCTTATCTTTGTAGTTTTTCCCTGTCTTAGGTATCTGTTATAAGAGTTATCATACAATATATGCCTTTTTGGGTCTGGTTTCTTTCACTTAGCACAATGTTTTCAAGTTTCCTCTGTGTTGTAGCAAGAATCAAGTACTTCATTCCTTTTTGTGGCTGGAAAATATTCTGTTGAATTGATACACATTTTATTTATCCATCAGTTCATGGACATCTGCATTGCTTCAACTTTTTGGTTATTGTAAATTATGCTGCTATGTGTGCACATTTGTGTACATGTTTTTGTATGGATGTATGTTTTCATTTCTCTTCAGTGTGTATACCTAAGAATGGAATGGTCTGGGTCATATGGTAATTCTATGTTTAACTTAAAAAAATTTTTTTAATGTGTATTCATTTTTGTGAGAGAGACAGAGCATGAGTGGGGGAGGGGCAGAGAGAGGGGAAGATACAGACATCAAAGCAAGCTCCAGGCTCTGAGTTTTCAGCACAGAGCCCAACGTGGGGCTCAAACTCCAGAACTGTGAGATCATGACCAGGGCCAAAGTTGGTAGCTCGCTCAACCAACTGAGCCGCCCATGCCCCCCCCTGTGTTTAACTTTTAGAGCACCTTGCCAAACTTTTCCAAAGTGGCTGCACCATTTTACAATTCTGCTAACAGATTATGAGGGTTCCAGTTTCTTCAAAACCTGGTCAGCACGTGTTATTATCTGTCTTTTAATTTTCACTCTACTAGTGGGTGTAAGGTGGTATCTCATTGTGGGTTTGATTTGCATTTTTAAATGGCTGATTATATTGGGCACCTTTTCTTATTTTTTCTGATGTTTTATTCCTCTGTTGGCCCTTCAGTGCTTTCTTTTTGAGTTATTTCTGATAGTATTTTACTTTATTTCCTCTTTTGGGGGGTGTGTGTGTGTGTGTGTGTGTGTGTGTGTGTGTGTGTGTGTGTTGTGTGTGTGTGTCCGTGTCCAGATGTTTTACTGGTTCTAGAACTAGCAGTATGTATCCTTAAATTATAAGAAGCTATTCAGGAGTGCCTGGGTGGCTCAGTCAGTTAAGCTAGTTAAGATGCCCTGTGGAGCTCCATGCTGTCAGTGTGGAGCCTGCCTGGGATTCTCTCTCTCTGATCCTTCCTCTCTCTCTCTCTCTCTCTCTCTCTCTCTCTCTCTATATATATATATATATATATATATATATATATAAATGAATAAAATGCACTTTTAAAAAAATAAGCTATTCAGAATTCTTATTGTACCTTTTCATCTCTTACACCTGACACTTCAGTTTTTTCAATGCCAGTAATATTTAAGGTCCCATCTGGCTTCCATTCAAAAAAGGTATTTTATATTACATATTGATTTCCAGTTGACTGTTAGTAGTTTTCTGTTACCCGACATAAATAATCATAAAGGCATGTAAAATCTATGTTATATATATATATATATGCTTCTTGGCTAAAAGATATATTTTATGTTTTAGTCCTATTTTCTTTAATTTAAAATTACCCTGATTTTTAACTTGTCCTGGCTGTCATGTTGATTTTAGGATGTGTTAGGTACGGCAGCCACTGTATGGCCCTAGAAAAGACATGTTACTTAAAAACTCTTATTCTGTATCTTTGTATGATCTTTAAGAAGAAAACAGTTTATCAGATGTTCTTAGAGAAGTTGCTTCACTTGGAACCAAAATCTTTCTCCCAATCCAGTGTTCAGTGTTAAATGTGGCTTAACTGTTGACACATGTATTTTATTTGCTTCAGAAATTCTCATAGCCAATGAAAGGAATGTAATTTGTTTTTACTTAGGTCTCTAGCATGCTGCCCATGATGACGTTTCTTAATTATTCCCCTGCAAGTAGACTGTGGGATACCCTTCCGTGTCTCAGAGAACTAACACATGCCTCAAAGAACTCAGGAGTCTTCTTTTCATCTGTGATCACTTAATATAGATTGCAGATATTAAAATTGGTTGCTCTGCATCAAGAGGCCAGCTCCAAGCAGCTGAGATTTGTGCTAACATACTTTACTCAGGTCATGCCATCCTTGTCAACATTGGTCTCACCGTGTACTATCTGAAGCTAATTGGTGGGGTTCTAAGAAATGGCTAACTTGGCGAGTTTGGAATAAGGAAAAGAGGAGTCTTTACGAGAATTTGGAACTTTTTCAGACAAGAAACAAAGTGGAACTGGTTGTGTTCAGAACCTTTGATCTTTCTGTTAACCATATTCTGTTGAGACGTTTCATTATAATCCATTATATTTCAGAAAGGTGAGAGGTATTTAAGTCATACCATATTCTGTTGAGACGTTTCATTATAATCCATTATATTTCAGAAAGGTGAGAGGTATTTAAGTCATTAGGAGAGAGTTGCATTGAGCTGCATAGATGAGTAAGTCAGGAGTTTTCAGCAGCACAGTACCCATACATTCTTCTCCTTTAAGAAACAAAATCTGAATGTCAACAAAAAATTGTGGGTGTGCTCTTTTTCAGAATGAGAGAGTATATGGTCTTAAAGAGCTTTATGTCCTATAGATTAAGAACTACTAAGTAGAAAGTATTAGCCTGAATTTTGGCTTCCTGCAGGCTTTTTGTTTCAAATGCCCTTGGAAGTTTTTTCCCCCTTTTGAATTTCTGATGTTTTAAGAAAGGAATATAGTTTTATATGAGGAGGTTTATCTAGGTTGAATTCCAAGCCCTCAAGTATCTCTTGGTAAGGTATGGAGATGTCCTAAGAAAACTTTTAGCAAAAGCAATGTAATTGAAACTGAGTAGGATAATAGGGCTATTGGAAAGGAATCTCAAACATGCACTTCTTTGAGACAAGTAGAGGCTTTCAGACAGATTGTAGGCACAAAGAACAACACTGTTTATACACATTCAGTGTTTGCAAGACTGGTATGCTAGTGCTTCCTTTGCCTCACATTGGAATTAGAAGTTTCCCTAGTCTGGCCCAGCCTGCCTTCTGCCACATCCTCCACCTAAGCTGCCATTCTGGTGAAATAATCTCAGTATTCTAGGTTCCATATTTTATTTTACTGCAGGAAAACTATGCCTTGTTGTTTGGGGTGCTGTGTGTACATTAGAAATCCTAGAGGGGTACCTGGGTGGCACAGTCACTTGAGCATCCAACTTCAGCTAGGTCATGTTTTCATGGCTCCTGGGTTCGAGCCCCACATCAGGCTCTGTGCTTGACAGCTCAGAGCCTGGAACCTACTTCGGATTCTGTGTCTCCTTCTGTCTTTGCCCCTCCCCTGTTTGTTTTCCGTCTCCCTCTCTCTCTCAAAAATAAATTTAAAAAATTTTTTTTTAATTTTAAATGAAGAATTTCTAGAAAGCATGTGGTAAAGGTATATTATTAGCAAGGAGAGATTGTCATCATCATACACTTTGCTACTAAAAAAGAATTTTAAAAATACACTCCATTTTATTTTCAAATTTACCATTGCCACAGTATCTGCTTTTACCTCCAGCTTGAGCTACTCTTTGCCCAGCTCCTCCCTCCTGAAGGGACAATCCCAGCTTCACAGGCAATAGAGAGAGGAAGCAGTCCCGACCCACTAAGGTTCAAGCCCAGGTATTCATATGCTAGTGCTTATGCTTTGAATTGAATGTGAATCCTACAATCAAATCAAGTTTGTGAGAACCTTGATATGCAGAGGTATTATGCTGCATTTTGATAAGCTAACTCTGTTCACATTTTCCCCAGTTGATATATTAATAGTAAGGAAGTAGTGTCTTCTCTCTTTGAAAAAGTAAAATGTTTAATTTCTTATTTGCATTAGGCCCTTTGATTTTTTTTTTCCGTGAATATGTCTTCTGACTTTTTCTACAAATACAACTACCACAGATTGTCAGTCAACGTGGTGCGTGCCTCTTTTTTAAATTATATTGACATTTAACTTCTTTAGAGCTCCTTGCTCAGTGAGGGGAAAAAAATTAACCAAGCAATAGGTGAAATTGTGCTCAGATTTGTTAATAGTTGTAAGATAGAATAACCATCCAACAACTAAATAGGTCTTTATACAAAGCACATTTAGGTACTAATCAAAATGCAGTTATAGAATTGCCAGTCAGACTCTAATAAAGAACACTTTAAGTTGCCATCAAACTCTTAAATCTTTCCTATAGAAAAATTATTCTTCAAAATTTAGGTTATAGTATTTTCTGATAAGCTTTAAAGTTTATGTAATAGAATATAAAATTGTAGTTGTATATTGGAATAGCTGCTTGTATCCTAGAGAAGTTTTTTCCATCTTTGTTTCTTAACCTGAAATATAAATTAATTAGTCTAAGCAAACACTAAATTTATTTTTTGGTTTGCCATATCAGTTAGGATCTAATTTTGAACCGCGATCCATTCAGATTTTGTAGTCTCTTTAATTGCATGAGCAAAAGTAAGACTTGCCTCAGTTTCACAATCTATACCATTGATTATTAAAACTTTTATCTGTTCACCAGAACATGCTATTTGTGGTTTGAAGTACAACAACCTATTTTATCTTCTTTGAAACTTGACATATACAGTCCAAGTAGATGGTATAATAACATGAAGCTTCAATGAGGGGCTTTGCAACCCTTTTTACTATTGCTTTTTTATTTCCTGCTTTCTGTTTGAGATTTTTTCAACTGTCAAACCATCGGTTCTCTCCCCTTTTCCCATCCATCCTCTGTATTTTATATTAATGTATTTTTGTGTTTGGGGCCATTTGGTTAGGCCTCAGACATTCCACAGCTACCTAGAGGACATCATCAACTACCGCTGGGAGCTTGAAGAAGGGAAGCCCAACCCTCTGAGAGAAGCCAGTTTCCAAGACCTACCCCTTCGTACTCGTGTGGAAATACTACACCGCCTCTGTGATTATCGGCTAGATGCAGATGATGTCTTTGATCTTCTCAAGGTGCTTCACTGGCAAACCCTTTTTTCCTAGAGCAAATTCCTAGAGCAATCAGGATATACAATCTGAAGATGTTAAGAAAAGCCAAAGTTTGGCTTGTGTTCCTAGTCTTGACACTCTTAATTAATAATAACAACTATGCAATGACCACTGTAGCCAAGGTAATCCAAGCCATACATTTAGATGACTATATGTTATTTTGGTTTAATTTCTAGTTTGGTTTTGTCTTATGTGGCTGAGTTCCAGCTGACAAAGTAACAGTCAGGCACCTATTTATTCTCTCTGTCATCAGCCAAAATTGCAACTAAGTTAGCCACTGAATTTTATTTTCCAAGTTCTAAAATTGTTTTGTTTAATTGAAATATTTATTGAAAACTACAAGGACTATAACCCACATATGCAAGTGAGGTTCATCCCTACTATATACATACCACAAAAAATGCACTGGAGAAGGAAGATAGAATATCTCTTCCCTTTCCTTTATTCTACTGTTATCTGTTTTGGAAGTCTGTCTCAGAGGGAGTGTGTGGGCCATTGCTTTTCACTCATAGGAGGTCAGTTTCTAATCTTGTTCAGTCAGAAATGATTAAATGTGTTGATGACTTCTCAGTTCAGCCCTGCTCACGGACTCTGTATAAAATCATTGTGCAATTTAAGCAGTCTTTGCTGAGGACTCAAGTTTTCAGTAGCAGTGGGGAGGCCAAAATAGGTCAGAGCCTGGGGTAAATTAGGAGCTGTATTGCTGGATCTCCACTAGAATAAGAGGTTACTGTGGGTTACGATGGAGCTGCAGTAAAGCTCGCGTGGATCAAAGCTTTCACAACTTTGGATTCTACTCTGTTATAATTGTCTTTCCTTTTATGGATACACACATAAATAACAGTAAGTCCAAACCAAATATATGTTTATCAAAATTCCTTTTTTGTTGTTTTGTTGGGGCAGTTTAAAATGAGGGCAGTGATGAGGGTGGGAAGCATTTGAATTATTTCCATATCCTGCTCTTCAAAGAAGGTACCATCTTACCATTCTATCTGAGTTTCATATGTCCTGGTTGAACATTTCATAAGATGCTTAGGCATTTTAAAATATCAAGTCTCTCTGCTATAAATTTGAATCCTCATTTTAGTTTTCCCCTGTTTTGGTTTGTTTTGTTTTGTTTCCTACTTTCCCAAACTCTCTTTTCCCTGTTCTTCAACCAAGGGTCTGGATGCAGACAGTCTCCGTGTGGAACCATTGGGTGAAGACAATTCCGGGGCACTCTATTGGTATTTCTATGGAACACGAATGTATAAGGAGGACCCAGTGCAAGGAAAATCCAATGGAGAACTCTCTTTGAACAGGTATAATCTGTGAGGTCAGGACTGGGATAGCTACTATATAGAAAGTCATTAAAATTAAATAGAATACTGCAGCACAAATTTTTTTCTTCTAAAGGAATCAGATATAACAGCATGTGTGTAAAGAGTTGGCAGAAATATTCATGCAGAAGTAAAAATGAATTCATAATGTAGCCTCTGCTATCAGAATGGTGAAAGATAGTGTTGTTTCAACTTGAGGCTCCCAAGGAGTCCCACTGCCCTTATAGACCTGCTCTATATATCAGGTTGCCCGTAGTACCATCACTTCACTGCAGTGGTTTTCCTGTCAAATGAATTCTTGATAGCTCCTTTTGTCTACTAGAATTAACGATCTGCTTCATCAGGATAAGGCCAAAAGAACCTTAAAGAATGGTTGAAATGTAAGCCTTACTAAATGCTTCCTAAATGAGGAAGGGACCTTATTTCCATAGCGTCCCAGAATAATGCTACCATCTTACTTTTTAAAAAAATATTTTTTTGTTTATTTTTGAAAGAGAGTGAGAGTGGGGGAGGGGCAGAGAGAGGGAGACACAGAATCTGAAGCAGGCTCCAGGCTCTGAGCTGTCAGCAAAGAGCCCAACACGGGGTTGAACTCCCAAACCGCAAGGTCATGACCGAGCCAAAGTCAGAGGCTTAACCAAATGAGCCACCCAGGTGCCCCACTACCATCTTACTTTATTTAGGCATCCTTATTGCTAGCAGCACTATTAACTGTATTTAAAAAGTGTTAGTTCATACTCAGATTTCCATATTAAAAAGTGTCAGTTGTCCTTGGTTCCACATTCTAATTAGGGAAGACAAGAAGTCATCCTCCTCTTTCTTTCCGACTGCTGCCTTTAATCCTTTTTAGTAAACTCACCGTTTTTCATGGCCAGAAAAAGTGTAATTACTAATTTAAAACGTATCAATTCTGTTACAGAACATTTTGATTTAATGTACTATTTCTTAGGGAAAGTGAAGGACAAAAAAATGTCTTAGCAGTTCCTGGGAAAACAGGAAAAAGAAGAGGAAGACCCCCAAAACGGAAGAAAGTCCAGGAGGAGATTATAGTGAGGTAAGACATTCGTGTTAGTCTGTGACGGTCACAAACCCACACACTAGAAGGGAACTTAGTTCTTTCATTCTTGATTTTCCTTTGTGCCATATGAAAAATATGGGACCTGGATTATGAATCTTCATGAAATTATCAAGTGTGTGCTAGGGCTTCCCTAGCTGCATAACTACCCTCTCTAAGCCTATTCTTTTATTGGACAGTAGGGATACTACTACTACTACTAATAATAATAATAAGTATTAAATGGAACAGGATAATGAATGTAACCGTATAAATAACTGAAAAACCATGCATGATCCACAGAGAGTACTCAATATGTATTAACTTTCAAAATTGGATGTGCCACACATTTTTATCATAGGAGTGTAGAGCTAGTTAATTCTGATTACCTCTTGACTAATAATCAGCATTTAATAGGCTTATATATCATATATAAGTTTAGGAGTTAATTCTAAGAAGATTTTAGTATCAAATATGCTTTATTGTGTTTAGAATACAGTTTCCTACAGTAAAGTACAGGTAGGGTCTTAATTTTAGCAAGGAAACATTGTTACATTTGGGCAGCTTTATTTTATACATCATCTTTTAGGAAATTTTACCCTGTGAATTTTAATGTAATAATTCTGAAAATCTGGCCTATACTGTGTAAATATACTTTCTTTAAGGATCAGATCTGTCATTATCTATGGAAGTTAGTCATTCTTAAAAATTCTAATAACAGAGGACAAACCACTTGTTTCCTCTAAACTGTAGAACTGCTAAATACTCTAAATGCTTAAAGTAGGCCAGATTTCTCTTTGTTGCTTATTAACTACTAAGAAGTATTTATTTCTAGGAATCATGAATAAATCAATCAGAATTCAATTTTTATAAACTTAAGAATCAGTTTTCCACTTAACCTTCCAGGAATTTGATTACCGAGCCTAGCTTACCTCCTACTGGTTTTGTGAAAAGTGTAATCATGTTCTATACACATGACATCCCATTTCCAGGATTTTGTTACAATCTAGACTTTCTTATGGATTCAGAAAGCTGTTTTATACCTATCTCCATTTCCCTGTTAAGTACCAACAATCAAGGTGCCTTACTGTGAGGAATTTAGAACCATTTTAACATGCATATGTGGACTTGTGCTACCCTCTGCTGGTGATTTTATTCTGTAGAGCTCCGTATGCAGTACAATATTTATATATTTTTTAATTAAATAAAATTTTAAATTCAGTTCGTCAGTCATATCAGCTACATTTCAAGTACCCAGTAACCACATATGGATCATGGCTACCATACTAGACAGCGACAGTATAGAGCATTTTCATTTTCACAGAAAGTTCTGTGGAGCAATACTGCTATAGATAATTGAAAACAAACAGAAGTCCATAAAGAATGATCTACGTGATTCAGGGATACAAATGATGATGATACTTAACACTATTGCACTGAACACTTCTGAATTTAATAATTTAATCTCCAACATCCCTGTAATGTAGGCATTATTTATAGCCCATTTTAAGTAAAGTTAATTAACTTTCCTAAGGTCACATGGTAAGCAGCAAGCCTTAACTGGGGGCAGTCTGACTTTAGAGCCTGTGTTCTTAACCTCTACCTTATATGAGGTTAAGTTAAACATACTTTTCTTCAGTATAGCCCTGATCAGGGAGGAAGACATTAGAATCCCTATAGTTTAGGGCAGGGCAGGTAGGGAGACATTTAACTATTAACTCCTCTGTTTGACTTCCAAAAAAATGTTTTAAAACCTAATATTTTCCTGTGCATAGGATATTACTATTCCACTGGGTTTCTCTATATCAGACTTTCCCCTCAATACCCACACACTGATACCATGGTATTCATTTATTCAGTAGGGTCATTCCTCCTTCTGACGTTGTCCCTTTGAAACACACACGCCCTTGTATTATATTAATTGGGCCTAACTTAACTGGGGCAGCACAGAACAATTTTGAACATGTCTTTGTTTTAATTGGTTATTCCTTTTCCTGTGTTTCAGTGAAAAGCAGGAAGAAAACTCCTTGACATCCGAGCTACAGACAAGAAATGGTAATGACTTTTGTCGGAGTTTAGAAAAGATTGAGGCACCTGAGTAGTGGCTCATTCAGTTGAACGTCTGACTTGATTTCACTCAGGTCACCATCCTGAGGTTGTGGGATCCAGCCCTGTCTCAGACTCGAAGCCATCCTGTCTTCTGTCTCTGTCTGTCTGTCTGTCTGTCTGTCTGTCTCTCTCTCTCTCTCTCTCTCTCTCCACCCCATCCCCTCTCCCTCCCCACCCCACACGTACCTCTCTCCTGCACTCATGTTCTCTTTCTAAGATAAAAAAAATAAATAGAAAAGATGACGTAAATATGACTGATTTATATTATGATGGCAGCTCATTTTCCAGAGTCATGCAGATCAGTTAAGATTATTGCAGTACCTCCTTGCCCTTCTTCAGTTCTCTCTTCCTCACACTTACCTCTGCCTGTCTCTCCCTCTAATGGATAACTTCAGATTTTCACTTGTGCCTTCTAACCTGGGCACAGTGTAATTAATGGGCACCATTAACATTTGGATAAATGAGCAACTTCTCAAAGAGCTCTTTTTAATGTAAAATGCTGTGTAAGGGATTGTATTGGATTCCTAACCAGATTTCAGTTTTGTAATCCAAATTGCCTAAAACTGGCAGTGAGAGAGGAATATCAGTTTACATATAGTATATCAACATAAATTAAACAGGAAGACTACAGAAGATCAAACCAAAACCTTTTGACTAGAAAAGTAAGTGTATTTAAGCATTTCAAGGATATTTAAATCTGTAATTACGAAGGTCACAGTACTTTTAGGTGTAAATGGTGTTAGTAATAGGAAAATCAAAATTATACATTACCAACTTTTTAAAATTAAAATCCTTTTTTTTTTTAAGGTTTTTTTAGTTTCCTGGTTTTGGGGGTTCTGGGTGGCTCAGTCGGTTGAGTGTCCAACTTTAGCTCAGAGGATTATGATCTTGTGGTCCATGAGTTCGAGCCCTGCATCAGGCTCTGCTTTGGATTGTATGTCTCCCTCTCTTTCTATCCCTCACCTGCTCATGCTCTGTCTCTCAAAAATGAATAAATGTTAAAAAAAAATTTTTTAATTTCCTGGTTTTGTTCATGACCCAGGGTAGAAATGAAATTGAGACTAAATAAGATAAACGGTCCTATTGTGATCTATCTGATGAACCTATGCTTTCTTTTTTAGGGTCCCAAGGGCCAGGTCAAGGTACCTGGTGGCTCCTGTGCCAAACAGAAGAAGAATGGAGACAGGTCACTGAGAGTTTTCGGGAGAGAACCTCCCTTCGAGAACGGCAGCTCTATAAGCTCCTCAGCGAGGACTTCTTGCCCGAGATCTGCAACATGATTGCCCAAAAGGTATGCAAACAGGTGGCTCCTCCCCTCTCTTTGGGACTATAAAGCTAAATTATTTAAGGAGGATTCATTAAATTTTGAATACATTTCTACTGTCTCCTGGAAGTGATAACAAGCCTTCACTTTGATCTGGAATGTTAAAAAGGGACCTCGTGCCACCCACTGTCCTTCACGGTGAATCATCCAGTATTCTTACCCAAAAAAATCCTCAGGGACTCCCATTCCCTAGTACTTAGTATGGCTTTTTATAGTCTGGGACCAACTTTCCTTCTCCTGTAACATTCTTCAGGAAATGGTCCATGAGCCCCCAGGTGTATCTCCTGTCAGCCTGTGCATACTTCTGTATATATGCTGCTTTTGGGGAGAGGGAAATTCTTTCTCCCCCACCACGCAGCAAGCTCTGAAGAATATTTGTCTTTGTAGCTCCAGGGCTGCTCTGCTGGCTCCACAGGAGCTTTGTATGACACTGTCTCCAATTTCACATTATAGTTCCATAAACCATACTTTCTGTATTTTCACACGTATACACCCTCATGTGTGCTGTTTTTCAAGTATCTTTCTCCTACTTCCCTGCTTGTTTGACTACTACCCCCTCAAAAGCTCTTCCTTTTCTCCCAATTTTAGAATTTTTCTCCCCTAACATTTTTTTTTAATGTATATGTATTTTTGAGAGAGAGTGAGCATGAGTCAGGGAGAGGCAGAGAGAGAGAGAGAGAGAGAGAGAGGAAGACAGAGGATCCAAAGTAGGCTCCATGCTTTCAGTGCATAGACGGACATGAGGCTCGAACCCGCAAATCATGAGATCATGACCTGAGCTGAAGTCACATGCTCAACTGACTGAGTCACCCAGGCACCCCTACCTAACATGTTTTCTCATGACTTAATTCTGTTTTGAATTGTCTAAGCTTTTTTTTTTTTTTTGGATTAGGCACCATATCTTACTGTTTTAAACCTCATAATACCTAATGGAAAGCCTTTTCCATGGCGGATGCTCAAGAATCATTCACTTTACCTATTTCATTTCTGTAGCTGTAATACTTCCGACTGTTGCACATGTTCATAGAAGTCAGAAAATTTTGACCACCTGCTACTGAAATCTGAAGAGAAAGAATAAATTAATGGCTGTAGCACCTCCAGGGAAACAGAAGGAGAAACATATCAATTTGCTGTGAATCCAGTGATATTTCTAACGTTTAAGTAGGTTGGTGCTTTGAAAGGAAAATTGTAGAAAGTCACCATTCTCTGATGGTAGGGTCTTATGAGACTGACGCACTGCATGTTGCGCTAAGAAGGCACCTGTCTAATGGTAGGGTCTTATAAAGACTGCTTCATAATTACATTTTCATGGCTGAGCAAAAAAAAGTTCTCTATTTCCCCACCACCATACGTAATGTCATATACTATAATTATACTTAAGTTTGTGATCTGCGACCCTCTATGAACAGTTTTTCCAGGAATTGAAACACATAAAGGAATTGAAACACATAATCTAATTTTCTTTTTGTTTTTTTTAAGTTTATTTATTTTTTTAGAGAGAGCACTTGTGAGAGCAAGTGAGAGAGGAACAGAGAAAGGGAGAGAATCCCAAGCAGGCTTTGCACTCAGCATGGAACCCAACACAGAGCTCAATCTCATGACCTTGAGATCATGACCTGTGCTGAAATCCGGAGTGGGATGCTTAACCAACTGAGCCACCCAGGCGCCCTTACTATAATTTTCTTAAAAGTAACTGTTTTATGAAGATGGTTTTATAACTTTACATGACTATATATATATATATATAACTCTCTTGATATGACTAATGATGGCACATTAAATCATAACGAAGGCATATACCAACTCTGTTTAATCCTTCTTTTGTAATTTTTGCCTTTTTTAAAAAAGTAATCTCTATATCCAATATATTTAATATGTCCAAGATCAGGAGTCACACATTCTACCAGCTGAGCCAGCCAGGCCCTCCTATAATTTCTTCTTTTTTACTGCAGTATTCAACCTACAATTTTTTTTTTTTTTTGGATAGGTGAACTAAGGAAAAAACTTACAAACATAAAACTGATGGTTTTTATGGAAAACATTTCAAACGTTATTCTTTGCAAGAGAAGAAAAAAATTAAGAAATAAGATAAACCTTAATTATAATTCTCAAGAAACATGAAATCACAAGCCAAATAATAATAACAGATTTGGTTGGGGCACCTGGGTGGCTCAGTCGGTTAAGCGTCTGACCTCGGCTCAGGTCATGATCTCATGGTTCATGGGTTCGAGCCCCGCTTCAGGCTCTGTGCTGACAGCTCGGAACCTGGAGCCCACTTTGGATTCTGTGTCTCCCTCTCTCTCTCTCTGACCCTCCCCTGATCACACTGTCGCTCTCTGTCTCTCAAAAATTAGTAAAATGTTTTTTTAAAAAACTTAAAAAAATAACAACAGATTTGGTATTTTGAAAGGTGTATAGTGCTCTAAATTTGCAAACCTCAGTAAAATAAAGTATTTTTTAAAAAATAAGAGAATCTAAATTGTGCAGTAGAAAAATCTTAGGGGCACCTGGGTGGCTCAGTGGGTTAAGCATCCGACTTTAACTCGGGTTATGATCTTGCAGTTCATGAGTTCAAACCCCATGTCGGGCTCTGTGTTGATAGCTCAGCCTGGAGCCTGCTTCAAATTCTCTGTCTCTCCCTCGCTGTCCTTTCTCTGCGCACGCTCTCGCTCGCTCGCTCTCTCTCTCTCTCTCTCTCTCTCAAAAATAAATAAACATTTAAAAAAATTTGTTAAAGGAAAAGAAAAGAAGACTCTTAGCAGACCAGTAATTAGGGGGGAGGAATTGTCACAAAGTGATTTCCATCAGAAGCTCCAGAATCATTTGAATTTAATCACAGATACATTTTTCTAAACTCTTAAAAAAAGGTAACTTCTAAACATTTCAAAAATGAAGAAAGAAATGGGTAGCTACCCTTTTCATTTAGATATAAATATCTTAGATTCCTATTCCTCATATAGTTAAACACACCCTCTTCATTCAGTAATATAAATGTCAAGTCCTTAATACTAACAAATAAAAGCCATTTCTTCACCAATAGAATAATAATTCTTTGGTTCCTAGTAATTCCTAAGTTCTAATATTAGTAAGATTGTCTTGGAAGTTAAATCCAGTATAATGATATAAACAAAAGAGTCAGAGGCAAAATATTTTGCGTGGAGGAATATGATGAATCTGCTTAGAAGTTATTAATAGTGCTGGGTAAGTAGGCTTCCTGCATCTAAATCACCTTGCACACTTATTAAAAGCTCAGATTCTTGCCAGTATACCACTCCCAACCCCGGTCAGAATTGTCAGAGGTGTTATCTGTCAATATGCAGTAGAAGCTCCCAGGTGATTATTATGCATACTGAAATTTAAAGATCACTGAAAATACCAAATTTTGCTGTGAAACTTGAGTTGTACATAGTTGATAAGAAATAAAAAGCTACAAAACTATTAGTGGATACATATTTTTTAAATCTCATGTAAATATGTTAAGATCTCTGTTCCTAGAAGGAAAAATTTTTTTATAAAGATTATTTATTTATTTATTTATTTATTTATTTATTTTGAGAGAGCCAGAGCAAGTGGGGTGGAGGCAGAGAGAAGGAGTGAGAGAGAATCTCAAGCAGGCTCTGTACTATCAGTGCAGAGCACAACGCGGGGCTCGAATCCATGAAACCGTGAGATCGTGACCTGAGCTGAAACTGAGAGTTAGAGGCTTAACCAACTGAGTCACCCAGGCACCCCAGAAAGATAAGTTTAGATATCAATATTCATCAAGATAAATTGAGATTTATTATACCCTTAGCCAAGTCCCAAGATAAAAATTTTCCTCCAAAACAACAGGTGGATAAAAAGTATTGTAAAGTAGGCATGGTAGGAGAGGTGGATGACTAGCTTATTATACCATAAATCAGCATATTGGAAGCATTCGGAAGGGGCCTTCATTTAATAGACATGATTATCATAAATGATTTACTCAAGGCAGTACAAATGTACCAATCTTCACAGTCTTTGCTACCATTTAGCATTGTTTATTTACTTTTGAAAGAGAGAGCAAGGAGACAGACAGCAAATGGGGAATGGGCAGAGAAAGGTAGACAGAGGATCCGAGGCAGGCTCTAAGCTGACAGTAGCAAGCCTGATGTGGGCCTTGAACTCAGCAACCGTGAAATCATGACCTGAGCCAAAGTCAGATGCTCAACTGACTGTGCCACCCATGTGCCTTGGCATTTAGCATTTAAGACCTATATTCACTAACATTTGTAATATTTTTACAAATCTGTTTGTGTCTGTTGTACTTTTACAATAATTACACAAATATTATGATGCCAATAAAATAGGAGCATAACAATTTCTTTGAAATTTTTCAGTTAAAAAAATATCATTGAACACGAGTTGCTTTAAAAAGTTGACTCTCTAGGGGCGCCTGGGTGACTCAGTCAATTAAGGGTCTGACTTTGGCTCAGGTGATGATCTCACAGTTTGTGGGTTTGAGTCCCACATTGGGCTCTATGCTGACAGCTTAAAGCCTGTAGCGTGCCTCAGATTCTGTATCTCCCTCTCTGTGCTCCTGCCCTGCTCACTCTCTTTCTTTCTCCCTCTCAAAAACTAAATAATAAACATGAAAAAAAATTGACTCTCAGGGCAGTGCACCTGGCTGGCTCAGTCAGGAGAGCCTGTGACTCTTAATCTTGGGGTTGTGAGTTCAAGCCCCTTGTTGAGTGTAGAGTTTACTTTAAAAATAAAAAATAAAAAACAAATTCTCAAATTAGAGCAAAGAGTAAAAGATTGAATGGGAGAAAAATCATTAAAATCCTAAGGTTTCTGTATTTGGATTACAAACCCAATCTCTTTAACATCTCACTTTCTCTTTAAATAAAGCTGGTAGGGCAGATAATGACTTAAAAGGTTAATTTATATGACTGACTTATAGGAAATCCCTCTCAATGGAATACTGCATCATATGATTGGTGAATGACACTACATTGATACATTAAGTTAAAATACATGCTTGAAGTATATACATTTTTTAAATTCTTTGCTCTAACTACATTACCCTACCACTACCCATCCTAATTATATTGGCCAAGAGAGATTTTTTTTTTTTTCTAATAATGAAAAATATCAGTGATTCAAATGTGACAATTGGACCATATCAGTAGAACATAATGCGGTGATCACAGACACATTATTATATATTAAATACAGCATGGGGGCACCTGGGTGGCGCAGCTCTGAGTTAAGTGTCTGACTCTTGATTTTGACTCAGGTCATGATCTCACAGTATGTAAAAGCACAAAACAGCTAAGACGGTGGACAGAGGGTTAATATGGCGTAGCAGGAGTCAAGAGCTTTTCTTTCAAACTTCATTGAATAATGGTGCTTCCCATTTCTAGTTATCCCTTTGGATGAGTTACTCAGTATCTCCAAAATTTTGTTTTTTGTTAGTAAAATGAAAGCTTCAACTTCACAGAAGTTTTCTTTGGGAATTAAACAAAAGAAACCACTTCAGTGTACCTGGCAGAGTACTCCGCTATTAGTGGCACTTGGTCCTAACCATTGTACATTGTACCAAGGAAAACCTTGGTAAAAGACTAACTCTTATCAAAATAAATGCAAGTCTGAAGAAAGTTAAAACCGATCAAATAAATAGTCCTTGAAATGTTGAAATAATAAAAGAATAAAAAACGTTGCTTTGACCATATAAAAATTAAGCTTTTATGGTAAAATTTAAATAAAAGATGTAAGCTAGTAAAAGTTTGTTTCTAATATTACAGGCAGTAATATTTAAATGGCTTATAAACATTAGGTCTTTAACAAATGAAGTGACTTAGCGTGTCAATAATTCACACAAAAGAGTATAGTAAAGTTGCAGGAATGTAAGTTCATCTTCTGTATCAAGACTGCCACTCTCCACATTAGTAACTTTTTTTCTGATTTGGCAAAGTTTGGAGTCAAGTTGGTATTGGCCTCTTGCTGCTACCATGGTTACCTCACACAACCCCTTTGAAAGAGTTCCATGCTAAATTTTTACATTTATTTAAAATTGAAGAGCTCTTCCTCTTGGGGTCTTTAAGCTTATAAAGGAGTTGCTCATAGGCATATATGAGGAAACTGCTGTGGTAGCTTTTGTGAAAAAGAGGGTTGAGACACTTTGACGGTTAGATTACATTTGTACTGAGGCCTGGTTGTTCTCCTAACAGGAAAACTTTCTAAAGCTTCTCTTTAAATCTACCACAGTTGCTTTGCAGTATGTTTACATTGTATAAGCCACACCTTTTTGTCGCCAACTTTTTCCTGTCCTTTGCACCTTTACCTCATTGATTCTTCAACTCTCAAGACTTTGGATTAAGCAGTACCAGGTCCAAACCTGGGTAATGTTGATGATACTGGTACTGAAGCCACAAAAGTACTCATCTTACTGCAAAGCCTTTGCTCACCACCTCAGTATAGGTTACATTGGTGAAGCTATGGGGCTCGTTCCACAGAAATTCCAAAACTTACGTTGACCTTAGATAAATACCTAGCATCAGATAAGTTTCAAAACTCCTTTCTTGAAGTGTCTTGTAGTGATTGCTTCAAGCTCTTAAACTTTGTCGATCTCTAATCTTCTCAGGCAAGCTCTCTGATTTCTGGTCTCAGTCTTTTTCCCCAGTTCTGTCTCGCTCCGCCTACGCAGCCACTCTCCCTTCTCACTGCTGCCACTGAGCTGCCTTTTAAGGGGAGTTCTGCCTCCAGCTGCTCGTAATGCCCCCTTTCAAAGCCATTCCCTTCAACAAAAGATGGTAAAACATGGCTTTCTCTTAATAATTTGAAACAAAACATTTTTTAATGTTTAAATATTGTTAAAAGAGTTTCTTGCCAGTGATAATGATTAATAAAGGAGACACTTGGTGTCTCTGAGATTTTTGGTTTTGTTTTGTTTGTTTGTTTTAAGAATATAAACTGGCTGGTACCTTGTGGAATTGAATAGTTATTTTTACTGACTCTACAAAGGATACCTTTGGCTCTTATCTTAGGTAAAACCATAACCCATGTGCCTTAAAGGCCACTCTAATTCTGGCGGCAGCAGTAGCAGTAGCTGAGAACACCCTAATCTGTCTTTTCCTTTCTTTTCCTCACTTCTAACTATAGGGAAAACGTCCACAGCGCACAAAGGCAGAGTTGCAACCTAGGTGGATGTCTGACCACCTGTCCATCAAATCCATCAAGCAAGAGGTGAGTGTGTGAGAGTAGAGAGGAGTTTTAAGTGTTCAAAAGGATTGTTCAATTTTTATTTCAGATACTTCTTTTATTCCTCCTTTTTAATTTACCTTTACCTCAATTTTTAAATCTCAGACCTTTATGGAACATTCTTATACATAAGATGCATTTTCAGAAAGAGAAGGAATTAAAAAGTAAGATATGACATTGCACTCTTTCAGATCTTAACAATCTCCAGTGATGATAAACATAGCCATATCTAATGTAGGTCAGAATGATAAGTACTGTAATAGATTATATTAGAAGTTCATTAGTGCAAAACTGGAAAGAAAGGGGAGTTGGAGCACACAGAGCTGTATTTCTCCTGAACCATGGAGAATGACTAAGATTTTGATGGTGGACAGTGGGGAAAAGAAGAGTAATATACAACAGTAATGTAAACAAAGCAGAGTCATGATAATACATAAATGTGGTCAAAGAACAGTATATAAATGGTTGTGTCTTGCATATAAGATGTGTTGTCATGCATAGTGGAAGAAAATGTCAAAACAATGAAACTTTGGAGTCCCCTGACTATCAAGCTTATATTTTCAGTAGACAGGCAATAGTTACTGAGGTTATGACATTAGATCTTTGTTTTAGGAAGGTACCTCTCGTGCTGGTCACACCATGATAAATGATTTTTTAAGGAAAAACTGGAAAGTAAGAAATCCATTAGCAGTATACTTCCAACAGGAAAGACTAGTGGAATCCCTGCTATTGGAAATGTAGGTCTAAAATGGAGGAAGTGATAGAGGTGGGGGAGTGGAAGGAGAGAGTCATTAGTTGATATGAGGGTCAGGTTGCAAGAGGTCGAATACTGAATAAAAGATGAGTTCTCGTTATCATGGTATTTGTTGTTTTGAGAAATATGACAGTGAAAGAAAACAAATCATGAAAATGTAGAGAGGAAGCAGGATTGAGAAGAGCTTGTGGCATCTTCCTTTTTTTTTTTAATTGAGATGTAGCATGGACATAAAAGATGTCCATGAATGAGAAAGAGAGTGCATGTCACTGACTCAGGTAAGATGAAGTGCCTAAGACGCAGGGCCTTGCCATGGAGTTGCTCCCATTTCTCCTAAGTTAAAGACACAAACTTTTGTTGGGGCGGGAAAATGTAAGATGTTCACATTGGATGTTCATCTATCCCCTGAAGATAAATAGGGCATCAGGTGGGAGTGGAGTGCAGAGCTAATGAAGACACAACTGATGTATTAACATAAAGGGGTTCCCCACAACCAGAAGCCAGCTCTGTGTGGGCATTTTCATTTTGTAACATAGTTTAGTTAAATTACTTTAGCATCATACTTATAGAAAGGGACAAAATTGATACTTATATTTCCTGAGATTTAAAAATTGTCAAGGTG
Source organism: Suricata suricatta (assembly GCF_006229205.1). Taxonomy (NCBI): domain Eukaryota; kingdom Metazoa; phylum Chordata; class Mammalia; order Carnivora; family Herpestidae; genus Suricata; species Suricata suricatta. The sequence continues at coordinate 104,414,250 of NC_043709.1, forward strand.
GTAAAGGATTGAGGCCAAAGTAGCTAGATTGCAGGTGATGATACATTTGATGGTGGAAGTCCAAGAGAATGCAATTCAGAAGCACCCTCGGTCCTCTGAAACCTCCATTTCCGCCGTCTGTTCTTTTACCAGAGGTTTTTCTCTGTTGTTGCTAATTTCACTCTCAAAAACATACTCTGTGCCAGCCAGTTTTTATATTCTCTGTACTTTTTAACTTTTTAATGCCTCTTAGCTTATGTTTTATTGAATATTGTATAGTTTAGTGGTCTGAGAAAGTATGGAGCCTTCTTACTGCCTCTGAGTAATGTTTTTATGACTTTTAAATTGAGGTGACAGCACAATCATATTTTACAGAGATCTTGTCATTAACTAAATATATTCTACCTAGAGCCTCAAAGGAAAAAATTAATTTATAAATTTTTATTTACTTAAATATATTTGCATTTATCCTTTCTCTTTTTCAGCTCATAGATGTGTTCTTGCCAGTAGATAAATTGCCCAACTTTTAATGATTGGCAATTCTGTCATGACTGACTTCAATGTCCCCAGTCTTTTCTTTCCTATAACATCATTAGTTTCGAAATGGCCTTTAGTAACTGGTATCTACTCGTAGTTCTCAAATGGTTGTCTAGCTCCTTTTATTTTTTGTGTCCTCTCCACGTTCTTCAATACCTTAACAGTTAATACCTCTCTGAAAGTTCTCTTTCCTATTTTATGTTGTCCCCGGACTGAGTCCTAAATGCCCTAATGTACATTTCACCTTACATAGTAATCTGAATACAGACCAAAAGGCTTTTTATAGCTTAAGCAAAGCTTAGCTTCAAACACTAAAATTTCTTCTTTTAGCTATTCTTTGTAGTGTTTCTCTTTTTTTTCTGTTATCTTTAGTTTTAGATGCAACTAACCATGGAATTGTAGAGCTCTTCAATGTCTACTGTGGTGTATGCAGTGTCCTAGAGAAAACCTTGCATGTGGTATGAGTTTTGTGCTTTTTTTTTTTTAAGTAGCAGAGAATCATCAGGCCATTAAAGCCTTATAGGCAAGGTGTCTGATCTATATTGGTTACCCAGGAGTCCAATCTTTTTGCCTCAAAAAGTCTTTTAATTGTGACTCCTGGGGAAAATATTAGCGAAGGGAAATCGTCTTTCTGAATTCTGGGATTAGGGCTGCATTGGTTATTTTCATCAGGAGACTCCGGACATTGCTGTTACTAGGGAGCTCTTTGTGGTGGTATGGTCTCAAGTGTGCTACTAAAGTTGGCAAGGGTGCCAGGGTGTCTGATATCCTGCCCTGGGTGAGGGGGGAGGAATGGAAGGGGAGTCTAGGCACTGCTTCAACCAGATTCTATTTCTAATACTATAGAGTATTTCAAAGTGGTGTTTCTAATTAGCTTCTCATTAAAATCCCCCCCTCCTTGATTCTAGCAGGTCTCATTCTTATCTATAAAGCATTTAAAAATAAAAATAAAGAATTTAGGCACCACCCCATTTACCCAACTGACCACTTATAAAGGGGGTGAAGTGCAGTGCCAAATAACGTAAGAATGTTTTTTAACTGTTCAGGTGTTCTTTGTTTTGTTTTTGTTCCTTTGGTTGTACTTGTTCTTTAAACTCTTAGTGTTTAAACTATTAAGATTTAAAACATTACCAAAAGTGTCTCCAGGCAGTGAGTCTGTCTTTTAGTGGTATTTTCATTAACACTTGCTTTACCTTGGGGTGGTGTACTGCTGGAAACAAGAACAAAAATTTAAAAAAAATTTTTTTTAATATTTATTTTTGAGAGTGAGTGTGTGTGTGCGCATGGGCACATGTGTGAAAGTGAGTGGGGGGCGGGGCAGAGAGAGAGGGCGACACAGAATCCAAAACAAGCTCCAGGCTCTGAGCTGTCAGCACAGAGCCTGATGATGGCACAAAACTCAGGAATGGCAAGATCATGACCTGAGCCCTAGTCCGACACTTAACTGACTGACCCACCCAGGCACCCAGAGAACCAAAATTTTAAAATAGACTCTTGGTGTACAACATGGATTTTTTTCCAGATGTGTATGATGCAACAGTAATAATTGTTGAGAATTCACATCAGATAAGAACTGCTGAAATTATAGTACATGATGAAACACGGCCACACCAATTTACATTCCCACCAACAGTGCATGAGGGTCTCTCCTTTTCTCCACATCCTTGCTGACACTTGTTATTTTTTGTCTTTTTAAAGACAGCCATTCTAATAGGTGTGAAGTATTATCATCTCATTGTGGTGTTGATTTGCATTTACCTGGTGACTAGAAATATACTTGTTGACTATCTGTGCCTCTTCTTTGGAAAAATGTCTATTCAGTTTCTCTACTCATTTAAAAAGAAAGATTGGGTTTTTTGGCTATTGAATTGTCTAAGCTTTTTTAAGATGCTATAAATTTAAGTTGCTCAATTGTGTCTTATGTGCTTAGCATAAATATTAAATTATTCAAAAAAACAACTAGGTAGATACATACTGTATAATTCTAATCATGTGACATATCCAGAGTAAGGAAATCCACAGAGACAGAGAGCTGATCAATGGGGAGCAAGGACTGGCTGCTTAATGGGTTCCATGTTCTCTTTTGGGGTACTAACATGTTTTGCAGCCTAATGTAGGTGGTGGTTACATAACATAGTGAATGTACTAAATACCACTGAATTATACACTTCACAGTTGTTAATTCTATGTGAATTTCACTTTGATTTTAATAAAAATCTTATTGAGGGTAAGTTTTACATAGTTTTTAAATGACTTAGGGCCTCTGACTTAGCAGAAAAAATTTTACATCCGTAATTATCTCAAACATTTGAATTCCTGCTTCATTGTTACCAAAATAAATCAATTTGTAGTACCTCATCTTAAATCTACAAGTTCTGGGGCACCTGTGTGGCTCCATCAGATAATTGTCCTACTTCAGCCCAGGTCATGATTTGGTGGTTCATGAGTTCAAGCCCGACATCTGGCTTGCTGCCATCAGTATAGAGCCTGTTTCAGATTCCCCTCTGTCTCTGCCACTCCCCTGCTCTTGTGCACAAACTCCTTCTCACAAAATAAACATTGAAAAAATTTTTTAATAAAAAATTTACAAGTTCAAACTTTTGGGTACTTTAACATATTTTAATTTTAGACTTTTAACAGGGATCACATGGAGTAAAAAGTCAATAAAAATTAGATCACTTAGAATATGTAATACAAGTTCCTTTCCTCAGTTTACTTGGAAAGGGGTTGTTTTAAGCCCAGAGGAATGTACCTGCTCTTACTGAAAACTTGGGGGACTACATTAGAAGACTATAGTACTGTAACAATCCCCAAATCATCAGTCTATGCTTTTACTATTTGCTTCAGGCTCCTTCTCTAGGCATTTATTACAAAAGTGGAAACTTTTTTCTTAATGTTTACTTGAGAGCGAGAGAAAGAGACAGACAGCACTCAAGTTGGGAAGGGGCAGAGAGAGAGGAAGAATCTAAAGCAAGCTTTAAGCTCTGAGCTGAAGTCAGGCACTTAACCAACTGAGCCACCCAGGCACCCCAAAACTGGCATCTTATTGAATATTATTTTGTGGCTTGGTTTTTTCATTTAACATTGTGAGCATTTTCATATATCATTAAAAATTCCTTAGAAATACAACTTTTATTGATTGTATGGTGATGACTATATAATTCAACCTATTATTAAACATTTAGTATATTTTTAACTTTTCACCATTTTAAATGTTGACTTGAGATACAGAAATACCTTTGCTTGCCTATCTCACTTTTACAAAAAGTCACAGAAGTGTAATTACTGTTTAGGGTTCTTTTTTTAATGTTTATTTTATCTTAGAGAGAGAGTGCACACACGTTGGGGAGGGGCAGAGAGAGCGGGAGACAGAGGATCCAAAGGAGTCTCTATCCTGACAGCAGCAGCCCTGGGGCTTGAACTCCCAAGCCACAAGGTCATGGCACAAGCCAAAGCCAGACACTTAACCAACTGAGCCAACCAGGGGCCCCTAAGGTTCTTGATGTTTATATCCAAACTGTCCACCAATCCACCTGTGCTCCAGCAACTTGATAGCATTCATTTTACCACATTTTTACAAATGTGTCACCTTTTATCATCCTTCACTATTTTCTAAGAGAAAAAGCTATTTTAGGAAGAAGATATTTGCAAATGACATATCACAGAAAGGGTTAGTATCCAAAATCTATAAGGAATTTATCAAACTCAGCAACCAAAAACAAATAATCCAGTGAAGAAATGGATAAAAGAGGAATAGACACTTCTCCAAAGAAAACATCCACAGAGCCAACCGACACAAGGAAAGATGCTCAGCATCACTCATCATCAGGGAAATACAAATCAAATCCACAATGAGATACCACCTCACACCAGTCAGAATGGCTAACATTAACGACTCGGGCAACAGAGGCTCCTGGATGCTCAGTCAGATAAGCGTCTAACTTCAGCTCAGGTCATGATCTTGCAGTTTGTGGGTTTGGGCCCCATGTCAGGCTCTGCGCTGACAGCTCAGAGCCTGGTGCCTGTCTTCAGATTCTGTGTCTCCCTCTCTTTATGAACTTTCCTTGCTTGTGCTGTCTCTTTCTCTCAAAAATAAATAAAAAACAAAAAAGAATTTAAAAAAACAACAACTCGGGAGGATGTAGAGAAGGAGGATCTCTTTTGCACTGTTGTTGGGAATGTAAACTGGTGCAGCCACTCTGGAAAACAGTATGGAGGTTCCTCAAAAAATTAAAAACAGAACTACCCTATGGCCCAGCAATTGCACTACTAGGTATTTATCCAAGGGATACTGGTAGGCTGTTTTGAAGGGGTACATGCACCCCAATGTTTATAGCAGCACTATTCATTGGATGAATGGATAAGGAAGATGTGTGTATACATATACGTGTGTGTATATACACGCACACACAATGGAGTATTACTTGGCAATCAAAAAGAATGAAATTTTGCCATTTGCTAAGCAAAATTAGAGGAAGACAAATATCATGTGACCTTACTCATATGAGGACTTTAAGATACAAAACAGATGAACATAAGGGAAGGAAACCAAAAATAATATAAAAACAAGGACAAAACATAAGAGACTCTTAAATATGGAGAACAAACAGAGGGGTTTTGTGGGGATTGTGGGAGGGGCAGAGGGCTAAATGGGCAAGGAATCTTGTTTTTTATTTTTGAGAGAGAGAGACAGCACAAGCAGGGGAAGGTCATAAACAGAGGGAGACACAGAATCTGAAGACAGGCACCAGGCTCTGAGCTGTCAGCGCAGAGCCTGACATGGGGCCCAAACCCACAAACTGCAAGATCATGACCTGAGCTGAAGTCAGACACTTAACTGACTGATATTAAGGAATCTACTTCTGAAATCATTGTTGCACTGTATGCTAACTTTCATGTAAATTTAAAAAAAAAAAGAAAAGGCTTTTTTATTTTTCTTCTTAATCATGGATGTGATTTATCTTCTCTAAATATAATATTCCTGTTTCATTTGTGGGAAGCTATTGTTAATTGATTTGTAAGATATCTTTGCATAGTAAGAATATTAAATTGTTGGGGTGCTTGGGTAGTTCAGTTGGTTAAGCATCTTTGCAAGTGTCTGTCCAACTTCACTTCGGGTGATGATCTCCCTGTTCAGGTGTTTAAGCCCCACATCAGGCTCTCTGCTATCGGCACAGAGCCCACTTTGGATCCTCTGCCTCACTCTCTGCCCTTCCCCTCTTAAAAATAAACAAACATTACAGGTGCCTGGGTAGCTCAGTCAGTTGGGCATCCGACTTTGACTCGGGTCATGATCTCACAGTTCATGGGTTAAAGCCCCACATCAGGCTCTATGCTGACAGCTCAGAGCCTAGAGCCTTGCTTTGGGTTCTGTGTCTCCCTCTTTCTCTCTGCCTATTCCCTGCTGTGCTCTTTCTCTCTCTCTCAAAAATAAACATTAAAAATTTTTAATGAGGAATAAGTCATCATATATGTTGCAAAAATATGTAATTCTATAGATATTCTCATGGTTTTTTTAATTATTAACTATTTTTTACCCTTTTCACCCCTTCCATTGACTTCAAACATGAAACATCTCCCATGTTTATTAACAGATGATTCTTATCTTAATGCTTCCATTCATAAGTCAGTAGTTTGAATTTGTTTAGTCCTTAATAAAATGCTGACCCTGATTAATATCCCCTTGTACTGGTTGAAGGAAGAATATTTCACATGTTCTCACTTGTTGCCCTTTGGCAGGGAGAAGCAAAATACACATACATTATATTGAAAGCACTATAGTTTTATTCAAATGAAGTAATTCCTTTGAGTGGGCTTAGTTTTCCTCTCTCCTCCACTTCTCCCACCCTATCAGTTATTGGGAGTGTCTGCTTGGAGTCTCCACAACTGAAAGGAGCAAAGGCAATTTGTTTTGGTGTGCTTTGACTTGTTACTGTAGTTCCCTCGTAACTTCTCAGCTGGGTTGGCATAATTAAGGACTTGTTTGGGGCAGGGTACTTGTGGAATGGAGAGAAGGTGCTTAACTAGCATTTAGGAGGCAATAGCTAGATATGCATTCTTCAGTAGCATCCCCATTTCAGGAAAAAAAAAATCTAGTGTATCTAAACTACCTGCTCTCTTATAGGATAAAGATTTTAGGGAACTTTCTTTAGTTTTACAATTTTACATGTGTGATAATGGTATATTTTTGTTTTTCGGTTTGTTGGGGTATTTTAGAGTTTTGGGGGGAGGGTCCATATTCATCTCTCCTTTCTCATTCATTTTGGATTTTTACCTTGTAGGTAACAAAATCATGCTCATAGAATTTGAAATGGTCAAGTAACTTTGGGAAGGTCTACCATCTAGGCAAGAGCACTTCTGAATTCTGAGTCAAATGAGAATCTGAACTTGGTTTGAAGGACCATAAGGAAAATAATACAAAATTTTAATCAGAGCACTCTCAGTGTTCAATGAAGACTTATAAATGAGTTAATGTCAAGATGCGTTTGTCTCTTTTCTCCCTTCTTGAAAAAAAGCACTTGCGTAGTGTCCCCGGCATAAAACTTTGAAAATTTATCCAGCATAGCAGATTTTTTAGGTCTTACGACCAAAAAAGATACGTAATGAAAAGCTTCATATTCCTGATTATGGTTTACTTACCTAAAATGGGATAATTAATGTTAATCTTTTCTGTAAAGTTATTGTAATTCTCCCTTTGTTGATACTGGATTCATTTTTCTGTCTCTGCAATTCTATATATAGGGTGCAGTTACACCTCTTCAATAACAGTTTTGCATAAAAGTTCTAGCTTTCACATCAGCACAGAAGACTAAGGAAGAATTGAAAATAAACTATTTCAGCTCTAGCTTCACTATTCCGATTTACAGAATGGCTCAGAACTAGTTATGTTGGAAAATATGCAGAGTAAAACAACTTACATAAATTATGATGATAAGGGTCCTATTTTCCCTGATCTTTTGTTAGATTTCTTAGGCAATCACATTCCCAGTGACCATCTGAAATATTTATATTGATGCTCTTTGTGTGAAAAACAAGGGAAATTGCTAAACAATCTAAGTAATTTTATGAATTTCTAGACAGTTGCCTCCTTTCTGTATCTTAAGGCAAATCGGTGTCCCCTCCCACTAAACTTTTTATTCATTGTCATTCATTTTATTCATTGTTTTATTTGTAACTTATTAAAGTTTAGGAGTTTTCAGTCATGCACATTGAAATTGTGTTTCATCCTTTGTTCTTCCATCCTTTTTAAAGTTTGTTGAGATGAGAGTACTGTTTCAGATGTCACTTTTCTCAAATAGTAAATCTGTAAAAGTGGTGTCTCCAAACTGCTTCAGTTTCTCTTCTCTGGTCCAGCATATTCATAGAATTACCTCCCAAAGACTACAAATTATGTAGATTGTTGAGACCAGCGCATTTACCTTGTTTTAAATCACCGTTGTGTTTTAATGTACATCTGTTTATACATCTCCATACATTTATCTCCATAGATAAGATCAACTTGTGGATATAAGCCCCCTACCTAATATTGTTTATTAAATAAGTTGAATTCAGTAGAAATTGAATCTTAGAGCAGAGAACTGATCTTACATGATTGTGTATTGACTCTGTACACTTGATTGGTTCTTTATAGGAGACCCCTGTGCTTACCAGAATAGAAAAACAGAAGCGCAAAGAGGAGGAGGAAGAGCGTCAGATTCTCCTAGCAGTGCAGAAGAAGGAGCAGGAGCAGATGTTAAAGGAAGAGAGGAAACGAGAGTTGGAGGAAAAGGTCAAGGCAGTGGAAGGTACGTGGGCTCTCTGCACAGTACATGTGGTATGGGAAATAACGCTCTGGCAATTTCTATTAACATGTTAACTGTGCAATATCTAGGATCCAGTCTTCTTGCATTGGCTTTCCTTCTATAGCACTTGTATTTGTCATTCTTGGTGTTCCTTTTAGTCTAGTGCTCATTCCTCTCATCTGCATACATTCCTCATGTAAAATAGCAATACTGGGGCGCCTGGGTGGCTCAGTCAGTTAAGCATCCAACTTCAGCTCAGGTCATGATGACACGGTCCGTGGGTTCAAGCCCTGTGTTGGGCTCTGTGCTGACAGCTCAGAGCCTGGAGCCTTCTTCTGATTCTGTGTCTCCCTCTCTCTGACCCTCCCCTGCTCAGTCTGTCTCTCTCTCTCTCTCTCTCTCTCAGAATAAAGACATTAAAAAAATAAAAAGCAGTGCTAAAGTATTGATGACAAGATAACCTTAAGAACAATTGAAATGTGCTTACGAAAAGTCCTACAGAATTTTTTTCAAGCATGGCACTATACAAATTTAGAATATTACCATTGATTTTATTAGGACAAAATAGTTTTCTCGAATACTTGGGTCCAGGTCCTGGTCTGGTGTAATGAGATTTTTCTTTCATTTGCAGTTAATACCAAGGATAGTGACTGTCCCTAGATGTGTCAGACAGCAGTTGTATTTATAAGCTGAACCTAATAAATCATGTGGTAACAGCTCATTTGGCTTAGCTGAATACAGATCAGGATTTCTTTTTTTTTTTTTAAGTAAATGTATTAAATATTTTAAATTTATTAATAAAATCACATGGTCTATATTTGACTCTTCAATGTCATGTTTCATTGCAAAATTTAAATAAATTTTGGCTGTAAAATTTAATGGATTCTGGCCTTATTAAGTGCTTTTTTTTCCCCTCCCATAAAGAGGAAGTATGGTGCCTTCTGTTTCTTCATAGGTTAACCACATTCCTACTTTGATCATTTCTTTATTATAAAACGCTTAGGACATTTAATCTACAAATTTAGCCTGTGTCACAATATGTAGTGTATCCTACTTGTAAAATGGTTCATGGGTTTTATTTCCAGTGCTAGATTTAAATTCCTTGAGACTGCAACTCTGGCTTTTATTTCTATATATTTTTTAAAGGGATTTTATAATTTTCGTGGAATTCTTATTGGCTGCACTATTGTCATTTGACTTATTTTATACAGACAGGTTCAAAATTTATTTTTCTGGCTTAGTTTCTGTACCTGTATGATTCATAATACCTATGTTATAGATTGTTCTTTAAATCAACAATATTTTTGGAGTACCCATTCTATGCCATGTGTTCTAGGAATGCAGATATTAAAATAAATTAATCCTTTCAGGGAGCTTACATTTCAGTGGTGGGAAGACACAATCAATATTGTAGAATCATAGATAGTAGTCAAAGATGTAAAGAAAAAAACAGGTTTAGAGATAAAGAGTGACATGATGCAGGTGGTATTTAAGTAAGACTGTCAAGAAAGCCCTCTCAGGCGCCTGGGTGGCTCAGTCGGTTAGGCCTCCGGCTTCGGCGCAGGTCAGATCTCACGTTCGTGGGTTTGAGCCCCACATCAGGCTCTGTGCTGACAGCTAGCTCAGAGCCTGGAGCCTGCTTCCGGTTCTGTGTCTCCTTCTCTCTCTGCCTCTCCCCCTCTCATGCTCTGTCTCTCTCTGTATCAAAAATAAATTTTAAAAAACATTTAAAAATTAAAAAAAAAGAAAGATGGTGATGGTGGAGGGCACTTGAGGGGAAGAGCACTGGGTGTTGTATGGAAAACAATTTGACAATAAAATATTATGGAAAAAAAAAAAAAAGAAAGAAAGAAAGCCCTCTCTGGGGCATCTGTGTGGATCAGTCAGTTAAGCATCCTAATCTTGATTTCAACTTAGGTCATGATCTCAGGGTCGTGAGATCAAGCCCTGCATCAGGCTCTGCATTGACAGTGCCAAACCTGCTTGGGATTCTCTGTCCCTCTCTTACTCATTCTCTCTCCTTCATTCCCTCTCTCCCTCTCCCTGCTTGTGAATACCCTCTCTCTCTCAAAATAAATAAACTTTAAAAAGCCCTTTCTGAATATATAACATACAGTAATGAAATGAATGAAGGTGCCGTATGAACACCTGATGGGAGAAGAGCGTAGCAAACAGAAAATTGCGAGTGCAGAGGGCCTCTGGAAGGAATATGCAGGTAGAAGGTCATCGTGGCTGGATACGAGTGAGCAAAGCAAGGGTAAGATTGGCAGGAAATGAGTTCATAGAGATAACCAGGGATCAGACCATGTAGGGCTTTGCAGACCTTGTTAGAAGGATTAAATAAAAAACGGGTAGTCCCCACCACACAGCAAGCTCACAAATTATAGTTATCATGGGGGAAATATGGAGAGTTTTTATAGGCTGTAAAATAGTTACAACAAACGTTTCCTGAATTCTTAGAAGGGAGAATAATGGATTTTTTAATTGAGAATTAATTTACTGAGAATTTTAAAGTTGATAATAGTTAATTCAGAGAGACAAGCTTTTTGTGACATTAAATTCAAAGAGGGTTTCATTATGTGGGTATGTGGGTCCTTTTACCATAACGAATAGTATTTATCTGTGGTGATGGTAAAACAGAAAAACTTTTAGACTAATGTTTAAGATCAGTCTGTAAAGGGAGCACAGAGCCTATCAGTTAGTTTTGGTCTGTTGGTCGTATGCTCCTCTTTCTACCCTGTCATCCCAACAGTGTTGACAGGCAGTCACTAGAATGAGACTCCCCTGATAATGTTGGCAAAATTAATGTGATATGACATGAACACATATTTCCAAAGAGAGGGCTCATAGCTTTCATTTGTTTCAAAAGATTTGAAAAGTGAGAAGTGGATTAAGAAAAGGTAGAAGTCAAAAGATGTGAAGAACCAGAATGTCCAGAAATGCATGAATGGATAAAAGTAAGGTTTATACCGATGATGGTTTATATTCATCCTTAAAAAGGATGACACTGTCTACAACATGGATGAACCTTGAAGATACATCAGAGTAAGTAAAATAAGCCAAGAGGAAGGAAATGGGGAGTTTTTATTAATAGGTACAGAGTTTCATTTTAGGATGAGAAAGTTTTGGAAATGGTAACAGTTGCACAATATTGTGAGTGTACTTAATACTACTGAATCATACACTTAAAATGGTTTAAAAGGTAAATTTTATTATTTCTTAAAATTTTTAAAAAACCGGGGTGCTTGGGCAGCTCATTCAGTTAAGCATCCAGCTTCAGCTCAGGTCATGATGTCTGGTTTATGAGTTCAAACCCCGTGTCAGGCTCTGTTTTGACAGCTCTAAACCTCAAGCCTGCTTCTGATTCTGTGTCTCCTTCTCTCTCTGCCCCTTTCTCACTTGCACTCTGTCTCTATCTCTCAAAAATAAATAAATGTTAAAAAAATTTTTTAAGCCAAAAGAAAGAAAAGGCCAAATAAATGTATTGATTTTTATTAGTATGCTATTTTTATAGAAAGTAAAATTGGATTGTGACATAAATATTCATACCAAGTTCAACAAATCAGTATCGAAGTGGACGTCATTAGACTTTCTCATTTACAGTATGGTTGATATGTAACCTAAAAATTTGTTTTGCCTAAAATACATAGAAATTCTTTATTTTCCTTAATGTTTATTTATTTTTGAAAGAGAAAGCATGAACGCGGGAGGGACAGAGGACAGAAGCAGGCTCTGCATTGATAGCAGCAAGCTCAATGTGGGGCTTAAGCTCACAGACCATGAGATCATGACCTGAGCTGAAGTCAGATGCTCAATCAGGTGATCCATCCAGGCACTCCTCAAATAAATAGAAACTCTATTTGTAATATATATGTTATAATATGTTGTCTGACATTGTATAAATACCCTTTTTAAGAGCATATCTGAGAGCGCTTGGGTGGCACAGGTGTTTGTGTCCTCAGGTCATGATCTCACGGTTTCATGAGTTGAAGCCCATGTCAGACTCTGCAGTGCCAACACAGAGCCTGCCTGAGATTCTCTCTCCCTCTCCATCCCTCCTGCACATGCTATCTCTGTAAATAAATAAATAAGCAAGCAAGTTTAAAAAAAAGGATAATCTGAAATCTTAGCTAAGTGATGGAAGTTACCAGGTGCTGTTTTTATGGTAACTAAAAACCACTAAGTTGTCAACTGGATGAATTGTGGGTATGGAGTGATGGAGTGGTCTGTCTAGGGCAGTTCTACCCCTTCCCCAGAAATGACAGTCATCAGTAAATTCCTGACAAGGATGAAGAGACGATAAGAATTTCAAAGCAAACAGGGAAGCACTACTGTATGCATTAGTTTTTGGTAGTTACAGCAGACAAAAAAGAAATACATTCAGTATTTTCAGATAAAAAAAGATATTGGAAACATAAGGAAAAAGTAACATTGTTGAAAATAACATGCAACTTCCAGGAAACAAATAGAACTCCTAGAAATGTAAGGTATGGTTATTAGAATATTAAACAGCTTGGGTACATGTAAAAAGATAATCAGTCAACTAGAAGGTATGTCTAGGAAATTACATGGAATCCAACACTAAAATAAAAGTCACTTGTGGTTAATCTTTCAGTGTCCAGTCATGAAAACAGAATCTATGCTAGATATTTAGACACAAAGAATTTTACTTTTTTAAAAATATTTTATTCATTTATTTAGAGTTCATGCATACACATAGGAGGTGCAGAGAGAAAGAGAATCCTAAGTAGGCTCTGCACTGTCAGCACGGAGCCCAGCATGGGGCTTGAACTCACAAACCATGAGATCATGACCTGAGCCAAAATCAAGAGTCAGATGCTTAATTGACTGAGCCACCCAGATGCCCCTCAACATAATGAATTTCAAATGGGCCTTTTGGTTAAATGGAAGTTAGGGGGGAAAAAAAGTTAGAGTAGTGAGATAGCAACCCTAAAGGGGAAGCAAAGAGAAGAGATTAGGTTATCAGAACCTAGAAGTTGAAGGGCTCTGCCAAGTTGGACCTAAGACATCTAAACATGGGGTGCTGTTGGTACCTCTCTCCAGGCAAGCGGTGAGCCTGGTTCTGGGACTACCAGAAAAACCTGGTTATCAGAACCAACTGGGTTGGTTCATCTGGTCCCATTAAAGACCACTGCTACCATGGTGTTGAACAGTGACAACAAACAGGGAGAAAGAAATACTGTTCCCCTCATCCTGCTGCCATTCTTTCTCTGGTACTCTCTTTTGGCAAAATATAAAACTAGCAAAGAATAGAAAAATTTATTTTGAATAAAGAAAGAATGGATTTGGAGCTTACAAGCTTGATGTTGATAGCTTAATAACTGAGGTGGTATCTATCATGAAGGATCCAGTGTGTGGCTACTGTAAGTTCTAAAATGAAGGAATCAAGAAAATGGAGCAGAGAAAATATTTAGACACAGTGGTTGAGAATTTTCTTGTTTTGATGAAAAACACAAATCCTCAAAGTTAGAAAGCAAGAAGAAATGTAAACTAGATATAAATTACATGTAGACACATGGTAATGAATTATAGTATCTGTGACCCACAGATATTTAAGGTAATCACTTTGGAGGGGTGTCTGGGTGGCTCAGTCGGTTGAGCCTTCAACTTCAGCTCAGGTCATGATCTCATGGTTTGTGAATTCAAGCCCTATGTTGGGCTCTGTGCTGACAGCCCAAAGCCTAGAGCCCTCTTCAGAATCTGTGACTCCCTCTCTGCTGCTCCTCCACTCATGCTCAGTCTCTCAAAAAATAACCGTTAAAAAAAAGTTTTTTAATAATCAGTTTGGAAAAAACAAATTACCTTAGAGGATGTTCTGTAACAGTGATAGACTTCTGAGGAGTATAACAGTATTCAGGAGAAAATGGATTGGATTTTATATTCATTTTCCAAGGCCACCATAACTAGATAGTTCAAGACAGAAATTTAATTTTCTCAGAGTTCTGGAAGTTAGAAATTTAAATCTCCATTATGGCAATCTCTATAGACTTAGAATAGAGAGAACTTCTTAACCAATATCCACTTTAATGGGAAATATTAGAGGTATTCCTTCTTAAAGTCAAAAAGGAAAGATTTTTTTCTATCATTGCTTTTATTCTGTATTGTATTGTTTTGCAGAGTCTTTTCTGCAAAGGAAAAATATTTGTGTATTTATACATTTATGTTATAGAACTATTATATGTTAAATATATAGTTTATGTGTGATTTGAAACTCTAAGAAAATGTCAAGAAACTGTCGTAACTGATAAGAATTCAGCCAAGTAGTTGGATTCATTTTAAGTGTTAGTATGAATAATTTGTAAACATGACTTAATAGCAGTGGCAATTTTTGCCATGCAGGTAGTGGCCTCTAAATATCATTTCCCTCCAGAAGGAACCAAGATTCTTTGGAGAAATGACTGATTCCATACTAGGGCAGTAAAAATATAAGATGTGAGCCTAGATTATTTTATAACAGAAAGCAAAGAAAGTTGAAAATTCTATCAAAAGATATATTTTCACTAGCCAACATTGGATATTTTCGAGCACTGAAAAAAGAAAATGAACAAAAAATACGAAATAAGTTCAAAATTTATTTTTGAAAGTGTGTGCACATGGAGTAGGGAAGGGCAAGATAGAGGAGAGAGAGAATCCCAAGCAGCCTTCATGCTGTCAGCCAGATGCAGGGCTTGATGTTAAGAACTGTGAGATCGGGGTACCGGGGTTGCTCCATCAGTTAAGTGTCCGACTTCGGCTTAGGTCATGACCTCACGGTTCATGAGTTCCAGCCCCGCATTGGGCTCTGTGCTGACAGCTCAGAGCCTGGAGCCTGTCTTCGGATTCTGTGTCTCCCTCTCTCTTTCTGCCCCTCCCTTAACATTAAAAAAAAAAAAAAGCTGAGATCATGGGGCACCTGGGTGGCTTAGTTGGTTAAGCATCTGACTTTGGCCCAGGTCATGATCGCCCAGTTCATGGGTTCAGGCTCTGTGCTGACAGATTCTGTGTCTCCCTCTCTCTGCCCCTCCCGTGCTCGCTCTCTCTCAAAATAAATAAGCATTTTAAAAAAATGATAACACTGGTGGAAAGAACTGAAAGAAAGAAAAGAAAAGAAAAAAGGAAGAAGAGAAAACAACTATGAGATCATTGACCTGAGCTGAAATCAGGAGTCAGACGCTTAACCGACTGACTCACCTACGTGCCCCACAGTGATATTTTATAAAAATCAGCGATTACCTTAGGAGTTTAAGGACAACTTGTTATTTTCAGACCTAGTAAAGTAGAAAGTCTTACAGACTGTATGTGAGAATATGCAAATAATTAATGAGATTTTTAAGTTTTAGAATATAAAGCTTTTTATTTTTATTTATTTATTATTTTAAATAGGCTTCATGCCCAACGTGGAACTTGAACTTACAACCCAGAGATCAAGAGCCCTGTGCTCCACCAAATGAACCATCCAGTCCCCCTGAAATCAGCTAACTTTCTGTAAACCATCAGATAGTATATACTTTAAGCTTAGAGATAATATGGGGCTGTGTTCCCATTAATCTTTCATTCTTTCCTCCTTTTCCATTCTTTTCTTTCTTAATTATAAAAACAATCACCTAACTGTCCTACATACTGTAGTTTTCAGTTTGCAAACTCCTGCCCTAACACATCCATTGTATTTAATGGATTAACTTCTCTGTGTGAAAGTATTCACACAAATAATTAGTTTTGGTCTTAGAACTCTAGTTAATCATCAGTCGAAAGACCGATGACCTGAGTAATGGATGGATGAAGGTAACACTGATGTAATAGAAAATCACAAAAGACAGATAAGTAGATATTTTGTCTGCTGATGTTAGTGAAAAAGGATATACACAACATCATCTATGAAATAATATTGCCCAAAAAATGAAACATGTTTGTCTGATCAAAGCCTCCAGATATGACTCAATTTACAGAAATTCAAGAGGTATGGGAACACCTTTATACCACAGTGAGGATGCCATCAGCTAAATCCAGAAAGCAGGGAGTTACACAGACAAAATAACCTAATTTCTCTATCAGATAAATTGGAGGGAACATTATTAGAAATTCAGCTAAATTTAGACACAGACAAATGCAGTATATGGACCTTTTTAGGTTTGATTTGAACAAACCAACTTAAAATATTATTGCACTAGAGGGAAAGTTTGACCTTGACCCAATATTTGGTATTAAATAAACCCTTTTACGTTCCTAAATTTCACACAGAAGAGCAAAGAGCTAAAGATGACCAAGATAATTTCCAAAAACAATATGGTGGGGACACTAATTTCATGGATAACAAAATAAAAGTTAACAGGAGTAAGAGAATGGTATTGGGGTACCTGGGTGGCTCAGTCTGTTAAGCTCAAGTCATGATCTCACTGTTTTGTGAGTTCTAGACCCGTACTGGATGCTGTCCATCAGCACAGATCCTGCCTCAGATCCTCTGTCCCCCATTCTCTCTTCCCCTACTCTGCTGTCTCTCTCTACCTCTCAAAAATAAATAAAAACAAAAAAAAGAGAATGGTATTGGCATAGAGATAGAGACGGAGCCAGTAAACTACAAGGCAACAGGCTTTGAGAAGGAGTATGAATTCTTCAGTAAATGATACCAATACAATTATGTACTGATCAGACGAAGAAAATTACATCCCTGCTTCCCATTTACGTTCCAGATGAACTAAAGCCCCAAACCATTTTGATGACAATATAGATGAATATCTTCAGGATGTCAGAATATAAAAGAATGTTATAAGTACAAAAAGCACAATCTGTAAAGAGGGAGATTGGTGTTTGATTACACAAATTGTTCAAAACTTACATGTGATACAAACATCATAAAGTCAAGGAAGGTTTGCTTGTTTTTGTTTTTGAGAGAGGGAGCAAGTGAGTAAGGGGCAGAGAGAGGGAGAGAGAGAAAAGGGGCTCACCTGATGCAGGTCTGGAGCTCATAAACCATGAGATCATGTCCTATGCCAGAGTCAGATGCTTGACTGAGCCACCCAGGTGCCCTGGAAGAAGATAATTTTAACACATAATCAACAAAGTCTTATTATCCAGATTATTAAAAGCATTTCTCTAAATTAGAAATGCAGCAACCCAAAGGAAAAGGGGCAAAGTATATAAGCAGGAAATTCACACAAGGACACTAAATGGTGGTCAGTAAACATGAAAATACACTCAGAATCACTCCATTAGGAAAATGCAAATGAAAACATCAAAATTCCTTATCAATACTCAGCACTTTGACAAAAATGCTCCTTTTATCATACCAAGTGAGTGTGAGTACAGTTAAATTGCTGTTGAAAGAATAGCCATGCGCCTTTGGAAAGCACTCTGACAATGCCTGATAAAGTTCACTATCTGGCAATTGACTGCTAGGTGTGCACCCTAAAGAACTCACATGCATGAGAAGACATGTTAAAAGAATTGTCATATCATTTAACAAGATGCAAACAAATTGCAGCCAACTGGAAAGTGGATTATTAAGCTGTGAAATACTGTATTTAATAAAACAAAAATGTTAAACTCTGCCAGTTTGTTAGGTTCATGGATATTCGTTAACTTAATTACATTTTTTCTTTAATCTTGAAATCATTTTTTAAAAGTAATATTAGAAGTCATCAATAGCTACGTACCTTTCACTAATTAAAGCAGATACAGATTTAAGCTTATAAGTGAATAATTTAAGAACAAAAACACAATTAATAGAGTCATATCATCTACTCACAGTGGAGGACAGATGGGGAGACAGTCTCTTGGGTAAGAAAATGGAACATCTGTCCTGGCTTCTCCCTTCCATTTTTGTGTCTTTCTCTCTGACGGTGTTCTTTATCTTCCTGGTTCTTTTCTTTACTCCTGACCTTCCGGTCCCCTGCTGGCATTGAGTGTCCCATCAGACTAATGGAATGCCAAGTGTGTTTCTCATGGCTGTGACTGAGCCAGAAAAAAAGTCATGCATGCCTTCCAGATCTTTGCCCATTCCAGCTGGCATCTTTCTCTTTTTCCCAGCCAGATTTATTATTACCACTGGCCTGGTAGGGGCCAGCTGCCAGTGGTGGGGGTGGATTGAAGAGCAAAGACCATTGGTGTGCAAGGATACCTTTGTTAAATGCAAAACCATGAGTACTTAGATGTGCATATAAAATCTTGTATATGTCTTGGATTGAGAATCTGCTCCTTAAAAAGGGATGTTGCTTTTCCGAGAGAACTAGGAAACATTTCAGGTATTAAAAGAAGGATAATGTTCATTGAATTTTGTATTTTTTTCCTTTCCTTTTTCTTCTAACTCTGTCTCCAGTATTGCCCGTTCCTTCCTCTCCATCCCAGGGCTTGCCATCCCAGCCTCATCCCACTGCCCACCCTGATCTCACTATGCATAAAGGAAATGAGTTCCACATTTTTATATTTTTCATAAAGCATTGCTTCTATAGAATCATCCTAATTATTAAAAGAGAATGGCAAAAGAAGCAAAAATAATTTTATGATACTGTTTTGGTGATCTTTGTTTCTTTTTTCTCTCAAAATACTTAACATATAATCCAATCATCTAAAGAATACTTACCTCACTTGTATGGTAATGCACTGTGTTCATTGTAGATCGAGCAAAGAGGAGAAAGCTCAGGGAAGAAAGGGCATGGCTACTGGCTCAAGGGAAGGAGCTCCCTCCAGAACTTTCCCATCTGGACCCTAACTCCCCCATGAGAGAAGAAAAAAAGACTAAAGACCTGTGAGTATTTAAAGATACTAACAGTAGTAAAACCAGTAACATTTAGGCACCACTCAGGGATTGTGCTAATAAGCACTTTGCTCATTTAATTCTTAAAACAACCCTGTGTGATAGGTAATATTCAGTGTTCATAAGCTTTTCATTCTTCTTTATGCCTTTCTGTATTAGTGAAATTATAGAAATATTCATTAGGGTGATATAAAGACCCAAGAAATAATGTGCTATTAAATAACTAACATTACAGAATCATAAATGAAGTTGTGGGTCGTCTCCGTCAGCCCCAGCATTTTATAGATGAGGAGAATGATACTCCCTTTTTTGCTTAAGCTTATTACCTGTCATCTTCACAATTCTTTTCTGGAGATTATCAGTGTTACAAACTTACCTTAAAACAGTTTATTGAGACTATTCCAAACCTTGGTACAATCACCTGTGTGTCTGTGATTGAAGTAAGAGAGCTAAGGTGAGAAGGTTGTCAAAATTACTGTTTCTTATTTTATGATTCACAGCTTTGAGTTGGATGATGACTTCACTGCCATGTACAAAGGTTAGTTCCCATTCTCAGCTATTACTGTTTCTGATACAAATACTCTTGTATGAGTGCGTTAATTAAGGTCTCTTCTTTGGCTTTCAGTTCTCGATGTGGTAAAGGCTCACAAGGATTCCTGGCCCTTTTTGGAACCTGTAGATGAATCTTATGCCCCAAACTATTACCAGATTATTAAGGTAGAGGCTACCTTTACCGTATACCTTCTATGGTGTGTGTTTCTTTCCTGATTTTTTTGTTGCTGTTTTTGTTTTGTTTAAGTTCACCTATTCTTGAAATCAGGGTTGCTGGATATATGCCCTGCTCCTGATCATCTCATACTGGCATGATTTTTCTGCCTCACATGGACTATGAGATGATTTTTCTCCAGGATGTTGTAATTTAATGTGTCCTATTTTAGGTCCCCATGGATATCTCAAGCATGGAGAAGAAACTGAATGGAGGTTTATACTGTACCAAGGAGGAATTTGTAAATGACATGAAGACTATGTTCAGGAATTGCCGAAAATACAATGGGGAAAGTAGTGGTAAGTGGGGAAGGAGTTTGCTGTGGATACACTTATTAAACCTTTCAACCAAGAATAAAATGCCTTCTTTTTTAGAAATACACAAAAATAGAAGTGCACCTCTTTCCGAAATGATTCAGACCTTTCTTTGGGGCTATGAACACAGTGTACATTAAAAGCCACAGGAGTAGCCATTCTAACCACTTACACAGTATGTGCCAGAACCACTCCTGTCCTGTGTGACAAGAGAGAATATCTGGCAGCTAACTGGGCTCAGGTTTCATTATCTTAAAGACCAGGCTGGGCTTAGTTTGTACTTTACTTCCCTAACTCAGCAAGTTAACCACTGATGAGACTGACCTTAGATTTTTTTTTTTATGTTTTTTATTAATTTTTGAGACAGAGAGAGACAGAGCATGAGCAGGGAGGGGCAGAGAGAGAGGGAGACACAGAATCAAAAGTAGACTCCAGGCTCTGAGCTGTCAGCACAGAGCCCGACACGGGACTCGAACCCACGAATGTGAGATCATGACCTGAGCCGAAGTTGGAGGCTTAACTGACTGAGCCACCCAGGCCCCTCGACCCTAGATTTTTAAGTCATCTTGAGAAGTCCAGAGAGTAGCTCAAATGCTTTAGTTTCCATTTCTTTTAATTAATGTTTTTTATTTCTTTTTGAGAGACAGCACAAGCAGGGAAGGGTCAGAGAGAGAGGGAGGCAAAGGCTCTGAAGCAGTTCCAGGCTCTGAGCTAGCTGTCAGCACAGAGCCCAACACTAGGCTCAAACCCACGAACCATGAGATCATGACCTGAGCTGAAGCCAGATGCTTAACCGACTGAGCCACCCAGGTGCCCCTCAAATGCTTTAGTTTAAAAACTAAGCTTCTGGGGGCCCTAGGTAGCTCACTTGTTTAAGCCTCCGACTTTGGCTCAGGTCATGATCTTGCAGTTCATGAGTTTGAGCTCCATGTCAGGCTCTGTGCTGACAGCTCAGAGCTTGTAACCTGCTTCGGATTCTGTCTCCATCTCTGCCCCTTCCCGACTCATGCTTTGTCTTTCTCTTCTCTCAAAAATAAATAAAAACATTTAAAAATAATTTTTAAAAAGCCCAACACTAGGCTCAAACCCACGAACCAGCTTCTAACTAAATACAGTCACTATATATAATAATTCTGCATTTTAGCCTTTGTTTTTACTCATTTAAGGTAATAGTCCTAGAGTTTTATTCCAACCATACAGCCTAGAGCCTCTTCAGACAAAAACCGTGCCATACAACAGCTGTACAACATAATATGCACTCAAGCCGAATTAAGCTCAAGAGTTTACCCAAATAGCATCTCTTATTGTTTGTTGATAGGAGAATTGTTTTTTATGTCCTGTATAAGCTGTATCTGGAAGTCAATCCTTGTATCTTCCCACAGAATATACCAAGATGTCTGATAATTTAGAGAGGTGTTTTCATCGGGCAATGATGAAGCATTTTCCTGGTGAAGATGGAGACACAGATGAAGAATTTTGGATCAGAGAGGATGAAAAGCGAGAGAAGAGACGGAGCCGGGCTGGGAGAAGCAGCGGAAGCCACGTTTGGACCCGCTCCAGGGATTCCGAAGGGCCCAGCAAGAAACAGCAGCCAGTGGAGAATGGAGGAAAGTCCTTGCCGCCTGCACGCCGAGCTCCCTCTTCTGGGGATAATCCTAGCAGCAGTTCCACACAGCTCCCTCGGGAGGGGAGCACCTCAAACGGCCGGGGCTTTTCTCGTTCCCTCCATTATGGGGGGATGCCCAACCAGGCACCTCTTTTAAACCAGATGGTAAGGAGTAGCTTAAAAGTCTATTGTGGTTTCTCCTACTTGGTGAATTCAAAAAGAGCCTTTTAATTGGCTCCTCTTCCAAAATAATTTTTTTGTATATGGACGATTTTTTCTTCTCTCTTTTGTCCATTCTTTCTTCATTCTTCCTCTTATTCGAGATCTCCTTTCTCTTAATCAATCTGACATACTCTCAGTATAGGCAAAAAACTGTGATTTTAAAAATCTCTTTGTGTACAAAGGGCAGAAATACATACAGTACTTAAAATGCATAGCATATCTATGGCATTAAAATT
Organism: Suricata suricatta; assembly: GCF_006229205.1. Lineage (NCBI taxonomy): Eukaryota > Metazoa > Chordata > Mammalia > Carnivora > Herpestidae > Suricata > Suricata suricatta. The sequence continues at coordinate 104,436,441 of NC_043709.1, forward strand.
ACATGTTGGGGAGCAGTTAGGGGAAAATTGGCCTAAGAGGCTCTTGGGGAAGGAAGCAACGATGAAAACGAGATTAAGAAACACCAGTCTGTCTGTCCTACAACAAGAGATGACTTTGGGCCCAGGAACGAGCCCTGGTCTGGGTGGCCCACGTGCTGGTGTGCTTCCCTGTCTTGGCCCCATGCCGAGTTGTTCAAGGTCTGTGTTATTTACCAGTACATCCATGTGCAGGAACACCCTTGTTTTCTACCTAATGTCTTCTGTCCTTTTTTTTTCTTCCTTGCCTCTTCCCTTGCCTTCACTCAACACCATCCAGAGGCCAGCAGTACCAGGAACATTTGGCCCTCTTCGAGGATCAGATCCTGCCAATTTATATGTCTCCTCTAGAGTCCCAGAGCCACACCCTGGAGAGCCTATACAGCAGCATCAGCCTTTTGCCATGCAGGTAAGCACCCTGGTGCTCAGAATGTGCAGATGCAAAGGGTTCCACAGATAAATTTCGGAAATCTAGTCTCTTCCCAGGTTAAATTTAATTCATTATCTCTTATTCTATAGGGTGTGTTATAATAGATTAAGGATATTACGTATTCTATGCATCTGTTGAACATTGCTTTCCTCTGTTTTCTTGTTGCCAGCCTCCAGTTGGAGTTAACAATCACCGAGGACCCAGGCTGGGCACCCCAGAAGAGAAGCCAGTGTGTGGGGGACTGACACACCTTACTAACATAGGATCACATCCTGGATCCTTGCAGCTTAGGCAGATGGGTGGCCCCAGTCAGGATGGAAATATTTATCCCCCAACTCAATTCCAGTCAGGATTTATTCCTCCCAGGCATGGTGGGGCTCCAGGCCGACCCCCAGACTTTCCTGAAAGCTCAGAAATTCCTCCCAGCCACATGTACCGATCATACAAGTACCTGAATCGAGTACACTCTGCTGTCTGGAACGGGAACCATGGTGCTACAAACCCAGGACCCTTGGGCACGGATGAGAAGTCCCCCATGGGGCCAGGACCCTCTCAACAGCCTCGCACTCTTGGTCATATGATGGATTCCCGAGTGATGAGACCTCCTCTCCCTCCAAACCAGTGGACTGAACAATCAAGCTTTCTACCTCATGGAGTTGCTTCTTCAGGGTATATGCGACCACCCTGTAAATCTGGTGGACTTCGGTTACAGCCACCTTCAACCCCAACACCAAGTTCTCTATTTGGAGCACCCTCCCAGGCTCTGCGGGGGGTGCAAGGAGGGGACTCCATGATGGACAGCCCAGAGATGATTGCCATGCAGCAGCTTTCTTCCCGAGTTTGCCCACCAGGTGTGCCTTACCAGCCCCGACAGCCGACACCGCCCCATTTACCTGGACCTTTTCCACAGATAGCTCACTCGGCGTCAGTAAGTGTGTCAGCCCCCAAGCCTACCCTGGGGAATTCCGGGAGGACACAGGATAACAGTGAAACCCAAGAGCCTGAAAGTGACCGAGGTAATTTACACCATCACTTTTGTCTGACTTCTGACATTTAAGGTATTGCTTCATAAGGAATCTTTTTTATGAAGACTGTCAAACTCATTTACAGCCTCTTTTTCTTGAACCACTCACTCAGGGTTGGGCCAAAGATCTGAAAGTATTTCTGGTGGTAGTGATCATTACATAAATGTAGTCCGTACTAAAATGTGCAGTCTTTTTGAGACCTGTTTGTATAGTAATTCAATTCTCAGAACAAGCTTTGAGCTAGCTACTACTTAATGATCCTTGTTTGTACAGGTGGAAAATCCGAGGCACAAAGCTACTAGATTGGTTACCCTCATCTCACTAGTAAGTAGTGGGGCTGACATTTGAACCCAGACCCACTCAGCCCGTACCCATGCTCCCAACCATGGCATCATCATACTGCCTCTAAAAATGCCTATCGTGGTGCGCGTGGGTGGCTCAGTCGGTTAAGCCTCTGACTCTTGACTTCAGCTCAGGTCATGACCTCAAGGGTTTGTGAGATCGAGCCCCACATCGAGCCCACTTCCAACACAGAGCCTGCTTGGGATTCTCTCTCACTCTATCTCAGAATAAATAAACTTTAAAAATAGTAATAATAATGGCTATCTTAAATTTATCATCATGAGATAACTTTTCAGTACTTACAGTCTGATTCTTTCCATCCTTGTATTCTTTGGACACATAGCTATAGCTACTAAGAATGAAAAATGGGGAGATCTATCAAATCGTGAAGAAATTTCTTAGAAATGTCATTTAAGAGAGTAAACCTGAAAATTGAGAAGAAAAATGAAAAGAATAATTTGTGTAATTAGTGCTTTCTCTAGGATAGCAGTCAACTACTTCTTGTATGTAATTTTCTTAATACATGACTAGAGAATAAAGACACCTAGACTTTTATCAAATATGAATATTCCACATAAAATTAATGGTAGGCCTAGAACTCAATTACTTTTTGTTTAAATTAGTTAATGAATTTTTTTATTTAGATAGCTACTGAAACTTTTTTTTTTTTTTTTTTTACTTCCATCATAGTTAACATACAGCGTTATTAGTTTCTGGTATACAGTATAATGATTCAGCAGCTCTGTACATTATGCAGGGCTGTGATAAGTGTACTCTTTGTCTTCATCTATTTCACCTTCCCCACACTCCCCTCCCCACTGGTAACCATCTGTTAGTTCTCTATAGTTTTTCAGTTTGTCTCTCTTGTTTTTCAGTTTCTCTTTGTTTTGTTTTTTAAATTCCACATTATTGAAATCATATGGTATTTGTCTTTATCTGACTGTTTCACTTAGCATAATATCCTCTAGATTCCTCCATGTTGTTGCATATGGCAATGTTTTATTGTTTTTTGATGACTGAGTAATACTCCATTGTATATACGGATCACTTCTTTATCCATTCATCTCTTGATGGACACTTGGATTGTTTCCATATCTTGGCTATTATAAATAATGCTGCAATAAACACAGGTGTGCATATGCCTTTTCAAATTAGTGTTTCATATTCTTTGGGTAAATACCCAGTAGTGGAATTAATGGATCACATGGTAACTCTATTTTTAATTTTTTGAGAAACCTCATACTGTTCTCCACAGTGGCTACACCAGTTGCATGTGTCTGTTAGTGATCTGAATAAGATGTCTTCCTTGGAGAAATGTCTGTTTGTGTCATCTGCCCATTTTTTAAATCAAATTATTTATTTTTTGGGTGCTGAGTTTATAGAAGTTCTTAATATTTTTGGATACTATTTATCAGACGTGTCATTTGCAAATATCTTCTCCCATTCAGTAGGTTGTCTTTTAGTTTTATTGACTGTTGCCTTTGCTGTGCAGAAACTTTTTATTTTGATATAGTCTCAATACTTCATTTTTGCTTTTGTTTCCCTTGCCTCAGGAGACTTTTTTTTTTTTTTTTTTAATTTTTTTGTAGTTTATTTATTTTTGAGACAGAGACACAGCACAAGTGGGGAAGGGGCAGAGAGAGAGGGAGAAACAGAATCTGAAACAGGCTCCAGGCTTTGAACTGTTAGCACAGAACCCGACACAGGGCTCGAACCCACGAACTGTGAGATCATGACCTGAGCCAAAGTGGGACACAACCAACTGAGCCACCCAGGTGCCCCTCAGGAGACTTATTTTAAAAATCTTGCTATGGCCAATGTCAGAAGTTACTGCTTCTGCTCCCTTCCAGGTTTTTGATTTCAGGTCTGACATTTACATCCTTAATCCATTTTCAGTTGATTTTTGTGTAAGATGTGAGAAAGTTGGTCCAGTTTCATCCTTTTGCGTGCGTGTGGTTGTCCAGTTTTCCCAACACCATTTGTTGAAGAGACAGTCTTTTTCTCATTATGTATTCTTGCCTCTGTCACAGGTTAATATACCAGTTCCATTCTCTGTTGATTACTACAACTTTGTAATATAGTATGATACCTGCAGTTGGGACACCTCTAGCTTTGTTTCTCTTTTTCAAGATTGCTTTGGCTATTTGGGGTCTTCTGTGATTCCATATAAATGTTAGGATTATTTGTTCTAGTTCTGTGAAAAATGTTGGTGTTTTGATAGGAATTGCATTAAATTTGTAGATTGCTTTGTGTGGCATGGACATTTGAAGAGTATCTATTCTTTTTTTTTTTTTTTAATGCTTTTTATTTATTTTTGAGAGACAAAGTGAGACAGCACGAGCCGGGGAGGGTCGGAGAAAGAGGGAGACCCAGAATCCGAAGACAGACTCCAGGCTCTGAGCTAGCTGTCAGCACAGAGCCTGACACGGGGCCCAAACCACGAACTGTGAGATCATGACCTGAGCCGAAGTCGGACGCTTAACCGTCTGAGCCACCCAGGCGCCCCAACAATATCTGTTCTTCTAATCCATTGGCATGAAATGTCTTTCCATTTGTTTGTGCCTTCTTCAGTTTCTTTCATCAGTGTTTTATAGTTTACGGAGTATAAGCCTTTCACCTCCTTGTTTAAAGTTTCTTAGGTATTTTATTACTTTTGGTAAAATTGTAAGTGGGAGTTTTTTATTTTCTCTTTCTACTATAAGTATATAGAAATTGGACAGATTTTTGTATATTGTTTTTTATATCTTGTGCCTTTATTGAAGTAATTTATCATTGTAGTATTTTTTGGTGGAGTCTTTAATGTTTTCTGTATGTCGTATCATGGTCATCTGGAAGTACTAGAAGTTTTACTTTTTCTATACCAATTTGGATGCCTCTTATTTCTTTTTGTTGTCTGCTGTGAGTGGACATTCTTTTCTTCTTCCTTATCTTAGGAAAAAGCTCTCAGTTTTTCTGCATTGGGTATGATGTTAGCTATGTGTTTTTAATATATGGCCTTTATTATGTTGAGGTATGTTCCCTCTAAACCTACTTTGTTGAAGGTTTTATCATGAATGGATTTTGTACTCTGCCAGATGTTTTTTCTACATCTGTTGAAAAGATCATATCTTTTTTTAATTCCTTCTCTTATTGAGGTGATGTATAATGTAGATTAATTTGTTCTTGCATCCTAGGAATAAATCCCACTTGATCGTGGTGAATGATTTTTTTAATGTATTGTTGTGTTTGGTTTGTTGAGCATTTTTGTGTCTTCATTCATGGGAGATACTGGCTTGTCAGTCTTTTTTTTTTTTTTTTTTTTGTAGTATCTTTAAGTTTTGATACCAGGGTAACGTTGCTCTTATAGAATGAATTTGGCAGCTATCCTTTCTCTTCTATCTTCCGTAATAGTTTGAGAAAAATAAGTATTAACTCTTCTTTAAATGTTGGTAGAATTCACCTGTAAAGCTATCTGGTCCTAGACCTTTGTTGGAAGTTTTTTAATTACTGACTCTATTTGTTTGTTGGAAATGGCCTGTTCAATTTTTCCATTTCTTCCTGATTCAGTTTTGGCACGTTATGTGTTTCTAGCAATTTATCCATTTCTTCTTGGTTGTTCAATTTGTTGGCATATAATTTTTCATAATATCCTCTTATAATCCTCTGTATTTCTGTGGCATTGATGGTTACTTCTCTCTCCCTCTTTGAGTCTGGCTAAAGATTTGTCCATTTCTTTTTTTTTTTTTTTAATTTTTTTAATTTTTTAACATTTATGCATTTTTGAGAGAGAGATAGAGTGTGAGTGGGGGAGGGGCAGAGAGAGAGGGAGACACAGAATGTGAAGCAGGCTCCAGGCTCTGTGCCCACGAGCTATGAGATCATGGCCTGAGGCGAAGTCAGATGCTTAACTGACTGAGCCACCCAAGTGCTCCAGGATTTTTCCATTTCATTGATATTTTCAAAGAACCAGCTCCTAGTTTCATCTATTGTATTGTTTCTTTTAGTTTCTATTTCTTTATTTCTGTTCTAATATTTATTATTTACTTCCTTCTACTGGTTTGGGCTTTATTCTTCTTTTTCTAGCTCCTTTAGGTATAAGATGAGGTTTTTTACTTGACATTTTTCTTTTTGAGGTAGACCTACATTGCTATAAACATCCCTCTTTATTTTTTTTTAAACATCTATTTATTTTTGAGAAAGTGTGCGTGTGAGAAGCAGAGAGGGATCTGAAGTGGGCTCTGTCTGCACTGAGTAGAGCACCCAATGTGGGGCTCAAACTCCCAATTGTGAAATCATGACTTGAGCCAATGTTGGATGCTTAACCAACTGAGCCACCCAGGTGCCCCTAAACATCCCTCTTTAGAATAGGTTTTGCTGTATCCGAAAGATGTTGGACTGCAGTATTTTCATTTTCATTTGTCTCATGTATATTTTGATTTCCTTTTTGATTTCTTGATTAACGCATTCATTCTTTAGTAATTTGTTATTTAGCTTCCATGTGTTCTTTCCAGATTTCTTCTTGTGGTTGATTTCTACTTTCTTACCATTGTGGTCAGAAAAGTTGCATGGTATGACAGATTTGTTAAGACTTGTTTTGTGGCCTACCATATGAATGTTCCACTTTTCAAGAAGGTGTATTCTGCTGTTATAGGATGGAATTCTTTACAATCTGTCTGGTAGATCCATATGGTCAAGTATATCATTCAAAAAGCCACTGTTTCCTTGATTTTCTGTTTCGATGATCTGTCCATTGATGTAGTGGGGTATTAAAGTCTCCTACTATTGGGGCATTTGGGTGGCTTAGTCAGTTAAGCATCTAACAGTTTCAGCTAGGATCATGATCTCAATTCGTGAGTTCAAGCCCCACATCCAGCTCTGTGCTGACAGTGCATAGCCTGATTTGGATCCTCTTTCTCCCTCTCTCTGCCCCTCCCCTGCTCTCAGGTGTGCACTCACTCGCTCGTTCTCTCAAACTAAATTAATAAACTTTAAAAATAAATAAAATAGGGGTGCCTGGGTGGTTCAGCTGGTTAAGCATCCGACTCTTCGGCTCGGGTCATGATCTCATGGTTCATGAGTTCGAGACCTCTATAGGGCTCTGTGCTGACAGCATGAAGCCTGCTTCAGATTCTGCCTCTCCTCTCTCTACCCCTCCCATGCTCATCCCTTCTCTCTCAAAATAAAGAAATAAACTTGGAGGGGGGGAAAAAGCATTTTGTCAAAGTAATAAATAAAATACCCTACTATTATTCCTAATGATTACTTCCTTTATGTTTGTTATTAGTTGCTTTATGTATTAGGGTGCCTCCGTGTTAGGTACATAAATATTCACAATTGCTATTTCTTGTTGAATCTTTCCCTTACTGATTATGTAGTGCCCTTTGTCTCTTGTTGTTATAGTCTTTGTTTAAAGTGTGTTTTGTCTGATGCAAAGATTGCTACCTGGGCTGTCTTTTAACATCCATTTGCATGATAAATGCTTCTCTATCCCTTCAGTTTCAATCTGTGTGTGTTTTATCAGTCTGAAATGAGTCTCTTGTAGGCTGCATATAGATAGCCTTGTTTTTTTTTTAATCCATTCCATCACCTTGTCTTTTGATTGGAATGTTTAGTCCATTTACATTTAAAGTAATATGTAGGTATGTATATATTGCCATTTTGTAACTTGTTTTATTAATGTTTTTTTGTTTTCCTTCTCTTGCTCTCTTCTGTCATGGTTTGGTGGCTTTCTGCAGTGATATAGTTGGATTCCTTTCTCTTTATTTTTTGCATATCAGTTGCCAGTTTTTGATCTGTGATTACCAGTATGCATGTATGTATGTGTATGTTTATGTATGTATATATTCATATATGTATGTGTGTATACATATACATATACTGTCTTTTTCATATAAGTTAATGGTCATCTAGGGTTTGAACCTATTCTTACTCTCAACATCCCCACTTGCAGGTTGTAGGTATATGGTATCATACTTTATATCCTTTTATTTTGTGACTCACTTGACTGATTTTTATAGATATATTTAATTTTACTGCTTTTGTGCTTCCTGCTTCTTTTTTTTACTCCTGCTTATGGCCTTTCTTTCTTTTTTTTTTTTTCCAGTGCCCTTTAATGTTTCTCATAGGACAGTTGTGGTGGTCATGAATTCCTTTCACTTTTTTTTGTCGGGGAAACTCCTGTTCTGAATGAGAGCCTTGCTAAATAGAGTATTCTTGGCTGCTGAGTTTTTTTTTTCTTTCAGAACTTTGAATATATTATGCTATTCCGTTCTAGCCTGCAAAATTTCTGCTGAGAAATGAGCTGAAGCAGGGTTTCCCTTGTATGTAACAGTTTTCTTTTCTCTTGCTACTTTTAAAATTTTCTCTTGGGTGGCTCAGTTGGTTAAGTGTCCGACTTCCGATCAGGTCATGATCTCACAGTCCATGAGTTTGAGCCCCACATGGCGCTGCGCTGACAACTCAGAGCCTAGAGCCTGCTTCAGATTCATGTCTCCCTTTCTCTCTGCCCCTCCCCCACTTATACCTTTTCTCTCAAAAATGAATAAATGTTTTAAAATTTTTTTAATTTGCTCTTTAATATTACATCTTTGTCATTTTAATTCCTATGTGTGTCTTTGCGTGGACCTCTTTGGGTCGATGTACTTGCGGACTCATTGTCCTTTCTAGATCTGGATTTTTGCTTCCTTCCCCAGATTCAGGAAGTTTTCAGCCATTATTTCTTCAAATAAATTTCCTGTCTCCTTTTCTCTCTCTTCTGAGATCCGTACGCTTGTTGTCCCTGAGTTCTCTAAATCTATTTTCCTTTTTTTTTTTTTCCTTTTTTTGGCCTTTGAAGCTTGATTGCTTTCCATTGCACTGTCCTCCCAGTCACTGATTCTTCTGCTTCTTCTAGTCTATTGATTCGCTCTCATGTATCTCCTCATTTTGTCTCACTCTGTTTCTGTGTGTTAGGAAAGTCAGCTATGTCTCCTGCTCTTGAAAATAGTCGCCTTGTGAGGAGGAGGTCCTGTAGTGCCCTGCGGTGCAGCAGCCATGTTCACCAGGACCTAGCGCTTCAGGGTGTCTCGTGTGTTGTGTCCACCCTACTGTTGTAGCTGAGCCACATTTGCCTTCATTCTAGTTGTGTGCTAGGACTCTCTTTGCCTCTTATGGGTCAGGTTTGGTCCCTGTATTGTTAGTGGCCCAGTCTGGGGCGGCCTTGGACTTGAGCTGAGTCAAACCAGGTGTTTGCCAGAGATGTGGTAGCACTGAACTTCTGGGTACTTTATGTCTGTTGTCTTCCGAGAAGCTTTCAGTGGTGGCCTTGGCCTTCGGTCAGAACAGCTGTCTGCCCCCAGCCCACTGCTAGGGCCATAGTCAGACTGGTATGTGTGCTTATCTTCCCCGTTCTATGGGTAGAAGTCTCTTTGGAATAGTGCTTGTCCTTGTTGGGGCTGCCTGCGCCTCGCCAGGCTTGTGGCACCACTTTGGATGGGCTCTGGCCAAGGGCATATTGGAAGAGCCAGGTCAAAAGGGCAACAGGGAGGGGACAGGGCCCATACAGTGCCAGGAAGTTCCAACCCAGTCCCCTGTGGGAGGGGACTGCAGCTGCCCAGGAGAAGTTCACTTGGGCTTGGTTGGAGTAGGAGATTGCTAGGGCCAGGCTCTCTGTAACAAGTGTCAGCACCGGGCAGGTTCCTGCAGGTGTCTGTCTATCTAGGCTGGGAGGCGGGAGAGGAAAATGTTATCTACCAGCTCTTTTATTCTTGGAGAGGTCTCCCCAAAATCCCTGCCCTCTAGCCTGCCTTCAAGATTAGTAAATAAATCTCCTTTCCATATATGTCAGGTATCTTTCACACTGCTGCTTCTAAGGTTTCTCTTGGTGAGGCTGTTCAAGTTTGTTTTACTGTCTCTTTAAGGGCAGGGACTCTGCCCTCCTATCTGTCCCAGAGCCAAGCCCACTGATTTTTAGTTTCAGGTGTTGATAAGCATCCCCGCCCCATCCAGATTGTTGGGCCTCTCTGGTTTTCAAAGACAAATGTTACAGAAATTCATATTCCCCATGCAGTTTCCCGGTGCCTGGGGTACCTGGCTTGGGGATCTGCTCCTGTCCCCTCACCGTTTCTGCTGTGTCCCTCCCTCCTGTGGACAGTCCCGAGGGTCCATTTGGCTCCTGCCAATACCTTTGTCCTTCCTACCCTCTTTGATGTGGAGAGTCTGTTCTGTCAGTCTTTAAGTTGGTTATTTATACTAGTTTGGGTGTTATCTAGTTATCTAGTTGTAGCCATGAAACAAGATGAGCTTAGGATCCTCCGACTCTTCCACCTCCCCAAGTCAGACTTTTAAAAAGTGTCTCTTTTGAGGGGCACCTCAGTGGCTCAGTCTGTTGAGTGTCTGACTTTCGGTCAGGTCATGATCTCTTGGTTCATGGATTCGAGCCCCGCATCAGGCTCTCTGCTGACAGCTCGGAGCCTCAAGCCTGCTTCAGATTCTGTGTTCCCCTCATAATCTACCCCCCCCCACTTGTGTTCTGTCTCTGTCTCTCTAAAAATTTTTTTAAAGTAATAAAATTTTTTAAAAATAAAAGTGTTTCTTTTGAAATAAGACCTGCTTTGTAAAAACCAACTCTAACAATTGTCTAATACTGGTTTCACATGGAGTCTGGAAGAAACTTTAGACCCTCTGGTGAAACTGGATAAGCCTATTTGTTAGTTGCCATGTTTTTTGTTGATAAAATAATGACAAGTGTAGATTTAATTATCACTGTATAGCTTGTGCCTTTGGTTTTTGAAGACAGCATTATTCATTAGTTGACTGAGATTTTAGTGTAGGTCTTTAAAAGTTGTTGTGAATCCTTAATCTTGTCTTTAAAATCTGTTACCAGAATTATATTTTGATCCACCTAAGCAACAACTCTGTCCTATTCAAAGGATTATAATAATAAGACCATATTTCTGTTTGTATAATAGCAAAGTAAAGAATTCTGAGTTTATAATTAAGCATGAGTCCAGTAAATTAATTTATTTGGGTTTATTAAATTTCTGTAATATGTTAAAGATGCCTTTAGAGTTTTATCTTGTAGGCATCTTGTTTTCAAGACATCCAAACAAGATATTTTCATTCATTCAACAAATATCGATTGAGTCCCTGTTTTGTGCAAGTACTAAGAGTGGTCAGAAACAGAAGGAAGTCCCTGCTGCTGTGGAACGTGTGTTCTGAAGGGGCAGAAGTCAGGGACCCAGACCTCTTGTTACATACCCATCATGTATGGGTCCTGGTCCTTTTCATTGTATCTTATTGTATCTCCATATGTGACACGCATCTATGTGGAGTCCACCATCCATGAATTACCTCACCCTCATTTACTAATCTGTGACCACACAGGAAGAGTGAGGCAAGGACATCTCCGTTCTTTGGCAGACTTTGAGGAGCTGTAGAGGTGCTAGGTCTTACCTCTTGGTCTATAAAAGGAAGTTTGCAAGGGCCTCAACATCATGATCCTTTCCAGGGACTCTCAAAATTTCTAGCTGAAACGTTAATGGCCACACATCCACCTCAGTCCTACCTCTCCTTATCTCACAGCTTCCTTGTTCTTTTCACTACCAACTCTATCAGCATTGTCATTTCAGCTACTGAATTATTATTTTGTTCTGTTTCTTTTACAGCAGATCCCTTGCCTGGGTTTGAAGAGAAACCACCAAACATTGGTGGTTCGGAGGGGGTGTACCTCAAACAACTACCTCACCCTACACCTCCCTTGCAGACCGACTGTACCAGGCAGAGCTCACCACAAGAAAGGGAAACAGAGGGCCCAGAGCTTAAAAGCGACTCTTCAGAATCTGGAGACAACTGTAAAGCAACAAAGAGCAAGAATACCTGGCCCCCAGAGAGCAGCTATACCAGCCCAGCCACTCAAGGATGTATGCGAGACCTCTCCACTCTGGCAGATAGAGGGGCTCTACCCGAAAATGGAGTCATTGTTGAAGCATCCCCTTGTGGATCAGAGGGGAAGGGCCTCGGTGGTAGTGGTCCAGAAAAGCCACTCTGCCCCAGAGGCAAAGTGCTACAGGAAACCATGCCGTGTGCAGGACAGAACCCAGCTACACCTCCCAACACAGACCCCAGTTTGATGGGAGGCACCGTAAGCCAGTTTTCTCCCTTATACATGCCTGGCTTGGAATACCCAAATTCAAGTACCCATTATCACATCAGTCCAGGCCTGCAAGGTTTGGGCCCTGTGATGGGAAGTAAACCCTCAGTATCCCATCCTCAGCATTTTCCCCCTAGGGCCTTTCAGTCTAACAACCCTCATTCTGGAGTCTTTCCCCGGTATCGCCCCCACCAAGGAATGAGGTATTCCTACCAGTCACCACCTCAGCCTTCCTACCATCACTATCAGCGAACTCCTTATTATCCGTGTCCACAGGGCTTTTCTGACTGGCAGAGACATCTTCATCCCCCGGGAAGCCCAAGTGGGCTCCCACCTAATCCTCCTCCCCCACCAAGGCCCCTCTTCTCAGATAAGAGCACCTTGGCTAATCTGCAAGGCTGTGAGACACTGAATGCTGCCTTAACTTCCCCAACCCAAATGGATGTGGTGGCTGCTAAAGTAGTCTCAGCTGATGGGCAGAATCCTGGTCCAGAGGAAGAAAAGCTGGATGAATCTATGGAGAGGCCAGAGAGTCCCAAAGAATTTTTAGACCTGGACAACCATAATGCGGCTACCAAGCGACAGAGCTCATTGTCAACCAACGAATATCTTTATGGAACTCCTCCTCCATCTCTGAGTTCAGGAATGGGATTTGGTTCATCTACTTTCCAACCCCATGGTGTGATGCTACAGACAGGACCTCCTTACACACCTCAGCGGCCAGCCAGTCATTTCCAGTCCAGAGCTTACTCTTCCCCTGTGGCTGCTCACCCGCCTCACCACCCAGTGGCTGCCCAGCCCAACGGCCTCTCTCAGGAAGGCCCCATCTATCGCTGCCAAGAAGATGGCCTAGGTCACTTTCAAGCAGTAATGATGGAACAGATTGGCACTGGAAGTGGACTAAGGGGACCTTTCCAAGAAATGTACAGATCATCAGGGTAAGATTACACTAAGTGGTTTGGGGGGTTTTGTCTCTTTTCTGAAAAATAGATGTTAGTTTTGAAAAGCAAAATGACCTTAGGAATGACAATAAATGTTAATGGTCTAGGTCCAAGAAAAACATGTGAATCATTGATAATTGGAGACTCAATGGAAATGTATCAGCCTTAGAGTCTGATTTTATCTTTGGCACTTTTTTCCCTCATGAAAATAAATTGGCATTTAAGTGACTTTTTAGTTAAATTTTGTGACTGGAAACCTGATAGCCATAGTTTGAGAGCTATGGGCAGAGGCGTCAACATCCTGCTAAGTTCAGATACTCTGACCAAAGTAAAATGGGTCTCTCTCTCAAATCCTGAGGCTGTGGGATTACCTGTAATGTTCAGGTTTTATCCCTCATCTCTCATTTCTTCTCCTACCACTGAATGAAGAAACCAGGTTTATCCAGAATTAAAGCAAGTCAAATACTGTCCCCATGAGAGTTCTTGCAAATTGTGGTGAGCTGCCCTGTGATCCGGAAGATTTTCAAATTAATGATACATAAAAGATGGTTAAATGAAGTTGTTCGTATTAAAGTTATAAAGCCTAGGGGCATCTGGGTGGCTCAGCTGGTTAAGTATCCAACTCAATTTGAGCTCAGGTCATGATTTCAGTTTCTGAGATTGAGCCCTGAGTCGGGCTCCGCACTGAGGGTGGAAGGGTAGAGCCTGTGTGGGATTTTTTTCTCTCTCCCCTACCCCACTTGTTCTCCCTCTCTCTCAAAATAAATAAACTTTTAAAAAAATGAAGTTATGAAGCCTGATCATAAAACCATTACCATCCAACTTAAAATCGAATGTGCCCCTCTTCTCCCTCTTCCATGCTAACCTACGAAGACCTGACCTCCAAATCCTCTTCCCCATTTAACATTGTGCTGTATTTGTTTTATGCCTCGCTAAATGTATTGTTTCTTTTCTTTGTCTTTTCTTTTAAACCATTGGGAAGTAAGTTGCAGACATCCTGACCCTTTCTCCCTAAATGCTTCAGCATGCATCTGCTAAGAACAATGACGTTTTCCTGGAGCACGATCTCAAACTGTTTTCACACCCAAGGAGAATAACACTAATAGTATTTAATACAGAGTTCTTACTTGATTTTTCCAGTTGTCCCCAAAATGTCTTTTAAAACCATATTTCTTGGGGCACCTAGGTGGATCGGTTAGTTAAGTGTCTCACTTTGGCTCAGGTCATGATCTTGAGGTTTGTGAGTTTGAGCCCCACAATGGGCGCTCTGCAAATGCTCTCAGCCTGCAGCCTACTTCAGATTCTGGGTCTCCCTCTCTCTCTCTCTGCCCCTCCCCTGCTCATGCTCCGTCATCCTCAAAAATAACACTAAACTACATTTCTTTTATTTTCTTTTTTCCCCATCCAGGATCCGTTCTAGGTTAATGTGTATGTTTGCTTGCTGTGTCTGTTTAGTCAATTTAAGACATTTATGCTATCATTGTTTTGTTTTGTTTTCTTTTGTTTTTCAAAGACTCTGGGTTAGTTCTAGTGTAGACTGTCCCAATCCGTGGACTCTTCTTAGATTCTCATGTTTGGAGTCCAGTTAAACACTTGTCACAAACACTACATAGGTTGTGTCTTTACTTTTTTTTTTTCAAGTTGGCTTCACGCCCAGCATGGAGCCCAACATGGGGCTTGAACTCAGCTCTGAGCTATGATCTGAGCTCAGATCAAGGGTGGGACGCTTATCCAACTGAGCCGCCCGGGTGCCCTGGTGTCAGATACTTCTCATAGCATCTCACCTGGAGGCAAATGATGGCACTTTGTCCCAGTACTGATTCCAAGTTTGACTACCTAGATAATTAAGGCAGTAACTGTCAGAGGTTTTTATGATTAAAGGATCTCTTTCCTTTTTAAATTAATACATCTTCATTAATTCATAACTCTGCTTGCTTGTGGCTACAGAATGCAAATGCATCCGGCCCAGTCACAGGCCTCGTTCCCAAAGACCCCAGCACCAGCAACGGCACAGGAAGAGCTACCACCACATAAGCCCCCAACACTTCCTCTTGATCAGGTAAAACTTACCAGCAACTAGAATTTTTGTTCTTCTTCCAGGTGGCAGGGAATAATTCATTGTGAATTCATTGTGATTCTGAAAAAAAATCTTTTAAGGGGTCCTGGAAAATGCTTCCTGTCCTCTGGCAGCCAAGTATAAAAAGGTCTGCTCGGGCCTTGTGCTCTGAGCAGACTCAGCAGTGAGATAAGCCAGGAAAAGATGACTCGGAAGTAGCTCCTGTGCTGCTTTCATATGGTTCTTTTTTCTCTCTCCCCCAGCTATTTGGTGTTTCCAAACTGGCCACTAGCATTTATTTTGATGAGATAGCTTTATTTCGTATCCTTTCTACCAGTTTCCTCTGAGAGAGACTAGTCAGTCTGGTTTTAAAAGAACAGTAGCTGCCATCAAGTGCTGCTTTTCTACCAGGCACCGTGCGAAGGGCTTCTGCACACAGCATCTCATTTAATCTCTTCCTTGAGTGCTGTGAAGTAAGTGTCATCACCAACATCAGTTCTATTCCCTAATGTGCAGGACATCCCACAGCTCCCGAGTAATGAGGTTGAGGTCTGGATCAGGAGGTCCAGAACTTCAGAGCCCACCCTCCGGAAGTAAACTGATGGCTGAAACCAAAACCAAAACCTTTCCCAGGTGGAGAGGATATGTACAGCTCTTTAGCTTACGTATTTCTTTTTAAACAACACGGCTGTCAATTTTGTTTAAATTGTCTTTATTTGCTTCTTTCAGAGCTAGTCCAAGGAGGAAATAAACCCCAAGGAAACAGAAAGCTGCACATGAAGACGGGAACATGGAGAATTTAGGGGAACGATCTGTGCCCATCTCTGTTCCTGTTATCCCGCCACACCCCTTCACACTGCGTCACTCATGCCATCCAGGAACTGGAGCCATTCACAGAGTCCTAGACCAACACCAGCCTGCAGCGTCCTGGGGCGGGGATCTTTTGCATGGCTGATTGTTGAAAACAGATGAACTGATACTAGTGATGGCTTTTCTAAGTCCTGAAACTCTTTTTTCAGGGAAGATCATCCTAAACTTGGGGGAGGGGTCGTACTTATGAACGGAGTGGTGCTTGTAAACTTTCGTGAGCAGCTAAACTCAGGTATATATTTGGGGAAGGGACTACTCGTAGTATTAATGTGTTTGGAGCTGGGTCCAGTTTACAGAATTTTCATGTTGCCTTTTAAAAATAATTTTTGTTGTTGGTGGTGAATGTATTGTACATAAAGTGGGAAGGGCGGGTGGGGGTGTAGAAAAATGGAAGTCCTAACTATGGCGGGCACGCAGCACTAGAGTGATCCTTATCTGTTTACAATCATGTCACACTGAATACTTTTAGGAGCTGGAGAAGAGGGTAAGGAAAGTTTACTCTTGTAAAATGTCACTATTTCCTCAGTGGCTAGCAGTCCTTTTTACTAGCAGCCTTCTTTCCAGCTAGCCCGAGAGGGTACCATTGCACTACCCCCTGGCTGTGGGCTTTCTCCGTTGGGAGGCAGAGTGCTCTCACATGTTCTACCAGGAGTGTCCGCCCACAAGACTGGCTTCCCTCTCATCCAGTGGCCTAACTCCTGGATTTCAGAAAGCAATGCCCTTCCTGATTTGCCACCAACCCTACCAGAGAGTTGTAAACCAATATCAGGAATTGGGATCACTAGAGTGCTTGGCTTATTAGAATATAAAATGAATCATCCTCTTCACAGACCTGCTGGGACTGTGATCTGGTAGGCATCACACAAAGCTTTCTGGCACGAATCACATTTTGTGGAAGTAACTACTCAGGTTTGTATATGTTAGTATCAATAAAGAAATTGCACAGTTTTGAATAGGAAAAATGTATTCTATAGATTTACAGTGTGAATTTAGGAATATCTTGGTATATATAGTTTTTATTCATTTTAAGTGAATCATAGTAAGATAAGTCATGGTGATTTAAAATAGCTTTCAGGAACAAGTTCTTGGAAATCATTTGTCATATCTGTGATAGGAAACAATTTTACAGTATTAAATTACTTTGTTACAGTTTTAGAAGTGAATTACACTGGATTGTCCCTGGTTAGCATTCTGTATTTGATTTTAGCCGAGATGCCACCAAAGTTAGGACTCCTATGTTTTAAAATTTTGAATATCCCACAAAGAAAAAATAAGACTAAGGAAAAATGCCCTGAACTTACAGGTTTTTGTAAAGAATAGCATATTTTTAAGCATGCCTTTGGGATAGTAGAAAAGCTTCCATATAATATTAATCTTCCCTAGTTTCTTACAAATTCAACCTTGTGAGGGGCCAGTAGAATCTTTCCCTCCAATTCCAGCATCCTTGATGAAATGTGGAGCTAACATGTTTGAAGTTTGCTAAGCATGTGCTATCAGGAAAAGAAACAAATTAGAAATATCCATGTTACACAGATGGATTCCAGACACCAGCTCCAGTGTATGGGAACTCACATAAATAAGGGAATGCTTTTGACCTGGCGTTGTGGCTCATAGCTCAGGTAGGATTGAGAGTTGCATAGGAAACACTGGAACCTTTAAGATACAATGCCCAAAAACACAAATTTTTCTCTAATAGACTTCAGTTTTAAATTTGGTGTGCTTTTATATGGCATGAGTTTTGAGGCTGTGTTCTCATTTGATCCTAATTCTTGTTAGAAAGCTATCACTGGCATAATGTGGTTTGGAAGAGATGTCAGCCTTATCCCTGTGGGGAGAACAGATTTCCTTGTTAGACTCTGAGCTAGTCTAAGCTAACATGGCCGAAGCATTACTACTTCTGTTGTTGTTTGTAAAGAAGCAGGGGGGAGAGAAAGACCAGCTGGTCCTGACACCAAGTTTGGGTCTGTTTAGAGCTGCTCCGGGCCAGGGCCTTGTGCCGGTGACATCCTTTTTCTCTTCGCACGAATGCTGGTTTGGGTGAGAGGCTTCTGGCTGCTGCATAGCTGGGAACACAGCAAGCACAGAGTCTATTTCCCTGGCACCAAAGTTAGAGGCATTGCTTTGTGCTGAATGGCCCTGGGGTGTGGGTAGGAGTGGACCGTAAGCAATAGTTGGGCCAATTTGTGCCCTTTACTCCACACACCCCCGCCCCGGCCCCTTACCCCCTGTTCCCTATTGCTAGAGAGAAGCTGGGAACAATATAGGAAGAAATCAGTAATCCTAAACCTCCCTTCTTAGTATGTAGAGAGGTGAGAAGATATTAAGGAAGAACAGTATCAAGGATTGAACTACTGTATCATAACACTGGGAACAAGGGCAACAGCAGACTTGTGGGAATCGGGTCATGCGTTACAGGTACCAGCACTTCAGCCCTTGTCTGGTACAGCCTGAGCTTTTGCTGGTCTTTGAAGTGCAGACCTGCTAAAAGCAGTAAGGAACTGCACGATGGCAGGAACACGTGTGACCATTGAGCTGCTGTGAACCACTGATCCGCAGGACCTCTTCTTCCCTTGTCTTCCTTCTCTGGCACTCCTCTTCCCAAGTGTCTTAAGCAGATGCAAATGCATTCGCCATCTTCTCTATGATGGGGATGATGGTCATGTGAAATGCTGTAACTAGAAAGTAGTGTGTGAGGAGGTACTAAAAATGATCTCTCCTGGGCTAGAAAGACTTTGGCATGGTGGGTCAGCTCTCAGCTGACTCTCAGTAGTCCTCCGGAGCGGGTCGCTGGGGTCCACGGGTAATGAGAAGACTCTCACACCTGATTGATTTGATAGTCCTGGCTGGCCTTTATTAGAGTTGTTAATAAGTTAGAATCTGTTTCCCTGAGACCCAAGAGAAATAAATGATCCAGAAAGAAAAGTAAAGCCTTTTGGAAGGTTTCTGGTTTGGGTTTTTGTTTTATTTTATTTTTCTATCAGAGTCGGTTCATTTAAAAAGTAGCTGTTGGCTAAAATTATGGTAGATGCATGTTAAGAATAAGGGCAAAATATGCAGATCCTTGTTCATAGAACTTTTCCATCCCGCTTTCTAAGAATAAAATTAAAGCCACTTCACATCTCTCCTTAATCACATTGATTTAGGTCTTCTGGGCAGTGCACATGAGCTTGTTATTAATGATTCTTTTGTTCTCCGTGGGCCCAAGTCAGACTGCTGTCCAAGGGCAAAACCCTTTCATGTTCATCTTTGTTTTTATGTTTATTGAAAACTTTAAGACCCAGTGTGTGTGTATGTGCCTTCGTTCACTCACACCTCAGCTTAAAATGTCAATGTGATGTAGCCTAGCCCCTAGACCTTGGAAATGCTTTTCGTGACTAACCATGTGGCGGTGTTATCCCATGGCGTTTGTCTACTGTGTTATTATTTCTGCTAATTCCCATGGAGTCCAAGAGTATGTCCAAAACACATACTCCAAAACAAAGCGCTGTCCAAAACACACAAAATCCCTGTGTTGCAGTCACTACAGATGTCAGAAACAGGCTTTCAATCCATAACACTAGGTTGAAATATTTGCCCGTCTTTTTTTTTTAATGGAAGTTCAAATCTATAAATAATATACTGCTCTCAAGACCTAATCTGAATTTCACAAGAAGTCTTAACCCAGTAGTCCCAAGGCAAGGACAGTCACATAGTATCAGAATCCTTCGTGCTTTCAAAGAAACTGTTTTCAAAGAAATGAAAGGCTTAGAGTTTTGTAGCATTATTGCTGCCTGCCGCCTTGTGACTGAATGTCAGTGCATCCGCCCCCTAGCACATTCTGTATGGGCCTCCCCTGAGGAAGTCAGCTCTGTGTGCGTGTGAGTCAAGATTGTGCCACCATGGGGGACTCTGGGATCAGTGCCCTGTGGATAGTTCTCTGTTCAGCACTCCAGTGAGGATACTGGGAATTTTGGCTGAGCATGCAGAGGCTTTTATTGCTGGGCTCACATACTGTCTGGGAACTAAGAATGTGATTGAGACTTGCTGCATGAGAAGAAACCCGTTTTTCTTTTCTGGTGGTTTGGACTCTCTATGTAACATGGAGCCTTAGGACACCCAGCCTTGCCCTGCTTTCCCTTTGGGAAAAAGGAACTTGAGTGAACGTTTCTGCATCCCATCTCTCATATGAAGCTGTGACGCAAGCCTTCTCTCCAGGTTGGGTATTCATGTCCGCTTTGTAGGCCTTTGCTCAACAGACGTTTAGCGGGGCTGTCTCCCCAGCTAGTTGTGGTCTCTCGCTGTGTACCAGGGGACTGACCAAACTCTTAGGTAGAAATGCCTGAGAAGCAGCTGATTGTCCTGCATGTGTTTTTGAAAAGGGTGAGACGGGACTGGGAACAGGGGTGTGGATAATGAGTAAGTTATTGCAATGCTGAGCCCTGTTCTGTGTCCTCCGTGTGGCCCCTTTCCCCTAGCTGGGACCTGGGCACCTCACTCTCCTGCCTTGCACACAGCTCCTGGGAACCCAGGCCAGTCTCCACCAGCCTGCGGCACAGTGTCAGGGATTTTCGCTCCTGCTGCAAAAGCCGTGAGAACTTTCCTGGCCAGTACTGGAAAGGGGAATGCTATTTATTTTTATATTGTGTATATTTTGTCGTGGTCTGCTGATTCCCTGTTTCACTGAGAGCGACACTTACCTCAATAGTTAGTTCGATATCGTGTGTTGGATAATTTTTTAAAAGAACTTTTTAAAAAGCTTTTTGATCCTCAGAGATCTGTAGATTTTATTTCCATATGAACTGGTTATTTTGTATAAAGTACATTCTTAAAATAGCAAGGCTTCGATATGTGTGAGTTGTGTGTGTCCGTGTGTCACTTTTCTCAGCGGGCGGAGGTTTGAACTAGGCCCCAGCGCCACCACCTGGCTCCCCTGGCTTCCTCACGGCGGGCAGGCAGGGCAGTGTGCGCTCGGAGGGACGGTGGGCCGCGCTCTGTGGAGGCCTCGGGATGGTGTGAGAGCGGACAGGCAGTTCCGCCCTCAGCTAGCCCCGGCAGCACCCGCCTCGTCGCCCGCTCCAGTACCACACACACCCAGCCCTTGAGACACACCTCTGACACACTTGTATACACTATTTTTGCTCTTCCAAAATCTAGAGCAGACTGGGGTCCAGCAGACAGCGCTAGCCTACAACCGTGTGTGAATTACAGGTGGTCAGAAGTGGGAGCTACGAGGCTAGATGAGCAAGCAGGTGCTCTTCTACCTGCCCAGTCCATTGAGGTTTTATCTCCAGTTCCTAGGAGCGTTTTTGTTCCAGGGGTGCCACTTTGGGGCACCTGACTGGCTTAGTCATGGAACATGTGACTCGTTCTCAGGGTCATGAGTTTGAGTCCTAGGTTGGGTGTAGATTACTTAAAAAAAAAAACAACAAAGTAGCTATAGTCCTAAGACGATACAATTTCTGGACTGTTTTATTCTTACTTGGCCTTGTGAGTAATCTCACTCGGTAAAAATTCTATCAAAAATAGTATCAATTTCCAAATCTGTTGTTCACTCAGGCTTATCACTTTCAGGGAAAGTGATCTCTCTTGACCTCCCGATTATCTGGTGTTACGTTACCCATTGATCTATTATTATTGATTAATCTATTTTTGAGACTTCTGTCAGCTGCTTTAAAACTATCTCCCAATAGGCATTTTTCCTAAAAAATATTATGCCAGTCATGTTTTCTAGTTTAGTAGTTGCATTTCCATATAACTTTTGAAGAAAAAAAGACCCCCACTTCAAGTGAAAATCATTAGTAAACCCCAGATTTGACACGAAGCTGGTTAGATGTTTTTACAGTGGCTCCTTTTGCACTGGTGGGACAGGGTGGGTAGGCCATTGCCCTGGCCTCCTTTATTGTCGTGGCAGAGTGTGAGCAAGGGAGTGACAGAAAGAGGGAGACACAGAATCTAAAACAGGCTCCAGGCTCTGAGCTGTCTGCACCGAGCCCAACATGGGACTCGAACTCACGAACTGTGAGATGATGATGACCTGACCTGAAGTCGGCCTCTTAACTGACTGAGCCACCCAGGCGCCCTCCCTGGTTCATTTTAGTATCACATCCTTAAGATGCATGATTTCTGACTTCTGGATTCATAACCACAACCACTTTTACTGTGACATGAATTCCTCACCAAACAAAGGCTAAAATTCTTTGTTTCAGCTAACGATAGGGTTTAATTTACTTTGTTAATAGGAACTTAGCTCTTAGCTAAGTATCCTTTAAGGTGTTTCCAGATTTATCTCCTTGGGATCAAAACAAAGTACCTTCCACGAGTGAACTCTTTTTCAAAATTTGGTCCAGTAGGCAGTGTTAATCCGGCTTTGTTTTTGGAACTATTATTTAACATTAACACTCGTTAAACCTTATGTGTACATAGCTCGCACAGCAATTATAATCGGTGAGCTGCTTGCTTCAAATTGGAGCATGAAAAGAAAGCTGGCAGGGCAAGATTTAGGGAAAAGGAAGGAAGTCACAAATTGTCAATGAGAATTAGTCTCAAAACTGGAACTTTCTATTTTGACATTTGGAAACATCCAAAATGCTTCTCTTGTTAAACATTAATGCCTTCTGTCTAAACCAATTCTTATCATTGGGGAAGGAAAGGTATCTTGATTATATAAACAAGTAGCCCCTGTAGGATTCAGTTTTGCCATAATCTGCACTGTCCGAGAGTGGCATTAACAGAATGGAGAAAATAACCCAGGGTTGGACTCTCGTAGAGGTCACCCTTCACCTTGTGATCTAACTAGAGGTGAAAGACCTATGTCAGTAAACTGTTGTGCAAGGAGTGCCTTTGGAAGAAATGCCATTGGACCTTTTCTCCCAGGCCTGGATTCTAGACCAACTGGGAATGAGGCAGAGCTCTAAGTGTCCAGACTGCTGTAGCCGGCACTCCCCCTCCCCCCCGGGATTCTCTATAGATTGGTCCTGCAGATCTGTTCCCTGGCCTCCTGGTTTTCCCTTGGGTTTTTTCATGGAGGACATCTGTGTATGTGCCTTAGTCCCTTCTCTACTTACCAGTGCTCACTCCTCTAGTTTCCTTAGGCAGTTTTACCAAAAACCTCCACTGTAAGATGGACTGTGAAATACCAGCCGAGGAGGCAGCTGGAAAATCCCCAGATTTGGCTATTGTGTGCTGAAATCCCAGCCCCTTTCTGTTTCCATGACCTGCATATAAATTCAGGTCCCCTTGAGAAGTCTTCAGGTTTGGAAAAGCACTACCTGCTCCTAGAATCTTGGATTTGAACCTCATTTTGGACAGCGAATGACAAGGAAGAAGTAGCCCTACTGTAGCCAGTTAGTACTAGATAGAATTTTTTTTAACGAAGTGGAGTCAATTCCTTGGATTGGATTCAAGGTTTTTGCTTTGGGGCGGAATTGAGTCCACAGTAGGAAGGCAAAGACATCCAAGCGAAGCCTGGCCTGTGTGTGCCCCAAGAACTATCTCGCAGTCAAGTTCTCAGTAAGTATTAAATTCCAGCTGTATGAATATTTATTTTCCTAATTACTAACAGTGGAAAAGGGAGAGAAAAATAGCTTTCTCTGTTCAGAGTTCACAGTAAAGGGAGAAAAGCAATACAGAAAAATTGGACTATAATGAAGTGTTAGAACGAACACACTGCATAAAGTAGAAAGGTTTGTACTTCCTCCCTGCAATTTAGTCACTGCAGGTGGTGGGGGGGCGTTGTTAGCCATTTGGTTTGGACAGACCTGGGTGTGCTGGCAAGGACGCAGGGCCCGGATCTCCTCCGCCCAGCCTGCCAACTCCGCTTGTTCCGTTCAGCAGGCTCCGCCTGGTTTTCTCCAAGTCCTGCTGCAGCTTGGATCCCTCTTCCTTTTCATCCTGGTCCTGCTCCATGAGGCTACACTAGTGATGAAGACAGAGCAAACTGTTATAACACCAGTAATTCTCCCCAGGGGGTACTAAGAGGACTTTTCCTAGAGACCGTATAGGCCTGCAGACGAGCGTGTGTGTGGACAGGCCATGGCACGGCCCCCACTACAGCCTCCCATGTCTCCTGTCGTCTTGTGGTCACATACTCTGTTGTGCTTCCAAGTGTAGTCTCTGAACCAAAGCATCACCTGGGAATTTGTTAGAAATGCAAATTCTGGGGGCACCTAAGTGGCTCAGTTGGTTGATTGAGATCCTCTAACCCCCTCTCTCTGTGCCCCTCCCCCACTTGTTCTTTCTGTTTAATAATGTGTTATTAATGAAAATTTATATTAATATTTTTATATAACATTTATATTGACACTAATATATATTTAATAATTTCTATATTATATATAGAAATGTAAAAGGGCGCCTGGGTGGCTCAGTCAGTTAAGTGTCTCCAGCACAGGTCATGATTCCATGGTTCATGGATTCGAGCCCGTCAGACTCAGTGCTGACAGCTCAGAGCCTGGAGCCTGCTTCCGATTCTGTGTCTCCCTCTTTCTACTCCTCATTTGTGCTGTCCTCTCTCAAATATAAATAAACATTAAAAATCACTTAAAAATATAAAACTGACTGCTGGGTTAGATGGAGGGTGGGCCTCAGCAGTCTGTTCTAGCAAGCCCTTGGTTCTGATGCAAGCCAAAGTTTGAGGACACTGACCTATAGGAATGGCCTGGCATTTACACTTAAATCCTCAGCCACACCTCCTCTGAACAGACTGTCAAATTCAAATAACACACATCACAGCGTCCTTCTCATAAACTAAAATCCATCCCATACATGGATAAAGGTTATGGATGTTCCTCTAATCCAAGCCTGGGGAGAGATTGCAAAACAAGAACGGCTACAAAGTTGAGAAATGCCCTCACTGCTCACCCTGTCCCCATCCCAGCCCTGCCCTCCTTGACACCCTGCTTTCGTTCTGTCACATTCCTCCATCAAGTCTCACCCCCAGGGGTGCCTGGGTGGCTCAGTTGGTTAACCGTCCAACATCTGCTCGGGGCATGATCTCATGGTTCATGAGTTCAAGCCCCATGTCGGGCACTGTGCTGACAGCTCTGAACCTGGGGCCTGCTTCAGATTCTGTGTCTCCTCTCTGCCCCTTCTTCACTCATACTCTGTCTCCCTGTCCTTCAAAAGTAAACAGACATTTAAAAAAGTAAAGAGGAAGTCCACCTCACGTGGTCCTCTAACTCTGTGCTCTGCCGTACCTTCGCTTTCTTTTCTGCAGTAACATCCCATCGCCAGAACTGACTTTCCCTTGTGCGCTGCAGTCCAGCCTCCTGATCAAATGCCTTCAATGAGCCTCTCCTGCTCTTTTCTTCCCTCCCTATGAATGTTATTCCAGTTTCCTCTATTTGAGTATCACATACTTATCTCTCTTTTTCTTTTAAGTTTTGTTTGTTTGGGTTGGGGGTGTTTGTAGTAATCTCTACACCCAGCATGGGGCTCGAACTCACAACCCGAAAAGCAAGAGTCACATGCTCTTCTGACTGAGACAGCCAGGCGCCCCATACCTTCATCCAAACTTTACCAATAGAACCTGGCTTTTTTTCCTGACATTTGGCTTCCTCCCTACCTTTCTACAACTACTGACTTGCATAGAGCCTCACCCCTTTCACAGCCCTTACATCCTCCGTGTGGCCTCTGACAGCTTGATCAACCTCCTCTTGAGCTGGTTTCACTGAGGCCGTGACCCACATTCACCCAGCTGTCACACGGCCTGCACTTCCAGTTACCTTCTTTCGCTTCCCAAAGGTGTGCCCTTCCTAAGACTTGCTCCCTTTCTTTTTTTTTTTAAAGACTTTTTTTGAAATGATCTCTACACCCAACACGGGCCCAAATTCACAACCCCAAGATCAAGAGTCACACGCTCTACTAACCAAACCCAGCCTAGCACCCCTCTATCTTCTTCATGCACCTTCCTCTAGATGACTTCTACTTTTACCTACAACTTAAGATGTCCCTCGGAGCGCCTGGGTGGCTCAGTCGATTGAGTGTCTGACTTTGGCCCAGGTCATGATCTCACAGTTTGTGAGTTTGAGCCACGCCTCAGGCTCTGTGCTTGGAGCCTGGAGCCTCCTTCGGATTCTGTGTCTCCCTCTTTCTCTGCCCCTCGTGTGCGCACTCTTGCTCGCTCTCTCTCTCTCTCTCTGTCAAAAATAAATAAAAACTTAAAAAATAAAAAAGATGTTCTTCTATGCAATCGACTTCCATCTTCAATTCAGACCTTTTTGCCCTGTTCTGCTCACCCTTTCCAAGTTCCTATTGGACATTGACACCAAGTGTCCCAACTGCCATTATTGTTTCGTGACTTTTTATTTGCCACTGTTTTAATTTTTTTACCTAAATGATGTACAATTTTATTTCCTACATCTTGTTTATTTTTAACATTCTTTCTTAACCATTTTATTATAATTCACACTAAAACTGATTGGGGTATCTGGGGGGCTCAGTTGGTTAAGCATCCAACTTTGGCCCAACTCATGATCTTGTGGTCCATGAGTTCAAGCCCTGTGTCAGGCTCTGTGCCGACAACTCAAAGCCTGGAATCTGCTTAAGATTCTGAATCTCCCTCTCTCAAAAATAAACTTTTTTTTTAATTAAAAAAAAACTGACACATTCCCTCCTTCCTCTATGTTATGTTTAAATGTAGTGTACTGGCTTCATCGCTCATCTCTTCCTTTCTAGCCTGGTAAAATACACATAAAATATACCATTTTAACCATTTTTTTAAATACATATGGTTCTTTGTTCTATTTTGTTTTTTTAATGTTTATTTTATTTTTTTTATGTTTTTATTTATTTATTTATTTTTGATACAGAGAGAGACAGAGCATGAGAGGGGGAGGGGCAGAGAGAGAAGGAGACACAGAACCGCAAGCAGGCTCCAGGCTCTGAGCTAGCTGTCAGC
Organism: Suricata suricatta; assembly: GCF_006229205.1. Lineage (NCBI taxonomy): Eukaryota > Metazoa > Chordata > Mammalia > Carnivora > Herpestidae > Suricata > Suricata suricatta. The sequence goes on from NC_043709.1 coordinate 104,463,125, forward strand.
CCAGAGCCTGACTCGGGGCTCGAACCCACGAACGTGAGATCTGACCTGAGCCAAAGCCGGAGGCTTAACTGACTGAGCCACCCAGGCGCCCCTAATGTTTATTTTTGAGAGCGAGCACGAGCAGGGGAAGGGAAGAGAGAGGGGGAGACACAGAATCTGAATCAGACTCCAGTCTTCTAGCTGATGGCACAGAGCATAACCCAGGGCTCACACTCACAAACTGTGAGATCAACCTGAGCCCAAGTCAGATGCTTAACCGACTGATCCACCCAGGGGCCCCAAATGCATTTGCTTTTTTGAAATTTTAAATGTTTATTTAATTTTGAGAGAGAGCAAGCAGGAGAGGGACAGAAAAAGGGAGACACAGAATCTGACGCAGGCTCCAGGCCCCAAGCTGTCAGCACAGAGCCCAATGTATGGCTTGAACCCCAAAGCTGTGAGATTGTGACCTAAGCCAAAAGTCGAACGCGTAACTGACTGAGCTACCCAGGCTCTCCTGACCATTTTTAAGTGTATACCTCAGTTGCACTGAGTACAATCACCTCATTATGCAACCATAACTACTATCCATCTTTAGAACTTTTTATCCCATAGTGAAGCTCTATACCCATTCAACTAATTTCCTAACCTCTCTTCTCTCCCAACCCTTGGTAACCACTTTAATTTCTGTGCCGATAAATTTGACTATGGTAGGTGCCCCAGATAAATGGAATCATACAATATTTTTCCTTTTTCGGGCTTAGCATGTTTTCAAGGTTCATCCATGTTGTAGAATGTCGCAGAATTTTATTCCTTTTTGAGGCTAAAGAACATACCACTGTGTGTATAGACTGTATTTTATTTATCCATTCATCCATCAAAGGACATTTGGGATGTTTCCCCTCCGGGCTGTCATAATTATGTTGCAATGAACATGAGTGTACAGTTGGGTGTTTAAGTCTGCTTAATTCTATTCTTAATTCTATTTTTAACTCTTTGAGGACTTGCCATACTGATTTCCACAGCCTCTGCATCATTTTACATTCACATCAGCAATGCACAAGAGTCCCAATTTCTCCACGTCCTTGCCCACGCGTGTTGTCTTCTGTTTATTTGATAGCCACGCCCTCACAGGGCTGGCACCACTCTTTCTAGGGCACGCTGCCATCCCCTGTTTTGTGGCTGCCCCTTTAAGCTCGTAGCCAGCTGAACTTTCTGTCCCTCCCCACTCTCCCTACCTCCCACTCCTGATGCTACTAGCGGGGTGATGATAGATCTTTTCTTGCTGATCCGTGTGTCAAACCTGGTATTTCTTCCTGGCGTGTTTAATCACCTGCCAAGCCCCATTGATTCTTCACAGAAATCACTCACATCTCTTCCCTCCTGCAGGCAAGTTCTCATTTTATTTCTCACCTGGATTATTGTAATCTTCTGGCCTATCCAAACCACTTGGCACTGCCATAAACCTGAGCTGTGACCAAAAAAAAAAAAAAAAAGGTGGGCGCCTGGCTGGTTCAGTCAATAGAGCATGTGACTCTTGAACTCAGGTTCATGAGTTCAAGCCTCATGCTGGGCATGGAGCCTGCTTAAAAAAAAAAAAAAAAAAAAAAAAAGGAAGAACTTGAACTGTGCCCTCTGGGTCCCCACTCCACATCCTATGTCAGCTTTCCACTGCCCACCAGGAAAAGGGAGGGAAAATGTTATCATTTAGTGAACAACTTCTGTGTGCCAGCCACTAAATGCTAAATGTACTAAATGTACGAAATACCCTACATCTGAGTCTCATTTCACAGAGGAGGACACAGGCACAGCGAAGTGAGGTCACGCAGCTAGCATGTGTAAACTGGAATTCAAACCAGTTCGAAAGCAGACGTGCTCCAAAGCCCACTCAACCACTGTGCTGCCTCGCAGCAGTCTTAGGAAGCGGATATCCCAAGCCCCTTTTGAAGAAGAAAAGCACGAAGTTAAATAACTTGCCTAAAGTGAGGTAGTTATTAACTTGGAAGCTGGAATTTGAACCTGGGTCTCTGACGTCAGAGTCTGTCCTCTGCTGATTCTTCATCTCTCCCAAATCCTTGGCCAGGCAACAAGGTCCTCTACCTTTGGGGCCCAATATGCTACCAGCTTTATTCTCCCCACTACTGCCTCATCCCTGGCCCCAGATTAGATACTTTGCCTCTAAAGGAAAGCTGGGTTTTAGTTTTACCTCTCTGCCCTCGGTCTTCAAGGCCAAAACCAATGGCTACTTCCAGAACTCTCTCCAGCTGTGTAACTGGAAGAAATCTTCGGTGGCAGCACAGAGTTCACAACTCCGCTGTACCATGTGTGAGTGCAGGGAACGTGCCACATCAGCGTCCTGCCGCGCGGCCCTGCCACAGTGGAGCACGTGGTGGACCATTGATATAGGTAACCACCTGTGTCTAGAAAAGTGTGTGACTCTGAGAAGCAGAGGCTGGCTTCTGACGCCAAAAGTCTGGCAGGAGTGTTTGCGCTGCATCGATTTTCCTTGTTTGTCCTCCTCCCTGACTTCCAGGTCTCCGAGTGGATGGCCAGTCTCCCCTCACCCCCACCCCCACGCTGCCTTGAGCAAAGCTTTTTCCAGCCTGAATTTTTGTCTCAGTCATTCCACAACCAAGTAAATAGCCACCTGCTTGCCGCCTGGCGAGGTAGGACTGGGCTTGGCTAGGCTGCATAGTGGCCTCCTTGGGGTTTCATTCAAACCCAATCTGTTTACAGGTGTGGGAGGTGGGAGAGAAGCCGGGGACCCAGAGGAGAGGATGGCTCAGTGACTGCCTGCCCCAGGGCAAGGGGCTCTGGGCGTGAAGAGGGAGGGCCACTAACGATACCAAAAGAGGATCGTAAACCAACCCTTCCTGCAGTTCAACAGTGATCTGGCCTGTATCTTGGCATCCAGAAAAGGCAGAACGTTCCTCACCGAAAGCAGGTAAGAGTTTCTCTGGTCTGTATCAAGCTTAGACTTGCTAGGGAAAGACCCACTTCTAGCAAATGAACATCGGGAGGGGGTCAGAGCAGCCAGTGGGAAAGGGTCCCCTTCCATTTGCTGCACAGAGTTGGAAGGAGGCGGGCGAGAAGCGGCCGGTCCCTGACCATAGGACCTCCCAGGCGAGGTCTAAGCCAGGATGCGAGCTATTTCCTTGGCGCTGCTCGGGTCAGGGGCTCGTCTCTGAAGAACTCTCACTTGCCCTGCTAAGTAGAATAGGTGGAGAGAGGACGCTTCTCTTCCCCGAGTGCCTCCATGAGGTGGAGAGACAGCTGCAAGGCAGAACTGTCTGTCTCATGATGAGACTGACTGCGGAGTTAAAGGCGGCAGTCACCCTCGTGGTTCACTGATTCCAGCATCTTCACTGAATGCCTCTGCACCAGGCTCGGGAGGCACTACCCTCACCCTTTCCTCTCCCAGGAACATTATTTTGATTGGGGGTGGGCAAACTGCTGTAATATGAGGTGGTATGTGCTATAACTGGACATTAAGTTTTTTAATGTTATTTATTTTTGATACAGAGAGAGACAGAGCATGAGAGGGGAAGGGGCAGAGAGAGAGGGAGACACAGAATCGGAAGAAGCCTCCAGGCTCTGAGCTAGCTGTCAGCACAGAGCCCCAGGTGGGGCTCGAACCCACGAACGTGAGATCATGACCTGAGCCAAAGTCAGATGCCTAACCAACTGAGCCACCCAGGCGCCCCTATAACTGGATATTAAATAGGATCTCAGAACAGGACTCCTGGCCAAGATTTGAGGGACTTACGGTAGTGGTGCTGGGTAGCTCAGTGGGTTAAGCACCTGACCCTTAATTTCAGCTCAGGTCATGATCTCACGGTTGGCTGTGAGACAAGCCCCATGTGAGGCTCTGCATTAAATGTGGAGCCTGGTTGGGCTTCTCTCTCTCTCTCTCTCTCTCTCTCTCTCTCTCTCACAAACTAAATAAACAAACTTAAAAAAAAAAAAAAAAAGGAGGGACTCATAGGAGGAACCTGAAGCCCAAAACACGTTTTTGTTTTCTTTTTTGTTTTCTAAAAAACAATTTGTACTTCATCAGGTACAGATGGGGCAAGAGTGTCCTACTCAGCAGGACAGTATGTGCAAGGCTCAGCTGTAGGAGACCGTGACGTGCTCCCAGAAGTGAGTGTTCTCGATGGCTGCAGGGAAAGCAACTTGATGATTTGGGAGGGCACAGTCAAGTGGGAAAGTAGGGTCCAGGTAAAGGCAAAGGGTTGGGAGCTGTCCTGAGGGTGGTGGGAAGTTGGTGCTGCACGTCAGGCAGGGAGGTGCCTAAGTGGCAGGCTGGCAGGTGGGTCCAGACTTGCCTTCTGCTTACTTGGCCATGTTGTGGAGCTCAGATGTGAGGGGAGCGAGGCTGAAGGCATGGGACAGAGGGGGAGGCTGTCCGGTGCTCCAGACCGTGGGTGACACCCGTGTAATCAAGCAGTGGCTGGTGAGCCCACGAGAGACTTAGGACAGCTCTTTTCTACCCATGATGAAAGGCCTGTTTATTCTAATCTATTATGGAGAAATAATTTTGTAAAATACAATAAAAAATCAATTGTTAGAAAAATTATTTTATTTTAAAAAATTTTTAAGTTTTATTTATTTTGAGAGACAGCATGAGCAGAGGAGGGACAGAGAGAGGTAGAGAGAGAATCCCAACCAGGCTCCATGCTGCCAGTGCAGAGCCCCATGTGGGGCTCGAACTCACAAAGCGTGAAATTGTAATTGAGTTGAAACCAAGAGCCAGACACTTAACTGACTGAGCCGTCCAGGCACCCCACAAAATAAAAATCTTTTTAATGCTAAAATATAAGCTCACATTTTTCTCAATAAATTGTAAAACATGGAATGCTTCAGGATGCCATAAAAATTTCTAAGCTTTACTCTCAATTTCTGTAGTTGTTCACAGACCAGCACTGAACCCACACGCCCTGAGTAGCACTGACTTCAGGAAGAAGAATTGCCAGAACATGATGACTGATTAGTCGTGGGGACATAGAGGGAAAGGAAGAGTGAAAGACAGTGCACAACTTGGCCTGGATGATGGAATCCCTGGTAGTGCAGCGTCCAGAGCTCGGGAACGAGGAAGGGAAACAGCAGGTCGAGAGGGGTGGATACAAGTAGAAAGAGGTGTAACTAGACTGTGTGAGCCAGGCTGCAAAGACGGAGACGGTGGGAGCTGGTTAAGATGATGGCGAGGGGCTCAGGGCAGGAATCCGAAGCTGCAGGTCATCAGTGTCCTGAGCAAGTAGACAGTGACTGAAGCCCGGGAGAAGATGGGGTTTTCAGGATGGCTGTGCAGAGTGGAGTGGAAGGAGTCAAACGTCTTGGCAAGACATTATGGGTACCAGTGAGCAAGGACACTGGTCATGGGAGGGAGGCTGGGAAGCCACTGGGGAAAGCCACGGAGTCACAGAAGTCAAGATAATAGAATGTTTTAAGGTGGAAGGAATGAAAGGTGGTGGAATCAGGAGCTCAGAGAACCCTGGCCTGCTCTGGTCCCTACGGCACACCACCTAGAATCTTCCCTCCAAGTAGATGTGTCTCTGGACAGCCTCATTCAAATATGATCCTGGGAAACCATGTAATAAGAATTACTTCAGAGGTGCCTGGTTGGCTCAGTTTGTAGAACATGCAACTCTTGATCTAGGGGTCTTGAGTTCAAGCCTCATATTGGGCATAGAGGTTACTTTACAAAACAAAAGAAAAAAAAAAGAAAGAAGGAAAAGGAAAGAAAGAATTACTATACAGTGTGCTGTGCTTTCCAAATTTTCTAATTTTTTTCTAGTACTTTAAATACTTTAAGAAATAGAACCATTGTTCATTATTAACAAAAGAGAACTGATCACCACCTAAGCATCTGTTAGCTAGCTATCACCTAAAGCAATAACAGGATGGGTCACGATTTCTTTTTAATTTAAAGATTATTTGTTTTGAGAGGCCCCTGGGTGGCTCGGTCAGTTGAGCGCCCGACTTCAGCTCAGGTCATGATCTCACAGTTCGTGGGTTCGAGCCCTGTGTCGGGTTCTGTGCTGGCAGCTCAGGGCCTGGAGCCTGCTTCCAATTCTGTGTGTCCCTCTCTCTCTGCCCCTCCCCTGCTCATGATCTGTCTCTCAAAAATAAATAAAAATGTTAAAAAAAATTTTTTTTAAAGATTATTTGTTTTGAGAGAGTGAGAGAGAAAGCAGGGGAGAGGTAGAGAGAGAAGGAAAAAGAATCCCAAGCAGGTTCTGCACTATCAGCATATGGCCCAACAGAGGGCTCAATCCCACGATCTGCGAGACCATGCCCTGAGCCGAAATCAAGAGCTCACCCAACTGAGCCACCCAGGCACCCCAAGACAGGTAACAGTTTTGAGGTAGGGGGCAGAACCCCTGGACAGGACAGGTAGGTAGGCCGGCTGCATTCTGCCATGCAGACCCCCTCCCAGCCCCACCAAGGACCTGTCTGCTCCTGGCTCTCCGCCCAGGACGGTCCTTAACCAGCTTCTTGCTTGCAAAACAGAGTCTGCAGACGAGTGGAGAAGGGACAAAGGACCCCTCCGAGTACACACACACAAACACACAGACACCACAGCGGTGCACGTGCGCAACGAGACAAGATGCTCCTGGAAATGGGCATTAAGGGGTCAAAAAACTAGCCTGGCACTGCGCACCAGCAGAGTGGTGTCCTGCCTGCCTAGTGAGGGGCACCTTGTCACTGACTTCCCGAGGAGGAAACTGTTCCCAGCGCGTCGGCTTCCCTCCCGGTGCCAGAGCCTCCCCGCGGGCAGCCCCCTCTCCCGCCCTGCCCTGCATTCCTCAGCCCCTCAGGTTTCAGGCCTCCACCAGCTCCACAGCTCTTCAGCCCCGGACAGTCGCCAAGCCCAGGCCCTTTCTGTGAGGAGTTCTCCCCCAGCCAACTCTTGTCCTCTGCACCCTCCACCACCCCCTTTTTTCTATGCCTCATTTGCTTTGCCATCATCATGCCACCTGTCTGGCTTCTCGCATGAAATTTCCTTTCCTCAACCCGCTCTTCCTGAATTGTCCTCATACTACATTCATCAGGGTCCTTTCCCCCTTAACAGTATGCACTAGTTTTTTGTTTTTGTTTTTTTCCTGCCTGCAGGATCAAATTTGTGAAAAGTTACTTAATTTAGGGGGACACAAACTATACCTGGCAAGCCCCAGGCTCCCCATGCATGGCCTAACCTACCTTTGTAGCCCTTTCCCACCGTCTGCTGAGCCAGCCAGGGCAGCGAGCCGTGCCCTCAGCCCTTTGTCCAGACCCTGAGGGGCTCGCACAGTGCTTGTCCAGGCCACCTCCCCCTCCTCATCTCCTTATAAACTTTGCCTTAGTTTTTTTAGTCTATGTGCTGCCGAAGCAAGCACCCCCTTATTTTTTTGTTTATTTATTTATTTTTTAATTTTTTAACGTTTGATATATGTTTGAAACAGAGAGAGAGAATGAGTAGGGAAGGGGCAGAAAAAGAGGGAAATACAGAATCCAAAGCATCCAGGCTCCGAGCTGTCAGCACAGAGCCTGACACAGAGCTTGAACCCACGAACCGTGAGATCATGACCTGAGCTGAAGTCAGACACTTACCCAATTGAGCCACCCAGGTGCTCCTTTAAGTTTGTTTATTTACATAGAGTGCACTTGAGGAAGAGCACAAAGAGAGAGAGAGAGAGAATCCCAAGAAGGTTCCCTGTTACCAGTGCAGAGCCCAGCGTGGGACTCGATCCCATGAACTGTGAAATCATGTCCTGAGATCAAGAGTTGGATGCTTAACCAGCTGAGCCACCCAGGTGCCTCTCCCTTATTTTTTAAGGCCACTTCTACATCCTTTTCCAAGCCAGGCTAAAATGAACTTGTACATCTCTGAACGCTTACAATATTCACTATCTAAGCATCTCAATTGCAGTGAAATGGAGAATTTGAGAGTTCTTTCAAAAGTTTGCTTATTGGATAAGAAGTCGTTGGCTACTTGAGTGCCTCGGTGCCTCAGTCGGTTAAGCATCTGACTTCAGCTCAGGTCATGAGCTCATGGTTTGTGAGTTTGAGTCCCACTTCAGGTGAGCTCGAGCCCCCACTTCAGGCTCAGCGCTGACAGGGTGGAGGCTGCATGGATTCTCTCTCTCCCTCTCTCTCTCTACTCCTCGCTCACTCATGCCCTCTCTCAAAAGAAAAAAAGAGGAGCGCCTGGGTGGCTCAGTCAGTTAAGTGTCCGACTTCGGCTCAGGTCATAATCTCATGGTTTGTGGGCACTATCTCTCTCTGTCTCTCAATAATAAATATAAATGTTCAAAATTTAAAAAAAGAAAACGAATTCTAATTTGTTATTTCAAAAACAAACAAAAAACACCCCAAAACAACAACAGCAAGACAACAAGTCAATTCATTAGGATACTGGAATATCCCTTTGGTACCTAAGGTCAAGAACGAAGTGGATCACTGTATAGTCAGGACTTCAGACCCCACCGGAACTCTCTGCTCTCTCTCTTGTTCTGCTTTATCCATCTCTCTTGCTGCAAATGATCTCTGTTTCCCAAACCATATACCACATGACAGTAAACATGACTGCAGATCAGTCCGAAGGGTTATGTTACAGACAAAAACTTTAAAGAAGCTACACAATCTGTTCTTTAAAATACCTGTATAGGGGCACCTGGGTGGCTCAGTCGGTTAAGCTGACTTCAGCCCAGGGCATGATCTTGCAGTTTGTGGGTTTAAGCCTCGCGTTGGGCTCTGTGCTGACAGTTCAGAACCTGGAGTCTGCTTCGAATTCTGTACCTCCTTCTCTCTCTGCCCCTCCCCTGCTCACACTCTGCCTCACTGTCTCTCAAAAATAAAAAAGCATTGAGGCGCCAGGGTGGCTCAGTTGGTTAAGCGTCCAGGGTCGGCTCAGGTCATGATCTCACATTCGTGGGTTCAAGCCCCGCGTTGGGCTCTGTGCTGACAGCTAGCTCAGAGCCTGTATCTCCCTCTCTCTCTGACCCTCCCCTGCTCGCGCTGTCTCTCTCTGTCTCTCAAAAATAAATAAAAAACATTAAAAAATTAAAAATAAAATAAAATAAAATACCTGTAGAGATCAGGATGCCTGGGTGGCTCAGTGGATCAAGTGTCCCAACTCTCCCCCTTTTTTTATGTTTATTTATTTTTGAGAGAGAGAGAGAGAGAGAGAGAGAGACAGTGGGGGAAGGGCAGAGAGAGAAAGAGAGAGACACACAGAATCAAAAGCAGGCTCCAGGATCCTATCATTAGCACAAAGCCTGACTCAGGGCTTGAACCCATGAACCGTGAGATCACGACCTGAGCCAAAGTCAGGTGCTCAAAGGACTGAGCCACCCAGGTGCCCCATATCCCAACTGTTTTTTTTTTCTTTAATGTTTATTTTTGAGAGAGAGAGAGAAAGAAAGTGGGACAGAGACAGAGAGAGAGGGAGACAGAATCTGAAGCAGGCTCCAGGCTCTGAGCAGTCAGCACAGAGCCCTATGCGGGGCTCCAACTCACTCTGTCTCTGCCTGGAGCCTGCTTCAGATTCTGTCTTCCTCTCTCTCTGCCCCTCCCCTGCTTATGCTTTGTCTCTTTCTCTGTCTCAAAAAATGAATAAATATTTAAAATGTTTTAATTAATTAATTTCTAAAAATAAGTAAAATACCTGTAGGGGAGATTAAATGATCTAGATTAAGTCAGGGACCCATCCTCCAATAATCAACACCACCCAGAAGAATAGCGTCACATTTTAGGAACATGACCATCCCCACCAGGTGACTAGTAAGAGAATTAAAAGGTTCCTGGAAACGAGGAAATGAAGAGATAAAACAGTATCTAGGGACACGCAGATGCATACATTTCCCATTCATTCAAATTTCTTCCTTTTTTTGAAGATTTTTTTTAATGTAATCTCTGCCCCCAATGTGGGCCTCAGACTTACAACCGCAAGATCAAGAGTCACTGTCCTACCAACTGAGCCAGCCAGGTGCCCCTAAATTTCTTCCTTCTAAATATGGATCAATAATCACGTGTCAAATTGTAAATGCACTTATCTTCCCAATGTGAGATTACTCAATGTGGTGACTGGATACTGCAGTCAGAGGCAATGACGGGGAGCTCCTGTTATTCAGATAAAGATTGATTTTTTTATATGTATATATCCTGTCCTTTTCTTTGATCCCAAAGAGTTCCAGATATAGATCCTCATAATTCTGTATCCCAGTGCTTAAATAATTCGTATTTCTACCCCAGTACCCCCCAAAAACACTGTTTTTCTAAATTCCATTTCGATGAGAGAGCAGGTGAAATATTACCTATTGGCCAATAGTCCAATGCATAGAGCACAGGCAGCTTAGTCAGAGGAGTCTACTACACTTGATTTTGGAGTTGTAAATTTGAGCCCCATGTTGAGCACAGAGATTACTAAAAGAAAAAAAAAGGAAATTAAACTGGGCGCCTGCATAACTTAGTAGATTAGTCATCTGCCTTTGCTTCAGGTCATGATCTAATGATTCATGGGTTCGAACCCCACATCAGGCTCTGTGCTATCTTCGGGTCCTGTGTCCCCTTCTTTCTCTGCCCCTCCCCTGCTTATGTGTGCACGCTCTCTCTGTCTCTTTCTCTTTTTTTTTAATTTTTTTTAAATTTATTTTTGAGAGACAGAGAGAGCCAGTGCAAGCAGGGGAGGGTCAGAGAGAGAGGGAAACACAGAATCAGAAGGAGGCTCCAGGCTCTGAGCTAGCTGTCAGCACAGAGCCTGACGCGGGGCTCAAACCCACGAACCGTGAGATCATGACCTGAGCTGAAGCCGGACGCTTAACCGACAGAGCCACCCAGGCGCCCCTGTCTCTTTCTCTTAAAAATGAATTTTTTAAAACTTTTTTAAAAATCCTAAAAAAAAAGAACAATTTTTAAAAGGCTAAATATTTTAATCAGTGTCCGTTTGTTTACTAAATTCTCTGGCCGTGTAGGGAGCCCTTGGTCAGGCAATGGCTGCCCCAGGGCCTGGCTTGCCAGAAGAGCTTCCCCTGCCAAGGATCCTTCGGGTCCTATACGGAGAGAAGGGTGCGCAGGAGCGCCCGGGGGAAGTGCTGCATCACTCTGCAAGTCTATTCCTCTCAGGGCTGGAGCCAGTAGGATTTAAACTGAGAAAGCAGGGACCTTGTTTTTGTGCTGCCCGAAACTGACCAGCGGCGCAGTCAGCACTCCCCACATGATTGTAGGGTGCCTGACTCCTGGGCTGATGGATTGCCTGAGGTATTGAACGAATGTGGACCCTGTTGCCAAGTTTGGGGTTTTGGGGGTGAGGACTTCTTTGAAACCCTCACTGGCTCACTGTCAGTTTCCTCTTTGTTGACTCCGTTTGCTAATGCGTTTACCGGCGCCAGAAATCTTGTGTGGCCCAGTCCTGGAATACTAAGTCTGTTCAAGGGAACTGCCAGGCCTGGGACTTAGTGTGACGGCCCAGTCCCGGCGGGGGCAGGGACGCTCTGCAGGGCACACGTGCTGCACACCGACAGGCAAGTGCACTTGGAGGTTGGAGGCATCATCACATCTGCCTCGTGAAACTGGGGTGCCCCGAATTTCTCTCGCTTCTCTTAAATGCCCCTATTCCAAAAGCCAGTGAACCACAACTTATAAACTAATAATTTCGTTCTAGAAAAAGTAGGGAATATGGCTGCAGGATTCTCAATTATTTGAATTTCTGCTTTCAGACTGACGGGATTTCTCCAATGTCCCATTGTTTCCTATCTACTTTTAAGGGGGCGATTCAGGATTACAACACATCCTTCTCTCACAACAACTTTGAAAGTGTCTCAAAGAACTGCTGACACGCTTTAATTTCCTGACATTTTGTGCCTGGGTGGCTCGGTCGGTTAAAGGTCTGACTTTGGCTCGGGTCATGATCTCTAGGTTCGTGAGTTTGAGCCCCGAGTCAGGCTCTGTGCTGACAGCTCAGAGCCTGGAGCCTGCCTGGTATTGTGTGTCTCCCTCTCTCTCTGTCCTTCCCTCACCCATGCTCTGTCTCTCTCTGTCTCTCTCTCAAAAATAAACATTAAAAAAATGTTTTTCCTAACATTTCCCGACAAGTTCCCTAAAGCTCTGGCTTTTGGAAGCACGAGATCGGAGCCGCGCCACACAAGAGCCGCCGGCCTCTCAGCCCAGGACAGGGCTTCTGCTCAGCCTGTGCCCTGCTCTCTCTGAGTCCATACTTCACGTTTATAATTTGCAAATCCTCACTCCCTTCGCCAGTTTAGGGGATTATTAAGTCTCTTTTGGTTGGGAGTATCAGAAACACATTCTAGCAAGCTAAGCAATAATGACCTGATTGACTGACAGGACAGTTGAGAATCTCACAGAATCCAAGGACAGGAATGCAACCGGCACCCGGAAGTGAACTGGAAACTGGGAGTTCAAGCAACATTAGGACTGTCTCCATCTTTTGTTTCTCCTCCAGATATACTTGCTTCACTTTTCTGTTTCTTTCTCTACACACCAGCTTCCTATTTCTCCAGCAGATCTAAGTTTTACACGTTCTGGATCTAAACACCATGTTCAAAACTTCCAGTTTCTCTGGGCGCCTGGATGGCTCAGTCGGTTAAGCAGCCGGCTTCGGCTCAGGTCATGATCTCGCGGTTCATGGGTTCCGGCCCCGTGTCGGGTTCTGTGCTGACAGCTCAGAGCCTGGAGCTGCTTCAGATTCTGGGTCTCCCTCTCTCTCTGACACTCCCCTGCTCGTGCTGTCTCTCTCTGTCTCTCAAAAATAAATAAAAGACATTAAAAAAAATTAAAAAAACAAACAAACAAAAAACCTTCCAGTTGGAGTCCCCTTAACTAGTCCTTTTGTCTCTCACATCTGTTCTGCCAGGAAGTCCTGTTGGCCTTGCCTTCAACATCCATCCATAATTAACCACTTGTCACCCCCTCTCCGCCTGTACGCCCCCAACAAGCAGCCTTTACCTCTTGCTTCGGTTCCTGCAATAATTTAATCGATCTTTCTGCTTTTATCTTGAGCCCTCTGCTGCCTATTCTCAACACAGCCGCCACATAGTCCTGTCAAGAGGATGTCATTTCTCTGCTCAAAACTCTTCAGTTGCTTCTCTGTTCGTTCAGAATGCCAGCCAAAAACTTCGGAGGCCTTACAGGCTCGGGCTCCCGCCGGTTACCTCTTCGACTTTGTCTTTACTTCACGCTTCCCCGCCACCTCGCTGTGCCTGCAGCTCAGCAGTCCCCGCTTGCAGGGTCCGCCGACCTGCTCTGCCTTGAGCGAGCTTCCCACACACCCACACGCCTCACCCTCTCACCTGCTCTGAATCCTCAAGTCAGAACCCTTTCTTGGTTAAAACATCAAACACCCACCCCACTGACATTTTCCTATCTTCCTTCCCTCCTATATTTCTTTCTCCAGAGAATTTATCAGTATCTGGTATCCTTAGGATTTACTTATTTCATTTTTTTAGGTTTATTTATTTATTTTGTGAGAGAGAGAGGGAGGGAGAGAGCATACCCATGGAGAGAGGGGCAGAGAGAGAGCCTGCCAAGCAGGCCCTGTGCTGTCAGCTCAAACTCATGAACCCTGAGATCATGGCCTGAGGAGAAGTCAGATGCTTAACTGACTGAGCCACCAAGGTGCCCATTTTACTTATTTTATTTATTGCCTCTCTCCTCCTTTAGAATTTAAGCCCCTGAGAACTATATCCCCAGACCTGGACCAGCCAGTGCCTGGCACTCAGTAAATTTTTCCTGCATGTATCAATATACACAGAGAAGGACTGATCTCTCTCTTCTTCCCCAAAACAAAACATTTGGAGAAACAGAAAATTGCCCTTCAGTCTTAGGGACCGGTGAGGAGCGTGGGACCGGAGGGGGCCCTAATGCAGCTTGCAGGGAGCCTGGAAACGGAGGCTCCTTACAGCTCACGCCAGCCCTGTTGCAGCGCCCAGAGAACTCTTCCTGACACTGCCCGCTGGGGTCAAGCAGGACCCTCCCCAGAAGCTGTGATAATTCCCATTATTGTAGCTTTGACTTTTTGACACTGTCCCTGGTGCTTTCCATATAAATAAGCAGTTTAGTCTTTCAGCAGGATCATAGCAAGTTCAGAAAACACATTTTAAGAGCCAAAAAATAACTTCAGAACATTTTATGTATTTTATTATAGTTCAGGGACCTACAAGAGTCCATTACAAGTCTTGTGGGGGGTTTTTAATCTTTTCAATGTTTATTTATTTTTGAGAGGCAGAGAGACAGAGCATAAGCAGGGGAGGGGCAGAGAGAGAGGGAGACACAGAACTCAAAGCAGGGTCCAGGCTCTGAGCTGTCAGCACAGAGCCCAATACAGGGCTCGAACCCGCAAACTGCGAGATCATGACCTGAGCCAAAGTCGGACGCTCAACCAACTGAGCCACCCAGGGGCCCCTATAGCAATTCTTAAAATCCCTCTTTCATATCCATCAGCTTCCCTCACCGCCGTTCCCAGGCGCTTCTTCCAGACGCCCCAGAACTCCTCCCCGTGAGCCTAGTTTGGGCCCGTTGTCCTCTCTCATTGCTTTCTTCTTAACGCAATCCCCAAAGCCAAAAAGGTCCATAAAGGACAAGGAACAGAGTGACTTGCAGCATTGGTGCATTAATAGTGCTGTGGCCCAGCACACGCGAGGTTTCTTACACCGCCTTGTAGGGGAGCACACCGGCCGTGGAGGCCCGGCGGGAGGCGGCTCGGGCCAGTCTCCACTGACACCCACCTTCTCTCCACTGTGCTGCGGGGCCACAGTCCAGGACACAGACGCCGCATCCGCCCCGGCAGCCGTCTCCCTGAGGCGTCAGCAGCCCGTGTCCCGGGACCGCCAGCGGGATGTCCAGCCAGGATTTGAGGTAAACTGGGTGAGGTGGCCGACTCTGGGCTGGGTTCCCGTGGTGACGACACTTCATTCAGCTTCTGCACCAGACTCCTGAGTCCTGGGGAGGGGCGAGCGAGGCCCCTTTTCCCCACCAATCTGTCGTCTATGATCTTTCATCTGTCTATACAGTCTCATCGTTAAACTCCATCTTCTCAGACTGCAGAATTTCAGCCCCGGTTCTATTTGTTTTCACAAAGTTGCTTGTTTGTCTGCTTATCAGGGTTCAGATAGGAGAAAATCTGTTATCTATTCCTACCATTTTGCTCACAGTCTGCCCTTGACCTGAAAGATAAGAAGATATTACTAGGGTCCAAGGAGACTGAGGAAGTTTTATTTTCTATTTTCAGCCTTCCAAAATTCTTGGATAAGGGGGCTCACATTATGTAAAGTGTGACCCTTTTTTTTTTGTACTTTTGGCTAGAATCAGACAATACTAGAATACTTTAACCCTGGTTATCTTGCACTGTCTAGAAACAGTCCTCTTGTTATAAATAATAGCTATCATTTACCCAGTGCATTAACTTATTTAGTCCTCACAAAATCCCTTGAGGTCAGTTTTACAGAGGGAAAAGCAAAGGATCAGAGAAGTGAGGTAACTTGTTTAAGTAAACAACATAGCCAGGATTCAAATTCCGTTCTGACTGACCTTCAGCCAAAATAAAATTGCAATCAGTTTGAAAACTGTTCCTCGTGTGGCTCTAACGGCGGGGGTCAGCTGGAGAACAGGCCCTGGGTGGAAGCCAGAGGGACTGCTCTGAGGCAGGCTGAGGACTTCCCGCACCCTGCGGGGCCCCGGCGGGCAGAGCTGGCACTTCGGGCCTCCTTCCCAACAGCCTTTGCAGCATCCTAGCTTGAGGGACATTTCCCTGGAGGGGTTAGGACAAGAAGTCTGAATCCTGGTGAGTGCAGTGCCCCCGAGGGGGCGGCCAGGCACTCTTGGCCCCCGGCCCCTCACCTGTCTCTGGGGGAGGGAGCCCCGGGTTGGCCAAGGAGGTGCTGCAGTGGGCGTAGCAGGCTGAGGAGGGGGTCTCTGGTGTGAAGCGAGGTGGAGCGGCGGTTCCCACCCTCCCTGCACCCCCCTGCACCCCCATCTAGTCCTGGCTTTGTGCAGCTTTCTGCCGCCAGCCTCCCTCAGAGCTCCTGTGTCTCTCTGCCTCCCTCACTTATTCTTTGCTTCCCTTCTCCTCACGGCCTAGTATTACAGCAAAACTCATCAACGGAGGTGTGGCAGGGCTTGTTGGGGTGACCTGCGTGTTCCCCATAGACTTGGCCAAGACTCGACTGCAGAACCAACATGGAAGAGATATCTACAAAGGAATGTAGGTATTGGTGAGGGGAAGGGGGTGAGCAGGGGGAAGGGGACTCCCAGAGGAGGAATCTGGGGCCTCATTCCTTCCTGTCTCTTTATTTAGAGAGTGCGCGCGTACATTGTGGGGGTGGTGTGGGGTCAGGGGAGGTGGTGGGCTGGGTGTGCCCAGCAGGATTAGATCGCTGGGGTGGGGAGGGTCGTGATGGAGCAGCCTCTGGCTCCCCACTGACTTCGTTTTCTGGTCTCTGCTCCTAGGATAGACTGCCTGATGAAAACAGCCAGGGCAGAGGGCTTCCTGGGCATGTACCGAGGTGGGCTTATCATGGTGCCTGGGGGCGGGGGGGCCTGGCCCGGGCCAAGTGAGAACTGAGGTGCAGTACAGGGCACCAGACTGTGAGTTAATAGAACACTGGGAATTGGTGTTTCTTCTGCACAGGGAGCTCCTGGGGCAGGTGATCCTAAGCCACATCTGCTTTTCACAAGCCTGCGTGTTCCTTGGTGGAGACCGAGGCCGTTATTGTGAGGTTTTAGGAGAGCCCGGGAGCCCGAGTTTCCATCCTGGCACCACTACTGCCCCACCGGGTGATGCTGGTCCCCACATTTCTTTCCCCCACTTCTCCTTCAGGGCTGAATGGGTAGAGGCTGACTGGGAAAAGAATGGAAAGGGTTTTGAGCTGAAAGGGAGTTGCTGGATGGCTCTTCCCTGACACAAGCCAGGGCTGTCCCTGTCCCTTGCAGTGTCCCCGCATAGCGATAATTATGGATTGGAAAATGGATACAAAGCTGGCATTCAGAAGGAGCTGATGTGCTAGAAGCCCTGAGAAATAAAGTAAAAACCTCTGTGACTCAAAGAGCCGCCAGTGGGACTGGGCTAGGAAAGCCCCGAGTAACGGAAACCGACCCTCTCCCCCTCGACCTTCCTATTGGGGCTTGATTTGGGGAACTGTTCACTTGTCATCGGAGATGGACAGCACTAGCAAGGGCCAAAATAATGTCCTTGTAACTGCACCGATGAGCCCATAAAGGAAATGCGTACGTGAAGGAGGGAAATGTGGGGGCAGGAGAGTCAAAGTAGGGAGATGGAGAAAAAATTTATGTTTCTCTAAAATAGACAGAGGAGCCTCCGCAACAACTCTTCCCTCCAAGACCCCAGTTACTCCCAGCAACTTCCCTGGCGAGGTCTGAGAGAAGGTTGTCTACGGGAGTGGCAGACTCAGAATTGTTCCTTTATTAAAAAAATGTATTTAGGGGCACCTGGGTGGCTCAGTTGGTTAAGCCTCCAACTTCGGCTCAGGTCAGATCTCACGTTCGTGGGTTCGAGCCCCGCGTCAGGCTCTGTGCTGACAGCTAGCTCAGAGCCTGGAGCCTGCTTCTGGTTCTGTGTCTCCTTCTCTCTCTGACCCTCCCCCTCTCATGCTCTGTCTCTCTCTGTATCAAAAATAAATAAAACATTAAAAAAATTAAAAAATATGTATTTAAATGTTTCAGTAAATTCTACACCTAACATAGGACTTGAACTTAAACAACTCTAAGATCAAGAGTCACATGCAGCCAGGTGCCCCAAGAATTGTTACTTTTCAGATGGCCTTAACTCGTCCCGGGTCTTGACTTGCAGGAGCTGCAGTGAACCTGACTTTGGTCACTCCAGAGAAGGCCATCAAGCTGGCAGCCAATGACTTCTTCCGGCAGCTGCTAATGGAGGACGGGGATGGCAGGTGGGGGCTCTGGGATGGAAGTCCTTCACCGTATGTATGTGGTTTGGGGGGAAAGTGACAGGGAGAGGAAGGTGCTGGCTTACCTGTCTGCATGTATGGAAACGTGCACACAAATGGCTGACGGCTGGTTAGCATATGTTTGGGCAATGCAAAGTCAAGGAGAAAATGAGCTGGTGTAATTTTTTAAGTTCTAGATGATTGATGATAGATAGATAGATAGACCATTATAGAATGTATTATATATATAATATACACGTACACTCACCAACTAGTTGATGAACATTTCTTCAGTTTTGTTGAGCTATAACCACAAACCATACTGTAAAGATTATACAGTTTACAGTGTTTGTCCGTATAATGACCTCATGTACATATCCTGTGAAATATTTACAGTGAGTTTAGTTAATATCCATTACTTCATTTAGTTATCAAAAAAGTTGTTTTCCTTGCAGTGAGAACGCTTAGGATCTGTTCTCTCAGCAACTTTCAACTGTACCACAGAGCAGCGTGGACCGTAGGCTGTCATTACTTGTTTATCTTATAACTGGGCGTTTGTGCCCACAGACCACCTTCGCCTAATTCCTGTCCCCCAACCCTGCTCCTGGCCTCTGATCACCACAAACCTGGTCTCTTCTATGAGTTTGGATTTTTTTTTTTATATTCCTCATGTAAACAAGATCATTGAGTATTTGGTTTTCTCTGTCTTCTTATTTCACTGGCATAACGCCCTCAAATTCCATCCATGTCTCAGATGACAGGATTTCCTTCTGTTTTGTGGCTGAAGAACATTGTAGTGTGTGTGTGTGTGTGTGTGTGTGTGTGTGTGTGTACCACATTTTCTGTATCTACTTATCTGTCCATGAGCACATGGGTTGTTTCCATATCTTGGCTGTTTTGAACAATGATGCAGTGAACACGGACGTGCAGATATCTTGTTGACATAATGATTTATCTCCCTCAGATATATACCCAGAAATGGAATTACTGGATCATGTGGTGATTCTGTTTTTAATTTTGTTTCCCATGGTGGCCGCACCGATTTACATTCCCACCAGTAGTGCACAGGGTTCCCTTCTCACCACGTTCATGCCAACATCATCGATCTCTCTGATGACAACCATTCTAACAGGTGTGCACTGATATCTCATTGTGGTTTTGATGTGCATTTCCCCGATGGCTGGTGATGTTGAGCACCTTTTCATGTACCTGTTGGTCATTTGATTATCTTCTTTGGAGGGGCGCCTGGGTTAAGTGTCCCACTTTGGCTCAGGTCATGATCTCACAGTTCATGAGTTCGAGCCCCGCATCAGACTCAGTGCTGACAGCTCAGAGCCTGGAGTCTGCTTCAGATTCTATCTCCCCCTCTCTCTGTTTCTCTTTCTCCCTCCCTCTCTCTCTCAAAAATAAATAAAAAGTTAAAAAATATATCTTCTTTGGAAAATATCTTTTCAGGTTCTTTGCCTGTTTTTAATTGGATTATTTGTTGTTTTTTGCTATTGAGTTGTATGATTTCTTTATATACTTGGATATTAACCCCTTGTCAGATATATGATTTATATGATTTACAAATATCGAGTCCCATTCCAAAGGTTGCCTTTTCATGTTGTTGGTAGTTTCCTTTGTCGTGTGGAAGCTTTGAAGTTTGAAGCAGCCACACTTGTTTTTGCTCAAGTGGCTTGTGCTCTAGTGACCCATGTCAAGGAGCTTTTCCTCTGTGTTTTCGTCTAGGAGTTTTATGATTTCAGGTCTTACATTTTAAGTCTTTAATCCATCTTGAGTTAATTTTCTTAAGTAGTGTAAGATAGGGGTCTGGTTTCATTCTTTTACATGTGAATATCCAATTTTCCCAGCGCAATTCATTGAGGAGACTGTCATTTCTCCACTGAGAATTCTTGGCTCCCTTCAGGGGGTTATTTCTGGGCTTTTGATTCTGTTCCATTGATCTGTGTCTGTTTTTATGCTGATAAATTTTTAAAAATCAACCCCCAAAGACTTTCTAGTACTCTCTGTGCCTCCCATTGTCCTAGTGTTATTGCTGAAGGGATCAGAGACCATCAAATCCCTGCAATGGGTTCATTGTACTAGTTTCAACTTCTATGCAGGTGCTACCTCCCTGGCACCTGCTTTAAAGGTAGTTTCATGTTTTAAGGAGGCTGAGTTTGAGTGCCAGGTGATTATCTACCCAGCTGATCTGAACACGGCTAAATACCATGCATGGAAATTCCCAACTACCAAGGGAAGGTAGATCGGGGTGGGGTGGCGGGGCTGGCCTGTCGCTGAAAGAGCCTGACTCGTGGTCCCACAGGATGCAGCGGAACCTGAAGATGGAGATGCTAGCCGGATGTGGAGCTGGAGTGTGCCAGGTGGTGGTCACCTGTCCCATGGAAATGCTTAAGATTCAGCTGCAGGATGCTGGCCGCTTGGGTGAGGCCTCTCCCAGCTCCACATGAAGGGCTGTGATCAGAATAGATTTCCCTACATTCTACTCATTTGCTAGACTGTGTTATTGAATCAGGTTTCTGGGTCAGTAGAAGCCTTTTTTTTTTTTTAGTTTTAAAAATATATATATTTATTTATTTTTTAATTTTTGAGAGAGAGAGAGAGCATAAGCAGGGGAGGGGCAGAGAGAGAGGGAGACACAGAATATGAAGCAGGCTCCAGGCTCTGAGCTGTCAGCACAGAGCCTGACGCAGGGCTCGAACCCACGAACCGTGAGATCATGAGCTGAGGCAGTCAGAGGCTCAACCGACTGAGCCACCCAGGCACCCCTGTTTATTTTGAGAAAGAGAGAGCATGAGTGGGTAAGAGAGGGTCAGAGAGAGAGAATCCCAACCAAGTTCTGAACTGTCAGAGCACAACCTGACCTAGGACTCAAACTCACAGACTGTGAGATCATGACCTAAGCTGATATCAAAGAGTCAGACATTTACCCGACTGAGCCTTAACTGACTGAGCCACTCTGGAGCCTCTTTTTTTTGGCTTTTTATTCATTTATGTTTTTATTTATTTATTTTGAGGGGGGAGGGGCAGAGAGAGAATCCTAAGCGGGCTCTGCCCTATCAGCTCAGAGTCCAACATAGGGCTCGAACTCACAAATGAACCGTGAGATTATGACTTGAGCCAATATCAAGAGTTGATACTTACCAGATGAGCCATCCAGGCACCCCAAGATTTTTTATTTTAAGTCACCTCTATACCCAATTCACGTTCGGACTTACAACCCCGAGATCAAGAGTCACATGCTCTACCGACTCAGTCAGGCAGGGACCCCTAGAAGTCTTTTGTTTTATGATTTTAGATTTTACATGTTAGATTTCAACACTTCAAGTTTTAGAACAAATAGAAGAAAAGAAAAACTTGACTCAGAGGGACAGAAAATCCCCTAATATCTCTATCATATCTCCATGACATGTAGGCTTGATTTCCTAAAATTTTTTAGAAGTGTTGGGGCGCCTGGGTGGCTCAGTCGGTTAAGCATCTGCCTTGGGCTCAGGCCATGATCTCATGGTTCATGGATTCAAGCCCCAGCTTGCTGAAGCTGACAGCTAGCTCAGAGCCTGGAGCCTGCTTCGAATTCTATGTCTCCCTCTCTCTCTGACCCTTCCCTGCTTGCGCTGTCTCTCTCTGTGTCTCAAAAATAATAAAAAACATTAAGAAAAAATTTTTAATAAAAAAAAAGAAGTGTCAACAGCCTGATCACAAATATTTCAGTCAGTAGACATTCTCTTATGCTCCGGAGCTGGCTGTTAGTGGGAAGGCATAACAAGGGGCACGAGCACCATGCCTACTGTTTTTGTTTTCTCTGTCTAAAGCAGACAGTGGGGGAAATGTCCATTGATTAACTACTTTGTTGTTGTTGTTTATTTATTTATTTTTAAGAGAGCGAGAGAGAGGAAGCAGCAGAGAGAGAGACAATCCCAAGCAGGCTCCATGCTATCAGTATGAAGCCTAATGTGGGATCCGAACCCACAAACCATGAGATCATGATCTGAGCCGAAACCAAGAGTCAGACGCCTGGCGAAGCCACCCACGCACCCTTGATTAACTACCTTCTTGAAGTTAATTATTTGAGGCCTGCACCTAGACTGCTACCTGCTGGGTAGCAAACAAAATTGGGATATGAAATAACTTCCTTTTAGCAAGGACTTATAATCTAGACAAAGCTTCTCAAACAGTGGGAATTAAGAAAACAGTCACACAGTTTCAGTGCATTAAACCCTGTGGTCATTAATGGAACTCACCCACATTTGAAATGCTTGGGGGAAAAAATCCATTTTATTTATTAGATGTTTAACTCATCAAATTACAGGTTCTAAATTATTCAACTAAAATGAAAAATCAAATACTATAAAATGGTGAAGGATATAAAGGCCACGCTCACCTAATCTTGGAATACTGGAGGGAGGAGGCACCTCTGGAAGTCTGAAGGAGAAAGTTTTTGGACAAAAAGAATTTCCTGCTTTACACATTAGGCAGAAAGTATAGGAGACTCCAAAGTGCAAATAGGATGAAACTATGTAAATAGCTCAGAGATGGGTTAGAAATGGCAGCCAGAGCAGAAGCAAGTTTTAACAGGAGGACAAGGACCTGGTTGGGGGTGGGGCGGGGCCGGGAGGGGGGTGCAGGGGAGACAGGCTGGTACAGTTTCCTATGAAGGGAGTCAGGCAGGCCCTGGCCGGGCTCTTGGGAAGCGCCTTGTGCGGCAGGGACAACAAATTAGATAATAACCATCTTCGATTTCCTTGGAGCCAAAAACTTTTAAAATTAGGACCGGGCCACCTGGATGGCTCAGTTGGTTAAACTCTGGACTCTTGGTTTGGGCTCAGGTTCTGTGCTGACAGTGCAGAGCCCGCTTGGGATGGTCTCTGTCTCTCTCTCTGTCTACCCCTCCCCCCCCATGCACACTCTCTCTCTCTCAAAATAAATATATATATTTTTTAAACATTAGGACAATCCAGGGGGCCTGGCTGGCAAAGTTGCAGCGTGCAACTCTTGATCTGGGGGTTGTGTTAGGTGTAGAGATACTTAAAAAAATAAAAAATCTTCGGGGCGCCTGGGTGGCTCAGGCAGTTGAATAGCAGTCTCTTAATTTTGGCTCAGGTCATGATCCCCAGGTGGTGGGATCAAGCCCTGAGTTGGGGGCTCAGTGTGGAGCCTGCTTGAGATTCTCTCTCTGACTCTCGGTCACACTCACTCTCTCAAATTTAAAAAAAAAAAAATCTTAAATAAAATTAGGGCAATCCCCAGAATTCTAGTAGGGATGTCAGCCCAGCCTCTGAGGTGTCCCAGGAATAGGAAGTGGGGGGCACACTCCCGCGAGCGTTTCACAGCACCTTCCCGGGGCCTGGCTTGTGACGGCACCTGTCCTGTCCCTTCCAGCGGTTCCTCGCCAGGGCTCGGCCTCAGCACCCTCCTCCTCCAGGTCCTACACCACCGGCTCGGCTCCCACCCACAAGCGCCCATCTGCCACCTTTATCGCCTGGGACTTACTTCGCACCCGGGGCCTGGCTGGCCTCTATAAGGGTCTGGGTGCCACTCTCCTCAGGTGAGCCTTTCTTCCGGAACTTGGGACACAGAAGGGCCCCGTGAACTGGGAGAGGGGCCGGGGCGGGCCAGAGGGACCGCCGCTTCAATCTGTCTCTGCATTCTTCCTAGAACATTCAAACCCCAGAAAGCAAACTATCTCTATGCTTCCTGTTTTGTCCAGACTTGGGCAGAATTGCTCAGAATTGCACAGGATGGGTGCCTGGAAGACTACTTTGAGGTCTCTGCTCCAGTAACCAGGCCCCCATGAGTATTGGGTGTTCTGTGGTCCAAAGGCACCTAAGAACGCCCTGTGTACAAAAGACTTTGGGTCATTTATAAGTAAATGAGTGCACAGACCCCTCATTTTACTTTGCTACTTGGCCAAAACTGTTAAAGTTGGTCTGAAGTGCCGCAGGCCAGGGAGGTAGTTTTCTTGTGTCACCTAAGCAATGGAGAAATGAACTTCACCTTCCTGCCCACCCCGTCCCCTCAGCCCTTAGCTTACGTAGCCCTCGTTAACTCTAACCGTAGCCTGTCCACCCTTTCTCACTGAAGGAGCTGCCAGCCTCGGCAGCAGCCGCTGGCGCCTCACTAATCGCTGCAGGTGCTGGTGGGGCCGGGTAAGGAGGCAGGGGCGGGGAGGCGAACCCACCTCCCTTACGCGAGGAGGAGCAGGAACCGTGGGCTTGTCTCTGACCATCTGCTGGGCTCTACAGCTCATGAAAAGGCGTGCGCCTGACCTTGGGTGGGAGCCCCGGAGCAGCCGGTAGCTCAGGGTTTCTTCTTTCTCTCCTGCAGAGACATTCCCTTCTCCATCATCTACTTCCCACTGTTTGCCAACATTAACAACCTCGGGTTCAACGAGCGTACGGGGAAGGCCTCCTTTGCTCATTCCTTTATGTCAGGCTGCGTTGCAGGCTCCGTAGCTGCTGTCACAGTGACACCTCTGGACGGTAAGTGCATCAGCGATGCGGGGCTTCAGGGTGGCCCTACAAATGAGACAGCTGTGTAGTTGTCTATAGGACAAAAAGGAACCTTCCACTTTCAGGACAGAAATGAAACAGTTCCAACCTGAAATCCCTCTTGGGTCACAACCTGGGGCCACTGGCAGAAACTCACCAAGAGTCTTCCCAGATAAAGTGGGGACAGGGAGACCTCCCCTCTACTTCTTATCACTGACAAATCCCTTCACCTTCTAGGTGCTGATTTCATTCATTTTTTGTTCCTCAGGGTTCGGGTGGGGAGTTAAAATCTAAAAGGCAGAGTTAAGCAGTATGGGAAGAACACGCTTCTCCTACCCTCAGGGCTCCTCCCGGCTCCTCCCACACTCAGTGGGCCTTTCTGTGGTAGGAGTAACCTCACACCTTCCTATAGAAACGATGTCGTTTCTAATTCTTCCAGGAAGATCTATTCCAGATCACAGAGCTGGCCTCAGGACAGTCCTCTCTACACTGGCTCTGCTAGGAAACCCTCTCATGCAAAGGATACGATGCCAAAAGCAGGATGGTCATGACTTACTATTTATTTATTTTGCTTTAGTTTTGAAAACTCGAATCCAAACCCTCAAAAAAGGCCTGGGTGAGGACAGCTACAGCGGGGTCACCGACTGCGCCAGGTGAGAGCCCTGTGGCCGCGGGGGTTCCCTCTGCGTCCGGGTCTACCTCCACCACACCTATAGCACACTTCGTCACCACACTACGCTGAGCTCAAAATCTGCTCCTTCCCCTCGCCTCTCAACAGAAACAGGATGTAGTGGGAGCTTTTTTCTCCTGTGCATCCCTGCAGCACCTTTCTCCCAGGGTCTAGGCAGATGGGGCTGCTTTCCCAGGGCCCGGCCGGGCTGCTTAGTGACCAGACTGACACACAGCATGGGCGGGGCGGGGCTCCCTCACGCCCAGGAGGTGCGCTCGCCAAGGAAAATGACATCTGCCCCGCGTGGAGGGATGTGCACGCGCTGGAGGGGGCGGGTCGCCTCACTGTCTGCGGTGCCCTCCTGCCCGTTGGCTGACAGGGCTCTTCTCTCTCCGCAGGAAAATCTGGACTCAGGAGGGGCCATCCGCCCTCATGAAGGGGGCAGGCTGCAGGGCCCTGGTCATAGCCCCTCTCTTCGGGATCGCCCAAGGGGTCTACTTCATTGGTATTGGAGAGCGGATCTTAAAGTGTCTCGAGTAGAGAGAGCTGGATGGCTCAGGTCCCTTTACTTGCTGCCAGCTCTCTAGAACGTTCTACTTAGGGACGAGTGAGACGCCCCCCATGTCATACTCTGTCCTCTAACCTGTAGTGCTACCTCACTCTCGGAACACACACTCTTACCCCAATAAGCTAGCTGGCTACAGTCCATGCTCCCTTCGTAATGTCCACATCCGGTTTTCGGCGGGGACAAGGCCACCAGGGAGCTTCAGAAGCGCCTAGCTACCTGCCTTTCCACAACACACAGCACGGGCTTGGGGTATATTAACTGCAGGACCCTAACACACAGTAATATAGAGGGGTTGTTTCTCCATTTTACATTTCTACTTCACACTCAAACTCTATACACTTGAGTCAGTTTGAAGATTTAGTGTTAATTCTGAATTAAGTGACTTATGGTTAGTTCCAGAACTGGTTTGGGGGAAAAGGAGGACCACAAGTTCAAGGGGACCATGAAAACCCTCAAAGTCAGCAGATCTTTTCAAGTTGTAGATGGCCGAGGCATTAGGCTGACTGAGTGGGTGGCCTGGGCCATCAGGCTGGCTGTCCTGGCCCGCAAACCCTCCCTGTGCCACACAGGCTCTCACAGAACAAGGTCCAGGGAACATGGTTTTAAATAAAATTGATTAAACTCTCGTCTTGTAATTAATGAGAGCAGCAGACCTGCTGCAGTGGATTGTTTGTCCTCCACCTTTCCCTGTCCATTCCAGAACCAAACTGCATGAAAATGAGCCCTGAGGCAGGTCTCTATCACGTACTTTTTCTTTATGTTTATTTCTGAGAGTGAGACAGAGAGTAAGTAGGGGGGGAGGGAGGGAGGGAGAGGGAGAGAGAGAGAGAGACAGGGAGACACAGAATCTGAAGCAGGCTCCAAGCTCTGAGATGTCAGCACAGAGCCCGACGTGGGGCTTGAACCCACAAACCGTGAGATCATGACCTGAGCTGAAGTCAGCTGCTTAACCGACTGAGCCACCCGGGCATCTCTATCCCATACTCTTCAAATCACACTCATGAGGTCGGGGGACAGCCATGGGGATACTTTATCTTTCGGTTATGCAGGGCGTGCGGTCTTGACCCCATCATTGCCTAACACCATCACCTTGAGGAGCCGGGTCCGTTGTGACAGATCCCACATACCGCAGCGCCTCCCCCGGAGGGTGCCACAGACATGCTCTCAGCATGTGGGCTCAGGTCTTGTATAAAAATGCCTGCTCCAAGTGCTGGTATGTACACTAGTCCCCACCTAATCTCACTTAGGTTAATGAAAAAACAGACCGCCTCCATAGCCTCATTCTCTCCGGAGAGGCCCACCGTGGAGTCTGGCTGCATAGACAGACCCGAGTGAGATCCCAACGCTGCCTCCCTGTAAGATCTTGAGTTGTTCTTAGTCATCATCTGAGAAAAAAATAATGCGAGGAAGGAAAGGACCTTGGTGAAACGGTTTAGGCGTAACACACAGTAACCCTTCTCCTCCAATAAGCCCCTAGATGCTTTTCTGACTCTGCCAAAGCTAGCAAAACCCTTTCCTCAATAAAGCTGTCGAACCCTCTGGAGGACAGGTAATACTGAATGCCATGTGGTGTGTGTGCAATCCTAAGGGGCTACAAGGAACGCCTCTGGATAAGGGCCTGGTAAAAGTGAGCAGGAAGTGCCAGAGGACAGAGGGTCAATGGTTTCAAGTAGTGACAGCTGTTGACCAGCAACTGCTATAGGGATTAGGAAAATGCTGCTTTTCTAGATAGCTCAGGAAGAACTGAACCCTCTCAAACCAAACTTGTAGAGCCTTGCATAATCACAATGAAATCCATGTAAACCTTTTAATAAATAAAACATATTCATGGCTTAGATTTTAAATCACATTTACAGATGAAGAACACTTCTAGGCCCAAACAGGTTAACAGTGAAGCTACTACTGCTGGAAGGAATGCTTGCCCCCAACCCCGCCATGCACTTTAAGCCTAAAAGCAGAGACTTAATTAATATCAGAGAACATCATACACGTCACCCTCTAGAGTGGAGAGCTGAAAGCAGAGGAAGAGCAAAGATTTGGTGAAGCTCCTGTAGCCACCATCTGATACCCTCACCTTCGTGCTACAGGAGATGAAAGCTGTGCTACTTTTAGAGACGCTGGAAGGTTTCCCGATTACATTAAGCAGAACTTGCTCTCATTGTTAACAACTAGGCCACAGGCATTAGCTACAGAAGGGTATCCACTGATAAATACAGAGTATTAGAACAGCGAAGAGGAAGCCACACAGATATCTTGTTTTTTCAAATATCAGAAACTTCCGCATCATGGTCGGAGAGCCGGGGATCAACTCCACTCTCCCGAAGGCTTAGTCCAAGAACTTCCTGTTGGCATTTGCACCGAATAAGGCTCCTCGTACTTCTGGCATCATCTGTAAAGAAATAAGTTCTTTAATAGGTAAGTGTTGTCAACTGGAAAATATAAAAAGAACTACACATCTTAACTGCAAGAGGGGAGTCACTGACCCCGCGTGGTTGGGAAGGAGATCACAAAGCTACGTGCATCCAATCTGTCCTTACTTATCCAAAAAACTGTAGAGAAACTTAACCTATCGCGAATTTGTGGTTATGGCTGATGGCTTAAGGGGATGAAGAAAGAAGAACTAACCTAAAGCCATTATCATTTAAGCCTTCTTTCTCTTTTTTAGAGTAATCTCTGCACCCAGCCTGGGGCTAGAACACGCAACCCCGAGACCCAGAGTCCCACACTCCTGACCGGGCCAGCCGGAGGCCCATAACACTTAAGGCTTCTGTCACTCTGTGGTGTCGGGAGAAGAGAGGGTCCCTTGACAATATGCTGGGTCACCTATGTTGTTTCTTCCAACAAACTTACTGAGTGCCTACTATGTGCCAAGCAGAAAACACATAACGCAAGTGTGGCAACTGAAAAATCCTTAGGAGTTACGCTGAAATTTCTAAGGCTGTGCCGTCCAACAGAGAGGCCACTGGCCACAGGTGGTTATCGTGCACCTGAAGTTTGCTCAGTGCAACCACGGGACTCATTTTCTCATTTTACTTTATTCGTATGTAGTGGCTACTGTACCGGGAAACACGTATTTAAGGTGTGTTACCAGATGATACTCAAGGTCAAAGTGCTTTTGCTGTAAGACAAGTTAGCAGCCATGACAGCAGACTGCGCCCGCTGAGAGAGGCCCCGCATTTTGAGACAACTGGATTTTCCCGGCCTGCTTCCTAGAGCTCATTTGTGCCACGCTGGACCCACCTGGAGAGCCGGCAGCCCTACGGGAATTCCTTTAACCCACATTTACTTTAGACCCCACCATTCTTACTGGAGAGAGGCCTCTCCTCAGCTCCTCCACGTGGAGTAAAATGTTTACATTAGAATCCTGAATAAACAAACCCTTATTCTACCCCAAACCCACTCTCAGGTAAATTGTATCACCTCAGTAAATGCCACTAAATGCCCACCGCCCATTCAAGAAAATGGCACAAAATGTGGAAAGAGCGACAACCCCAAATTCCAGGGAATGACATATGTTCTCTGCACTACTTCAAAGCAACAACAGACCAACTAATAAGAGGTGTTCCCACACTTACCTGCTGGGCTATGAGATCCAGCCGGCTTTCCAGGGTATTGGAAACTTTTATTTTACGATCTCCATTATAGATCTCAACTCCACCAGCTCTACAAACACAGGAAATAACAATTTTTATAGATTTGAGTAAGAGAGACACATGGTACATTTACTTTCTTCCCTTGGAAGAAAGCTGTGTTGGTGTGTGGTGTGTCTAAATACTAAAAGGGACCAATAAACCAATAAACATAAGCAATAAGCTTAAACATATTTCAAAAAGTCTCTGAGGATTTAAGGTATGGATGGTGATAATAACTGTCATTTACCAAGTGACTGCTACATGACAATCTGATATTATGCTTAGCACCTAATTTATTCTAACAAAATGGAAAGGGGAAGGATTTAGTCCCATCTTGCATATCAATGGAGTCCTCATCTGAATATTTCTTAAAGGTCCAAACCCCTAATTACCAGCAGGTACTGATAAAGCAATTTTCATAACTGCACTGTATACCAAATTAAAGGTGCCACAGCAATCGTGTGCCAAACTTGCGCTTAGAAAGTCCTGCCTCTAGGGCTGCGTGGGTGGCTCAGTCAGTTGAATATCCAACTTCAGCTCAGGCCATGATCTCAAGGTTTGTGGGTTCGAGCCCTGTGTCAGGCTCTATGCTGACAGCTCAGAGCCTGGAGCCTGCTTCTGTGTCTCCCTCTCTCTGCCCATCCCCCATTCTCGCTCTCTCAAAAATAAACAAACATAAAAAAAATTAAAAAGAAATTCATGGGGCACCTGGGTGGCTCAGTCAGTTAAGCGTACGACTTCGGCTCAGGTCATGATCTCATAGTTCGTGGGTTCGAGTCCCACATCGGGCTCTGTGCTGACAGCTCAGAGCCTGAAGTCTGCTTTGGATTCTGTGTCTCCCTCTCTCTGCCCCTCCCCTGATCACACTGTCTCTGTTTCTCAAAAATAAATAAATGTTAAAAAAAATTTTTTTTAGGGGCACCTGGGTGGCTCAGTCGGTTAAGCCTCTTGACTTTGGCTCAGGTCAGATCTCACATTCGTGGGTTTGAGCCCCGCATCAGGCTCTGTGCTGACAGCTAGCTCAGAGCCTGCTTCCGGTTCTGCTTCCTTCTCTCTCTGCCCCTCCCCCTCTCATGCTCTGTCTCACTATCAAAAATAAATAAAACATTAAAAAAAATTTAAAAAAAATTTAATAAAAAATAAAAAGAAATTCCTGCCTCTAGAGGAACCTGGGTGGCTCAGTCCGTTAAGCATCCAACTCTTGATTTCGGATCAGGTCGTGATCTCACATAATCTCATGATTGTGAGAATGAGCTCCAAGTTGAGCTCCGTGCTGAGTGTGGAGCCTGCTTAAGATTCATATTCTCTCTCTCTCTCTCTCTCTCTGCCTCCCTTTGTTCTTCCCTCCCTCCACCCCCTCCCCACCTAGGCAAGTGCATGCTCTTTCTCAATGAAAAAAAAAGGTCTGCCTCTAGACACAACTCATTTCTTCTTTCTTTGTGTTTATTTTTGTTTAGTAATTTTGTTTTTGTTTTAATTTTTTTAAATGTTTTATTTAATTTTGATACAAAGAGAGACAGAGCATGAGAGGGGGAGGGGCAGAGAGAGAGGGAGACACAGAACCGCAAGCAGGCTCCAGGCTCTGAGCTAGCTGTCAGCACAGAGCCTGACTCGGGGCTCGAACCCACGAATGTGAGATCTGACCTGAGCCGAAGCCGGAAGCTTAATCGACTGAGCCACCCAGGCGCCCCTGTTTAGTAATTTTGTTAAGGTTTTTATTTGAGAGAGGATGAGGAAGCATGAGTCGGGGTGGGCAGAGAGGGAGCATCCCAAGCAGGCTCCACATGGGCATGATGAGGGCCCCATCTCATGACCTGAGCCAAAATCAAGAGTCTGACGTATAACCAACTGAGCCACCCAGGCGCCCCAATTTTTGTTTACCCTTGTTTAGTAATCTCTCCAACATGGGGCTCGAACCCACAACCCCAAGATCAAGAGTCACATGCTCCCTTGAGTGAGCCAGCCAGGTGCCCCAAGTCACACCTCACTTCTATCATTTCTAAAGTTTCTAGCACTTAGAGACTTAAGGCATATAATAGGCCAACTCTTAAAAGGAGCCCCCCGGGGAATGACATTCTTTTACTACATTAGAATTTTATCAAGTAATTATATTAAGTAAGCAAGCTATAGGACAAAGCCTGGGAAAAGATTTTGAAAATTTTCTTTGAAAAAACTTAATGGACTAGGACGTTGATATTATTTTCTTACTCTATCCTCCCTCCCCCTGGCGTTTATTTCCTTGTTTAATCTACCTTTGGTTTCTCTTAAGAGACTATGTCCTTCACAAGGACATGGTTGGTTCTTTGCTGAAATCCTGCCCCCAATGTCTGACAGAATTCTTCGTCCTCACAACGGGAGTGAGAGAAGGAACACCACCACTGTCTGAGAAGATCGCCCGTGTGCCGGGCACTCGCTGAACGGAACGCCGAGGGCTGCCCACCACTTATCTTCACAGCGACCCCACCGGGGTCTTGGTATCCTCACCATTTTACAAACAGGTTTAAAGAGATTCAATGCATTAACTGATTGAATAAAACAACAATATTAAAAATTCTACTTTAAATTACCACTAGAATAAGTCTGCAGGTCCTTATCTACATTTCTGAAATTCAAAAAGCTCTCAGAACCAAAGTTTAATTTGTGTGTTTCCACAAGCTGAACTGACCTCTAGTCACCTGGCAGCAAATGACTTAGCAAATCTTTATGTATTTTTCCCTTATAGTGTGAATATTCCTAGGTTCCCATTCAGAAATATCAACATATTTGATCACGGGGGTGACGCCTCAGACCCTGCTGGAGACATCGTGTAACACGGAGCATGTGTACTTTACTGCTTCCCAAACACATACTCAAAACATCTGGCCCCTAAAACTTTCAGGACCGAAAGTAAGTGTTTCACGACCTGTCGACTTAATCTCCATTAACAATGATCACTGCCAGTTAAATAACTATGTATATTGCATTAAACGCTAAATGGACATTATCTCCTTTAAGCTTCCAAGAATTCTGTGAGGTAGGCGCTATATTCCAATTCAAAGGTGAGGAAATAAATCTCCATGAGATTAAGTGGCTAGTCCAAGAGCACCTGGCTAATACGTGGAGAATCAAACCTAAATCTGACAATAATACTGAAACTTTTGTCATCAGCTCATACATCTCAGTTTATAAAGCATTTTCACATGTACTATCTTATCTCTTCTCAGTTCTTGAAACAAAAAAGCTAAAACCACTGATCTCATTTTACAAATGATGGCAATCAGTCTCTAGGTCCCATAGCTAACAAAAGGCCAACTTGGGATTCAAACCTACATCTGGTGCTTCTTCAACTCAGTTCACATGTCTCAAGGACGTTCTGTAATGTCAGTCAATGTGTGCCTACACAGCATCAGACACACAGGTGCAATCAAGGAAACGACCTTGACTCTGACCTTGTTGGGAGTTCCTGTTGCCTATCCCAACTGCACAAAGCTTATTAGGAATGCTGAAGAAATGTCATTTCCTCACAACAGGGAGTATCACTGGCAACTGCAATTCTGTATCTAAGGAACCTAACTATTAGAAAGTTTTATTGGTCTACCCAGTAGTCTCTATTATATGGGATTACTTTTCCTATTTCTAAGAAACTTGGAGGTGGCAATTCTCTTCCTTTGTATCTGATACAGAGATTTGGACCCAGCTTTGAGTTATGAATAAAGAGTTACTGCTGCCTCTCTGCAGAATAAACTAAGTGCCCATAGGAAGCAGGACATTTAGAGTATGTCTAGTCTTTTAACAAGAGGGAACACCATAATAGTGACAGGAAAACCCCGCAATAATTGCAAGTGGAACACCACCACGCCTCCGTTTTGTGGTAGATACAGGGCCTCAGAGAAAACTTTCAAAAAGACTCAGTACAGGGGCACCTGGGGGGCTCAGTCGGTTAAGCGTCCGGCTTCGGCTCAGGTCATGATCTCACAGTTCATGGGACTGAGCCCTGCGTCGGGCTCTGTGCTGACAGCTAGTTCAGAGCCTGGAGCCTGCTTCAGATTCTGTGTCTCCCTCTCTCTCTGCCCCTCCCCTGCCTGCACTGTCTCTCAAAAATAATAAATAAAATAAAATAAAATAAAATAAAATAAAATAAAAAAATAAAAGACATTAAAAAATTTAAAAAGACTCAGCACAGAGGCCATTCTCGTAGTGAAAGAAGCTTAGGTGTTAAAAGCAGAACACTCCTTACATTTCCTCAGGCAGGTAGGCCTCCTGATCAATTTGGACATCAACATCTTTTTTGGTGGCAATTTTGTACATGGGAATCGCTTTTTGCACTGCAGCCTGAAAAAACAGAAAACAACAAGGTTTTAGTAGACACTAGGCAGCAGGTATCAAGAAAAATCATCCAACCCTACAAGCAAGGGTATTCCTATCTATTTACCAAGTAAAAGAAGAGACGCACTGCTGGTGGGAACATAAATGGTGCAGCCGCTGTGGAAAATGGTATGGCAGTTCCTCAAAAAACAACACAACACAACACAACTCTGAATTACCATATGCTCCAGCAACTCCACCTCTGGGTATGCATCCAAAAGTGAACGGAGACACCTGAACAGGGATCAGGACAACCACGTTCACAGCAGCATTATTTGCAATTCCCAAACGGTAAGTAAAAACAACCCAAGCGTCTAACAGATGCACGAGTAAACAAAATGTGATCTATGCATACCATACAGCCTTAAAAAAGAAGGAAATCTGGGGCATCTGGGTGTCTCAGTCGGTTGAGCCTCCGACCCCTGATTTCAGCTCAGGTCATGATCTCACCGTTCCTGAGTTCCAGCCCAAAGTCGGGCTGTGAGCTGACAGCGTGGAGCCTACTTGGGACTCTGTCTCCTTCTCTCTCTGCCCCTCCCCTGCTCATGCCTTCCCTCCCCTCCTCTGTCTCTCAAAATGAATAAACATTAAAAAATTTAAAAAAGCATGGGGGGAGGAACTTCTGACACATGCTACCACATAATGAACCTTGCAGACCTCACAAAAGGACAAATATTGTATGATTCTACCAGTAAGAGGTGCCCAGTGTAGTCAAATTCAGAGACAGAGAGTAGAATGGCAGCTGCCAGGCATTGGGGATGGGGGAATGGGGAGCCAGGGCTTACTGGGGACAGAATTTCAGTTTGGGAAAATGAAGATGTTCTGGAGAGGGATGGGATGATAACTGCACAACAGCGTGCGTGTACTTAAGGCCACTGTACAACTAGAATGCTAATTTTTTTTAACATTTATTTTTGAGAGACAGAGAGAGTGTGATCAGGGAAGGGGCTGAGAGAGAGAGGGAGACACAGAATCTGAAGCAGGCTCCAAGCTGTCAGCACAGAACCCGACACAGGGCTCAAACTCACAAACCGTTGGGTTCAGATACTTAACCAACTGAGTCACCCAGGCACTCCAAGCATGTTAATTTTATACTACGTACATTTTACAATTTTAAAAACAAATGAGCATGTCAGGAAAACAAAAATGCTATACTGCAATTAGTGTGATAAAACATAATTAGTGGAGGGGCACCTGGTTGGCTCAGTAGGTTAAGCGGCCAACTTTGACTCAGGTCATGATCTCACAGTCCCATGGGTTTGAGCCCCGCATTGGGCTCAGACCGCTAGCTCAGAGCCTGGAGCCTGTCTTTGAATTCTGTGTCTCCCTCTCTGCCCCTCCCCTGCTCACTCTCTATCTCTGTCTCTCAAAATAAAATAAGACATAAAAAAAAATTGAAAAAGAAAACATAATTAGTAGAAAGTCCTTATCTAAATAACATTCTGCATGAGTAGACACAGAAATAACATTTTCTTAAAAGAAACTTTAGTTGGCAGCTGAGATCTGCCTCCATAGAATGCTTATCACCTTGGCGAACTCTCCAGTAGCTAGCTTTCTGTCTTGCAGGTTCATACACAAGGCTGTCAGCACAAATACAGATCTGGGTTACTGGCATGATTTATAAACTGGAATCACTTTTATTTTAGAGAGAGAGCATGTGAGTTGTGAGTGTGCGAGCAAGGGAGGTATGGAAGGGGAGAGGGGGAGGGAGGGACAGAGGGAGGAGGGGGA